>NC_052155.1:157789848-158089963 GCF_902713615.1 Scyliorhinus canicula | reverse complement strand
CCAGACATCCTACCTACAGTGCCAGAGAAGACTGTTTCTGTCCCGGGGGATGGTGGACCACCTTTGCCATGTCCGACAAGAGGTGTCACCACACGGGATGGGAAAATATCCACTGCCTGTGCTCCTTAAAGTCACCACCGCTCTGAACTTCGAATCGAGCAGCTCGTTTCAGAGCAGCACCAGTTTTGTGTGTGGTATCTCCCAATCAGGGTGCATACAAATGCACGAGGGAGGGAATAGATGTCCTATGCAAGGACCCGCATGAATATCAACCTGGACCGGGACCAGGAGAGCCAGACGTCAGGGCCATGGAAATGCCCATTTAGCAGGTTTGCCCCACGTGCTGGGTGTGATAGAATGCACCCATATGGCCCTGCAGCCTCCATGACATCATTCTATGCCATTCATGAACCGCAAAGGATTCCACTCCCCTGACTTCCTACTCGTTTGTGACAACATGATGCGCTTCGTTAGATGTGTGCCCATTTCCCTGGAAACATCAATGACAGTAACATCTTGGGGCACTTGCAGATCCCAGACGTTTCAAGGGAAAGCAGTGTCTGGAAGGCTGGCCTCTCGGCGACAGAGGGTACCCAATAAGGAGGTGGCTGATGATGCCAGTGCAGAGGCCACAAACACCTGTGGCCACGCCCTACCACAAGGCCCACGCGTCAAAGCGCGTACTAGTCGAGCAGGCGATTGGACAGCTGAAGATGTGGTTCCGGTGTCTGGAATGGTTGGGGGGTGCCCTCCAATACAGCCCGCAGAAGATGTCCCCATAATTGTGATCTGCTTGCTCTGCACAACTTGGCGCTGCAGAGGCGAGAGCAACTGGACCTGGAGGAGATGGAGGAGCACCACACCTCCTCGGATGAGGAGAAGGTCAAAGTGCCTCGAAGTGAAACCCACAGATGAGGAGGAGGAAGAAGCTCGGGCTACGGACAGGGCCCCCATTGGCCACAGAGCTTGGCACGCCCTCATAGCCTCTCCGTTTGGGGATGACCAGGAATAGGGAGTAAGGAGCTCTCCCTCTGTGGGAAGTGTAATCTCATCATCAGTGTGACACCAGCAGTAGCTTCTCATAATGGTGCCCAGGTTCGTGGGCAGGACGGTAAAGCCATTGGCCGGACTCTGTGGGAGAATGATGATGACAGAGTGATGCTTCTCCCATCCTCAACGGTATGTCTGACTCCTGACTGACAGAGAGCTGAACACATCCTGCCAGTGAACGGAGTATCATGGGGTTCTGAGACAGGGGATGAGTTTCATCTGCTCCAGACCCCTTGCAAGGTCAGGAGGTCCTGGTGCATTCTTCCAATTAACCTCCTGGGTGGGTCAGCCTCTCTATCCTTTGTCAGCCTATGGAATCCTCATCACTGGAGAAGAGTGGCTGCAATGAGAGGCCTGAGTGTTTTTTAAAATTAATTTAGTGTACCCAATTCATTTTTTCTAATTAAGGGGTAATTTAGCGTGGCCAATCCACCGACCCTGCGCATCTTTGGGTTGTGGGGGTGAAGTCCATGCAAACACGGGGAGAATGTGCAAACTCCACACGGACAGTGACCCAGAGCTGGGATCAAACCTGGGACCTTGGTGCCTTGAGGCAGCAATGCTAACCACTGCGCCACCGTGCTGCCCTGAAAAGCCTGAGTGTTGATGCTGGGGGTGGGGGGCTGCCAACATCAGCGCGTCTTTACTGGGTTATCGGGGTGGGAGGTAGGAGAGGATTAGCGCTGCCACACTCACACTGCACATGGATGAAGCACTGAGTGTCTGCGGGGGCTCGGGGAGCATGGCGCCATGACATGACAGAGTGGAGGATCTGCTGGTGATCAGTGATGTTTAATACAAGAGCGATATCACAGTGGTGACCTATCCATACAAGTGCCGAGTTTCATCTGTGCCCACTAGGCGCCTATAGTATTTTGTTGTTCCTCACCCTCCCAATATGTATCCCCAGGATCCACAGCTGAGGTTGAGACGGTCTGCTGTCTTCCACACCCTGTTGCCCGAGATGACTTTGGCAGGGCTCCCCTGGGGGGCATGGACCTTGAACATCCAGGCCTACCTTCAGGCAGCATAGGTGTTGCAGTCCTACCCTCCTCAGTGCGCTGGGCTGGAGGAGTGCCGCACACAGTGCGGGGGTGTCAGATAGGCTGGACACCCCCAGAGTCCTGCCGACCCTCTTCCTTTCGGGTGCCTGGCAGCCCCTGTGCTTCTCGATAGGATAGAGAAGCTGGAGTGAGATCCAGAAGCCCCACCGTTATCTGGCATCGCCTCGCATGGATTCCCACTGGTGCCTGCACCTTGCAGCTGAAGCCCTGCACCAGTTAGCTCATACCCACAGCTATGGAGACCATGAGCTAAACCACGGAGCAGACATCCCCGGCATTGGAGTGTACGAGAAGGGATGCTGTCATCCTTTTAGTTCCAGCAGCTCTGGGACAACCGGACCCAGAGCATGTCATCGGCCAGGGTCTCAGCAGAGTCCTGGGCTCCAATGTCCCTCCCAGTGCCGGTTCGCTGGGATGTCCCTGCCTCCGACTGCTGTGGATCTTCGATTATGAGGTGGTCATGAGTGAGTGACCCAGAAGCCTGCCCACTAGTAATCCCACCGAGGTGTGAGCATCTGCCCTGGTGGGTGTCCAGAGGCGCGAGGGTGGTCCTGGCTGCTTGTCTGATTACCCTGCAAGAGAAGGGACATGGGTTTTCGTGCATCACCGGGGATAAGTGAAGGGGCAATGTTTACTCACGTGAGGCTTGAGGAATGACTGTGTCTTCAGGGTTCTCACTGCGCCACTTTGCTCTCTGCACAGGCACGGTCTTGCTCCTCTCTGGCCAACTCAAGAGCTCTCTCCTCGAAAGGCATCTGAGCTCATGCATGACTCCGACTGGCTGCGCCCACTCACACTCTGGTATGCTCAAGTTCGGCTTAAAATGAGAAAGGTAGGCAGAGTGTAGGCTGGAGTCTTGTCAGTTCAGATGGTGATGAGGTGTGACATGTGTGGGACTTAAGTGGAAGCAGGGATGTGAGGAGCTGAGTAGCTACTGGGGGAGGGGAGGGCATGGAGACTGGCAGTGGGGTAGGGTTTGATAGGTGTTGGCAACCCACGAGGTGGCTTGGTGAGAGATCACCTTGGAGGTGTGAGGGGGGTGCAGTGGGAGACTGGAGGAGGCAGACTTACCCTGACTCCGCAAAGAAGGTGATTCATCTACTTGTGGTATTGCTGCCTGCTCCTTTTCTGCAGTGAGCTGGCACTGAATAAGACTGCCACGGGCCTCCCAGGTGGGGATGGTGACCTTCCTGGTTAGATGTTTGCTAGAATTTGATTCACCTGAGGAAGGAGCAGTGCTCCGAAAGCTAGTGTTTGAAACAAACATGTTGAACTTTAACCTGGTGTTGTATGACTTCTTACTGTGCTAGAATATGGGTATGGGAGGTCCCGTTTCTGCTGCCTGCACTATCCAGTAGTTTGGTGAGGGCTCCCTCGGATGATTTTAGGAGCCGGCCCCCAGGCAGCCATCCCCTGGCTGCATTTGGTACGATTGCTGGGGAGTGCAGGGGAGTCGTTTATATGGAGCTCCCCTCTGATTGCTGAGAATAAAGTGCACCGGGACAAGCGAATCAGTGGGAGGCTGCCACGAGCAGCGTGATTGACATGGTTAAAAAAATCATTTTGTTAAAGAAGCTCAAAATCCCGGGAGATTTCCTGTCGTCGCCGCCGGCGGGATTTGCACTGGTTTTCTCACCGGAAACGTCACTTTGCCAAATTCTGGTAAGCTTCCACCCATAACCCTTTCCTGACTCTCCGTCACCATTGCAGCTTTCTTAAACGCACCACAGGACAGTTCCTCCAGGATCTGGGTTCACATCCAAATAGCGAACTGGATTTAATAAATTTGACTGCTCATTTTACGCTCCAATGTTCTTAATGTCATTAAGTAATCTGTTCATTTGCTTAGCTGCTCACGGTCAAAGAACTTTATCCTTAGATTGCGCAACATCAATTCACAAAATTAATTCCTTAATGTTCGTTGGCACAGACTGCTGTTCACATTCTCTGCTCCTAGCCGAAATTTCCGAGTATCTTCAGCTCTCAGACGAATGAGGGGATGATTTCCACTTGGGGTAGGCAGTGGCTTAGTGGTATTGTCACTGGAGCGAATAATCCAGAGTCCCAGAGTAACACTCTGGGGAACCAGGTTCGATTCCCACCATGGAATATTATGAAGTGTGAATTAAATTTTAAAATATCTGGACTTACAAGTTTGAGGATGCCCACAAAACAATTGTCAGTTGTTATGAAGACACATCTCCTTTAGGGAAGGAAATCTGCCACACTTACCTGGTCGGGCCTTCACGTGACTCCAGATCCACAGCAATGTGGTTGACTCAAATGCTCTCTGAAATGGTCCAGCAAGTAACTCAGTTCAAGGGCAATCTGGGATGGGCAACAAATGTTGGTTTAGCCACTGATGCCCTCATCTCGTGAATGAATTTTTAAAAACATTTATACTCGCTGTACACATGAGGAAGTGCACCCTCAATATCATGATTTTGGTCGATGCGGTATTGAAGGGAATTATTTCCGCAATTCGCGCTAAATGCCAGCCATAGAGCAGCAAGGTGATTAGCACTGCTGCCTCATGGCGCCGAGGTCCCAGGTTCGATCTCGGCTCTGGGTCACTGACCGAGTGGCGTTTGCACATTCTCCCCATGTTTGTGTGGGTTTCTCCCCCACAACCCAAAGATGTGCAGGGTTGGTGGATTCGGCACGCTAAATTGCCCCTTAATTGGGAAAAATGAATTGGGTACTCCAAATTTATTGAAAAAAAATAAACGCCAGCCATGTGGATCAATCTATATTTTCTTATAGTTTTCCCTGCTTTGTGCTGTTTTTCAAATTCATATTGAATGGGTGTGAGAAAAAGTTGTGATGACCCTCTTTTACAGATTTTGGAGATGTTTTTTTTTTAAAAGATGATTTGTTGGAAGCCTACGATTGAGTATAAAAATTGGCAAGTCATGCTGCAGTTGAAGTCATACTGAACCTTAGTTAGGCCATACTTGGAATGTAGCGTTCAATTCTGGTCGTTACACTACTAGAAGGATGTGGAGACTTTGGAGAGGGTACAGAAAAAGTTTACCAGGATGTTACCTGGTATGAAGGGCATTACCTATGAGGAGAGGTTGGATCAATTTGGTTTGTTTAAAGCTGGAAGAATGGAGGTTGAATGACCTGATAGAAGTCTACAAAATTATCAGGGGCATGGACAGAGGGGATAGTCAGAAGCTTTTTCCCAGGGCAGAAGAGTCAATTACTAGTGTCATAGGTTTAAGATGCGAGGGGCAAAGTTCAGAAGAGATGTGGGAGGTAAGTTCTTTTTGCGCAGAGGATGGTGGGTGCCAGGTTATGGTCGCCAGGTGTTTTGTGAATGGAAGACTGTTTCCAGTGGGCTTCTGCAGGGCTCAGTTCAAGAACCCTGGGCTGGATTCTTCAATATTCAGGCTATGGATTCTTCAATATTCAGGTTATGGCTTCTTCAATATTCAGGCTATGTCCTGACGCCGGTGTGGGAACAGTGGTGTTTTACGACTGAAAAATCGGGGCAAAATGGCCACCAATCCTCCGTTTGGTGGGGGCTCACAAGCAGGCAGCGTAGAGCGCCTGGCTTTAGCTGCCGATGCGGCCAAAGAATTGCCAGGTCCGTGTATGCACATGGTAGCGGCCGTGCCGTGCATCATGGCGCCGGCCACGTGCGGACCCGGCCTGCCAAGTAGTGCCCCTCCTTTGGTCCGGACCACCCTCCCCAACAGTGCCCCCAGCCCCTGCCAAAGTCCTCCCTGCCCGTGGATCTTCTCCGACTGTGGCGGCACTGGACTGAGTCCGCTGCCGCCACGCCTAGTTCCCGATTCGGGAACTGGGCCGGTCGGGGGTGGACCAACGGGGGTAGGGCCTCAGTAATGCCCCGAGGCTGTCGATACGATATTGGAGGGGGCGGAGCATTGTGAAAGTGGCGGCGCCCCCGATTTTGCCGCAAACAGGGATTCACCGGCCCATCGCCGAACGCGATTTTGGCGTCGGTGACTGGAGAATCCCGTCCCCTTTCTTTTATTGTACATATATCAGGGAGGGTGGCAATGAGTGGTTGATACGGACAGATGGAATATAATACTGTGAGGTGATGCATTTGGAGGGGGCAAACGAGGCAAGGGTATACCCAGTAAACGGTAGGATGCTGAGAAATGCAGAGAAACAGAGGGCTCCTAGAGCTCATATTAATAGATGCCCAAAGGTTGCAGGACAGGTCGATAAAGGGGTTAAGAAGGCAAACAGGAAACTTATATTCTGTCATTTAACTAATTAAGACAATAGCAGGGATGTTACACTATAACTTTATAAAACATTCTTTCGCCAAAGTTAAGAGTGTTGTTCTGGTTACCACATTATAGGAAGGATGTGACTGCAGCAGAGGGAATTTACTAGGGTCTTGCCAGTGATGGGGAATTTTAGCCAGGAGGAAATATTGAATAGAATGGGAATGTTATCTTTGGAACAAAGGGGGGTGAGGGGGGGTGGAGAATCTAACTGGGGAAACCTCAATTGACCTATTCCTAATTGGTATGTTTGTATGTATGTAAACCACCCTATTACTTTTTTAATTGTGGTGAATATAATTATGAAGTAAGAAGTCTTACAACACCAGGTTAAAGTCTAACAAGTTTGTTTTGAATCACTAGCTTTCGGAGTGCAGCTCCTTCCTCAGGTGATTCACCTAAGGAGCTGCGCTCCAAAAGCTAGTGATTTGAAACAAACCTGTTGGACTTTAACCTGGTGTTGTGAGACTTCTTACTCTCCCCACCCCAGTTTAACTTTCTTTAAAAGAGTTTAATCCCCTGGAAAACCAATTTAAAGCAATTGACAGAAGGGTTAGGGGAGGAGTTGAGGATTTTTCCACTGGAAGGTTGATAGAGACTGAGATCCTCTTTGCATTTTTGCAGTACCTAGAAGTGTCATAACCTACAGGGCCATGGACCAAAACTGTAAGGTGGGATTAAGCTGGATAGCTCATTCTTTAGTTGGCAGTTACACGATGGACCAAATGCCTCCTTCCGTGCTGTACAAGTTCTATGTTTCAATGCTTGCTTTAAATTTAAACTACTGCATATGCTGCCACGAAAATGTTTTTTTTTTTTCCTTTTTTTACTCTGGACATATTTTTGGCCTTTAAATTTTACAAGTGAGACTCATTCCCCAACACTTTGAGGGGGTTTACACTTGCTCTGATCTCTCGTCAAGTTTGATACCATCCTGGAATAATGAACAGCAAATAGGTCTTTCTTCTTCTTCACCTCCTGTGCTCCCCCAGCAGCCTGTTTGTGTTTTTGAGAAATGACAAAATGTCATAACATCTATTTTGTGTTTGAAATGCCAAACAAGATCATCGACTAATAGTCGAATAGTTTGGTTTGAATATTCCTCATGAATTTGAATAACTGCTAGGGAAATTTAAAAGCAGCTGCCATTCAGATACATGACTGAACAAATGACAGTGTGCAATATGAATTGTACGTTTTACTTCTCCCTCAAGCCAGCAGCGCAGAGACAGCTAAATGGTCGACTTTGCGACACTTGTATTGAATTCAGATGGAATATGAATTCTGTGAGTGCAGCTAAGGTTTACTTAATGTACCATGACAGCATTAAATGCCCCCAAAACAATCTAAAACTAGGCAAAATATTTTCATTCATCACAGGTACCTTGCAATATCCTCATGCTTCTGTGGAATTATCCTGTAAATAAAGAGAACTATTAAAATTGTAAAATAATTGCAGAGAATGGCTCGGAAGGAAAAGGTGGAAACTACCTTGAAGCACATAGGACAGTATATTCTCCTGCAAGCTCTAGACTTTGTGACTTTCTCTTCTGTTTGCAATCCAAATTTAAACTAACCACTCCCACTTGATTATGTCTTCTCATCTAGCCCATTTAAATTCAAAGGTGTCTTGCACTACAGACCTTGGGTGTTCACCTGTATTTCTCAAAAAACACGGCCTTTTTTTTGCCATGGAATCTGATCAATAGGTCTGTGGGATGGATCAGACACAAATATACAGATGCTATACCTGGGATCTGATGAATCGGCATCAATTTGAAACATCTGTTTTTTTCCAGCTAGATGTTGCGTGTTTCTCATCATTTCTGATTTTACTTCAGATTGCCAGCTTTAAAGGTATTTTGCTGTTCTGCTTTCAACCTTTGGCCTTCTGGAAATCTGAAAACGCTTGCCAAGTGAGTCGGAAGAAGACAGTTAAAGTCCTGCTGATTTGAGCAAAATCGTTTCAAGATTTTTAACAAAAATGTGAAGGTAAGAGCTATTCATTATAGTTTGCTAGGGGTGCATTGTGATAGAAAGCTCATTTGAACAGATGGAAAACTAGGATAGAAAAATAGGCAATAGGCTCCGTGCCTTAGCCAAAATGACCAGAATCTTAATTCCAAAGGGCACCGCCACGAAATCAGCACCTACTATTTTCACTGGGTGGGGGGGGGGGGGGGGGGGGGGGGTGGAGAGTGGGAGTTGGTGGTTCAAGCAGTGTGCAGCTGCTTTCAAACAGACACAGTTTTCTTAATAAAAAATGAAAATCGCTTATTGTCACGAGTAGGCTTCAATGAAGTTACTGTGAAAAGCTCCTAGTCGCCACATTCCGGCGCCTGTTTGGGGAGGCTGGTACGGGAATTGAACCATGCTGCTGGCCTGCCTTGGTCTGCTTTAAAAGCCAGCGATTTAGCCCAGTGTGCTAATCCAGCCCCAGTGGGCTGGGATGTCCAAAACTCAACTTGTAAACTTAAGACATTTCAGGAAAATGTCAAATTCTGCCAGTTATTTGGACATGTAGGGTACCCTATTGGAGAGGTCCAGGTATGCCTTTGGGAGAGGTCAAGTGCCCCTTTGGGAGAGGTCAAGTGCCCCTTTGTGAGAGGTCAGGTGCCCTTCATGATTGTTAAGAGTAGACTTAAATGGGCATAAAAAGTGAATATGATCAGTGGAACTGCCAAACTGTCAAGTCATTTAGATCAGTGCTTCTCAAAGTGTGGTACGCGTACCGGCACCGGTACGCGAGCCATAGTCTGCCGGTACTTGGAGTGTTTCCAGAAAAGAAAGAGACAGTAATCCTGGATTGGCTTCTTTTGCTCACCAGTCCCTGGCACATTGAAAAAAAAAACTGCCGGTACGCCACATCAGATAGTTTGAGATGCACTGATTTAGATCATCAAGCCCTTTAAAAAAAATTTTGGGGGGGGGGGAAGCTTGCTATGGCTGCTTACAATTTCACGAGCTGTCTGTTGATATCAGCTTAAGGGCTTTCATTTTTGGATCACTGCTGCATGACTGATTGCATAACCTATTATTATCACAGCCCTGGCCTGAAAGTTCACAATTTGATTGACAGCTTCAAATGGTTATAAAATCTTTGATGTTTGTTTTCATATTGGATTAAATACTTGAATGAATTTAAATGTATTGAATGGTTTTTTTATAAACAGTGAAATCTGCAATAGACACTTAGCACTTTTTTTTAGTTAAACCCACCATGGCTCCTGAGATTTTCCCATTGGATGTACCGGGTTAGTTGACAGGGAGGGTGCAAGGGTGGTGGGTAGGGGGTTCATAGGTTAGAATGAGTTGGCACCAAGCTGGCATTGGGCTATTAAAGGCTATGGGGATGAGTGGGAGGACACAGCTTGCCATGGTTAATGCTAACTTGGCATAATGGCTATAACAGCCAATAGGAGTGGGTAAAAAGGCATAGGTTGGCATGGCGAGTATGAGGGGTCATGCCAGGTGGGGGGTGAGAGGGTTAGAGGGCTGTTGTTTGTGTTAGGGTAACAGGGTCAAAGTCCTAGAGCACTGAGATGGGCCTTTTAATCAGCCCACCTCGGCACTTAACAGTCCTGTGTCTGTCGCTGTACTATTTCCAAGGGTGGCTGGCTTTCAGGAATGAAAATCCAAAGATCCAGGGCACTTCATTCTTAGTCAGGTTTGCAGAATTGGGAATCTTTCTGAACCTGTGCTCCTGTTTCAAACTCAGTCACCATTTTATGAAGAGGAGAAAATATTAATATACTTGGAATAAATCCTACCGAACTAACCGTAGTCCAGAAAATGAGTATACTATACAGTATGGGCAGCATGGTGGCACAATGGTTAACACTGTTGCTTCACAGCTCCAGGGTCCTGGGTTCAATTCCGGCCTTGGGTGACTGTCTGTCTGGAAGCTCTTGAGAACAAAGAGACAGCCTCTTAAATAAAACTGTGGTTAGAAAAATAGCTGCTGTGGAAACCCTATATAGCTTTATATACAAACAACTTTAATCTTCCCATTGAAACTTGCTGGAGATGGCAATAAAATAGCTTGTTAAAGGTGAAGATCTGTGAAATCGAATGTAAACAATGCAGTTCAAAGCTTTTAGGCCTCTAAGCGTACAAACAGACTAGAAAAAGTCAAAGGGCAATGAAATTGACTGTGAAAAAAAAAACAGTTCAAAGGTTTCCACCACAATAAACCTCACAAATCTTTGAACTTGACATGGTAACCCCTTTAAAGGGTGTAATCTTCATATGGAAAGATTTTCACTTTATTATCAGAGTACTGTATTTTTGAGATACTGACAGACTGGTTTAAAAGCTGCAGATGGGAAGAGCAGCCAAATGGCTTCCATCCCAGGAAAGACGTCTGACCAGAGCCCTTCCACCCCAGCACAAGCCCTCCTCACCACCCCCCCCCCCCTCACCTACCATGGACACCCTGGAGGTTTGCCACATCTCGGACTCCAAGCCGCCAGGCCCCTGTTTCTCAGGACTTGCACTAATGCACCCCAACGGGACTCATGGCTGGAGGGTGTATGTGTGTGTGAGCGGGGTGGGTGGGTGGGGGGGGTCGGTGGTGCTGGAGAATTCCAGGAGGCAGATGAATCAGGCGCCCTGCTGTAAATTAGATTCAAAACATCTCATTGCATGTTCCTGCAGGCGTGGCCGGGAACCTTGCTGAGGGCGTCGGAAAGCTCACTGGGGCCAGCGGGGCGGGCTACGTGTTTCGCAAAGGGTTTCACGAAAGGCATAAGCCCATTTTGGCCTGATGCCCGATCCACCAGGCCACCCGGATTTCCTTTGCTGGCAGGTGCACCAGGGAATCCTAGCTATTGTCTTTGGTCGCCATTGTCACCATTTCCAGCCCTCTCCCTGTAAGTTGATTTACCAGCAAGGCACCATTTTCTTTAGGCATGTTTATTTTCATTGGCAATGACCAAGAGAACTTGCATCTATGCAAATGAAAGTGCATGACAACATTCACATCTTTCATGATAGCATTGCAATACGACATATCTGATTGTGGAGGAAACTGTCTGGCATATATATCATCCATAAAGACTTAAATGGAAAGTCAAGTATTTTGGAATCAGAATTTCCAATCTCAACCCTTGCAAATCATCTGAAATATTGGGACCCGGTATGTGAGTCTCTCCCCTTTGCCATGTTAATTCATGCATGGGGGAGATCTTGCCAGATTCTCTCAGAATCCTGGTACCATATTGAATGGCCTGATATCAAGGTGTGGTGGCACGCCCCTCTCCCTTCCACAATGCAAATCCTTCCCCCCCCCCTCCCTCCTGCTGACAAGTAGGGGCATCCTCCACCCCCGCCACCCCACCATGGGAATAATGAGTCAACCATCATCCCTCCCAGACCCCACAGCACGCACAATAAGTTTGCCAAACCCATTATCCCCCTCGATTCTCCAAATCTCTGCCTAATCGGGAATCCCGATCAGAAAATGCTAAATGAGAATCTGAACCTTTGGAGCAAAGTGCCTCGATACAATAGTCCTGAAATGGTTACTCATAACGATGCAAAATGTCACCTTGTGCACAACAATGAGGCAAGCCATGTAAGGTTCTCTTGCTTTATGGAATCTTTATTCCATCCATATACATGCATAGTAACAACATTGTTGAGAAATAATTTCTATCAGAAGTAGAACAATATTTGTTTTATCACCAGTTGCAGCATTGGTATTCCATTATTCAGATTTTATTGTCCCCAAAATGATTTTTGCAACAGAAAACTGCAACTACTAATTATATTTTCAATAAAATACAGCAGGAAGGTTTCAACCACTGTTCAATACTGCTTCCAGTAATGTTGTTCATATTAAATTTTGCATTTTACAGCAAATGTTTCAAAAGTGAGACAAAAGCGTCAGCAAAGGAAAGTACAGTACAGTTTACTATACAGGAAAGTTAACAACTTCAATAAAACATACATACTTCAGTTTTAAGAAAATGGAGAGGAACAAACTGCTACATATATATCATCTTATGCAAAGCCTACTAATTACTGTATATGCTGATATATAAGCTGCAATTTAGGACTGAAAATGAATTAAATATGAAATGGAATTTAAATGCCACTTTAGTTTTTAAGGCTTGTAATACCTTCTGGCGTTTGCAGTCTTAAAATGAATGCAACTTATATTCTGGCATGTACAGCAAAGTTGCAACAAATACAGGGATATTCGAATACACAAGTGCTTTACCTCACCAGTTTACCTACAAATACTGTCTCTATGTATGTGACTCGGACCTCTCTCTACAGTGCAAACCGTAATTGTTACACGAGAATAACTATACAATAACGTTAAAAACAATTTCAGTATAAACTTTTTAAAATAAAAATTGAATTTAACCACAGCTATGAATACTGCTTGGAAAATAAATTAATTCTGGTGAAAAATAGCACTGACATTTCACATTAATATCAAGACTTATGAACAGCATTATGAAATGACAGACTAGCCTCAAGCCATTGAACTACACAGCTATCCCTTGATTGTCCTGGTGTAACTGTCCTGATGTAACTCAAGCAGCAATTTTTTCTTTTTTCTTTTTTTTATATAAACTGTGCATGGCTAGCACTATACTACAGACGGATGCAGTGCATGACAGTAATTTTCATTTGACATGTTCTGCAGCATGTGATGAGCAGTAGAACTTCTTGTGGGTTATAAAGTTAGACAAGTTATTGAACTGAATGTCACAGAGGCGACAGTATTTCCCACTGTTTGTGGGCTGGGCAGAACCACCAATGTTTTTTGGTGTGTGGACTAATTGCTCTTCTAATGAAGCTTTAGCTGTGGGTGAGGCATTTTCATTTGCAGGCACAGGATTCTCAGATGCCCATGGAGGAGATTCCTGACCATCTGCTTGTTGGAAACTCTGGGATAAGCTATCTTGATGTGGGTTGCCCGGGAAAGGCCTGTCTTCCTGTTTTATTCCTCCATTGACTGCTATCATGCCCCTGCTCTTTGGTATTGATGGAACAGGTTCCTTCTTCTGTGGAGAACATCCATTAGATACAGGCTGGTCTCTAGTCGGATCAATCCTATCACGCGTGGCTTGCACCAGTTCGTCTATCTCACTGCGTATGAAAACAGCTCCCGAGATATAGTCAGTGGGCTTAATTCCATAATATGGAGATAACTGCTCATTCCCTGTCATTTTTTTTATTGCTCCAGGATAAAGGCAATTTGGATAGAGCAAATTCTTGTTCTCTTCCTTGGTAGAAATTATCTGAGCTGCCTCATTGAAAGCTTTCAGCCCGTGGAGTGCTGCTAACTGTGGGGGGAATATATTTCCATTTGGGGAGATGTGCTTTGAATTTTCGTTTTTCTCACATTCAATTATATTTCTTTCATTGCTGCCTGCAGGGCTGATTGCTTCACTTTTCACTAAAGCACCTTCTCTCTGCTGCTCTTGAAATTTTGTTTGTTCAAAATGGCCTACTTCACCACGTTGGACACACATACCTGGGCAAAAATTTTGCTTATGAGCAAGGTAACGTTCTACTTTGTTAAAGCTAATCTTGCAGACAGTACATTCATGGTAGTCCAAAAGTCTTTTAGGAGAACAGGTTGTTTTCTCAGATTGAGGTGAACATTTTTTGCTTAGATCCATAGGAAGATCCAGCTCCATATTGGCAACTACAGGTAGTGCTGTACTGCACTTGGCGGAAGTAATGTTTCTAGCGCCAGGGACCGAGGGCTCCATTTGCTTTCCAAGAAACATATCACACCTCTGGTGGGAGGTTTCACCTGGATTCTCCTGTGACTCTTGAGAAGATGTTCCAGGGCTACCCATGGCTGACATACTAAGGAAAGCTTGGTGGACTATCTGTGATCTTTGTTCCTGTTCTGGGAGTGACATCTCGTACATCTTCCGCCGCTTGCGACTGCGTATGGTTCTTTGCATTGCTGGTACTTTATTTGCTGCCATTCGTTTCATTGGTGGATCATGGCGTGACGCACAGTAGTACTGTTTGTGCACAGCAAATGTTTCATGCCTACTAAAATTAATGTTGCATGCTTCACATGTCGTTTTATTCGGATCATTAGCAATGTCCATTATGGGAGCGCTGGGGCTCTTCACATCCTTGGACTTTCCATTGAGTTGTTCATCACTGCTGCTGGTAGCTGACTCTTTCTTCAACTGCACTGAACTTTCCTTGTCTGGACTTTTTCCATTGGAGCCTGCTGCATCTGGGACTGCAGAGGAGTTGATGCTGCTTGACTGAAGAAGTGGATTTTCAGGATCAGGTAGATGACAAAGGGCACCGTGAATATTAACGGGACTGTGCCCACTGCTGGGACTTACTGTCTCTGGTAACTTTTCACTGGTGTTGGCAAAGTCTGGTGACTTAGCTACATGCTGCCATCGGGCACTGCAATAATGCTTCTTGTGAACCAAGTAGTTATCCAAATTATTGAACGTGATATTGCATTCAAAGCAAATAGCCCCTTTTGGTACTAGTGGACTGTAAATGACAGGTGGATAGTTGTTTCCACCCTGTCTTAACCTGCGATGTACCAGTTCAGACATTTTAGCTAGGATTTCAGAAGCTTGAGGAACCATGGAAATATCCTGGGAGAGGGCAAATTGTGAAAGGAAGGGACCCATTGGGACATTGGATCCTATGTTGGGTTGAATTGGAGAAGAAGCAAGCCGTGGGCTGGATGGCTCCGATTTGATTCTGGTGTATGGAAAGCTCTGCCTGTTTCCTACAGTTTGTGTTTCATTCTTCAGATTTGTTACACCCAGCTGTACATTTTTCTCCACCTTTTCATTTTCAGTGTCAGAGCACACTTCCTTATTCTGGCTGACTCCTGGGCAAGGTGGGACCTCCTGTCTGCTTGCTGTATCTGCTGCTGTTGGCTGAAAAGCATCTTCATTGTCGAGTGGCACGTGTTCGGTTTCGCTTTCCCTTCGCAGCCTCCTGCCCTGACTGTGATGGAGCTCCTGGTGTTGCAGCAGCTTCCTATGGTTCTGAAAACCAAAGTGGCAGTGACTGCATTTGAAGGCAGCTGGTGTGAGGTGAGTGAGTACATGGTGTTGGAAGCTCAGCACATTGTCTGCTATGAACTCACAGATGGTACACTTCAGGCTCGCACCAGCAGAAAGGGACTCTTCAACTTTCAAACCTGTTCAGAAAGAAAATATTTTCACTATTGTAGTTCCATTACGAACTGACAGTAGATTTTGCAATGGAAAGTTAATCAAATAATACATCCGCCATGTAGTTTTTTGCATATTGATAAACTTTGTCATTGATTTCCTTGAAATTGTCAATTTTGTTTTAATAAAATACAATATTAACAATACATGTAGTATTTAGCAAATGAAAAGCTGACTAGAATTCAGTCTTTTAATGTCCCTCTGTCTTCT
Organism: Scyliorhinus canicula; assembly: GCF_902713615.1. NCBI lineage: Eukaryota > Metazoa > Chordata > Chondrichthyes > Carcharhiniformes > Scyliorhinidae > Scyliorhinus > Scyliorhinus canicula. The sequence goes on along the minus strand of NC_052155.1, from coordinate 158,074,180 downwards.
ACGAAACAATGAACAGGGAAGGTTTTGATAAACTTGGTATTGCTAAGATAGGAGAATGAAGATTGAAGTCAGAAATGATGATCAACAATTGTGGTGGATAAATGGTTGCCTCATTAGGATGATGTTCCTCTGTTTGCTATTATAATGTACACATGAACTCTTTTAAAACAAATGAGTTAATGCCTGCATTGAAACAGCAGACAATGCAATGTCATATAAAGTTAAGCATTTGTTAGTTAATGCTGTCAGCCATCAATTCCAGATTATTATACTCATTTAATGATATTTTAAAGTGCTTTAGCCATGTTTAATTGAAGGAAAACCACTAATAATGAAAAAGATCAGACAGCCTCTCTTTTGTGTAAAGGACATACAACAACATAGATTGTGTTTATTTATTAAATACAGGATGGACTACCCATTTTACACCCTTTGAGCACTGTGTAGGGACTTCATCACATTATTTATTTGTTTATTACAATATAAATTATTAAGAAATTATCAAAGAAATAATATTTCCTACGCTGCTTTGTGGTAAACACAAAGGTTTGGTGGATCTGTGTACTTGGGGAAAATCTTTTTGAAAGATTTACAGCACAGCAGGAGTTCATTTGGCCTATTGATGTGTGTCAAAGGGGTTATGCAGCCTAATCCCACCTTTAAGCTTTTGGCCTATAGCCTGCAGGATATAGCACCCTTTAAGTGCATATCCAACTCTTTTCAACTGCAATTAAGGTTTTGCCTCATAATCCTTTAATCTTTTATTACACTGACCAAATCAAAGTGTGCACTGATCAAATCAAGTGTTGTATTAAATAAAACAGGAGGCACGGAAACGGTTGAAAAGTTATAATGCAATTGCAGGATTCCCTTGACCATCACTTCTGTGAGTTCTAACTTTCTCAGAACCTCTGTGAAATTGCCTTGCAACTACTTCTAAATAAGGTATCATCTCCAAATAAACAATATTTGTAAATATATATTTATAAAACCAGAAGGGAGAAAACCAGCACGGGAGCTTCTAAGAGAAAGCATTTGGTGGCGATTACCTAACAGCAAATATAGTATACGTTTTTCCATCATATGGGCCTGGTAAATGGAAGGAACTCACGGACTGTGTGCGTGTACAATGTCCCAGTGTATGTATGTTGTCTACTGGGACCATCCAAATGGAAAATTTACCGTAGTTATCTACTTTAAATAATACAAAAGAGGTCCAACACTCAAAAGGGTTAAAGGCATATTAAAATGGATTCCTATTTGAATATAGACAATAAGAAGAGATGTTATCTTTGTGGTATTAATTTTTATTCAATACAAATCTTTTGCTAAACACACCATTTTTCAAATAGAAAAGTTGGCAACAAATCACATTTAAATATTTCAGTACAACATAATGAAACAAAGTACTTTCTTTCCTAATATGGAACAGAATGTCGTCTTTCCCCATTGTATTTTTTAAATTAATATACACTCGCAAAAAATATAATTTTATTTGTTTCACTTGAAGATAATATAAAGAAATTAATCAACCATGAAGCAAATCTAATGTCATTGGATCCAGAGGGAAGTGACTTTCTCTCAACCTTTCTGTCTTTGTGTATTTGGTCTCCCTGATGGTGGTTCATCTGAGGTTGAGAACACGCCATAGGTGGAACTGAAGGAATGAGCCATATTCCATCACAATATGATGCAATGTGGTTCCAATTTTATTTCCTCATACTTTTGAAACACACAATATCATTTTGTCAATGATCTGCAGTTGAGTTTATATTAATTTAAGAAAATTAATGCAATGCATGTGAAAGGACAAAGAAACAATCTGAATATAACCTCAATTTTAATTCTCCCCACCTGATTTCACGGGGTGAAAGTCGGGGCTGAGCCTGCCTCTGTTTGGCCAACTTGTCCCACAGCCATTTAAGGGCCATGGTGCGGTCAATTGGCTTGAGCTGGGCACTTGCCCTTGGAAGAGTAAGTCCTTCCTCGAGAACTGCAAGTGAATCAAATGGCTGGCATCTCTCTGGTCCCAGCAACTGCTGGGATTTGCAACTCGCCCTGAAGGAGGAGTGCTGCAATGGGTGTTAAGGTAAGTCTGGGGTCTTGTCAGGCTGGCATCCTACAGCGAATAGCGGCTGCTGGGGGCCTTATTGAACAGGGCAGGAGGAAATACCTTGGGGAGCGGGGGGCCTCTGGAGGACACAGGGAGTCCATAAAGGAGGCACCCATTTTGACCAACCACAAGTTCACCTAGTGAGACTTGCCAGGCAGGACACATAGTGCTAACCATCCCCAGCCAGTAGCAAAATCCTGTGGCTGCAGAAAGAAGCCCTTTAAGGGCCTCAACTGTTTTGGATTCCCAAAGCCACCTGTGCTGCTGGTAAAATATTGGTGGGAGTGAGTGAGTAAACATGTGCAATCTCGCCCTCCTGGCCTGGGGGTTGTAACATCCAGCCCTCAATTGCAGATGGGAAGTGTACCCACTCAAAGCTGGCAGGATTCTCTTTAAATATGCGGATCAGGCTCCGGTTACTTCATTATATTTAACCTTGCACCTGAGCATGGGAGCAATGGTGGTTCTCTTGTCAGGTAAACTGCTTGGAACAGTAGCCAATAAAAACAGCAGAGGCTGAGCGAAGTGAGTTTGATTATTTAAAGTACCTTGTGAGCTGAAGGAGCAAAAGTGAACTCCACAAGCAAATACTTGGGCCTCCTGTGCCCCAGATTTCCTCTGACCTCCCTTGACAAAGATTTCATCCTGCAACTTTCACAGAAGCCATACCCCAGACCTGGGTCTGATTTAATAGCGAGGTGGCTATTACTCCTCAACCATTTGGTTATTTTGGTTCAGAAGGCAGAAAGTGGCATGATAGTTAGGCCCAGAGGTTAAAAATCACTAAGCCTGTCAGTTGCCACTCCCAGGTGGGCACATCATCATTTCTGCATTCCTGCTCCTAAGTTAAAATCAAGCCCTATTTGTCTGTATAAACTAGAAAGGTGACTTTGGCTTACAGTAGCCCAATTATTATAGCTACATTATAACAGGGACACCTTTGTTGTTCCTTTGTTGTTCCATTTTAGGTGGGTACGAAATTATCATTACCATAGGTATGTATTTACCACATACAATAATAAAACCCAAACCAACTTCAGCAGCTGACATTTAAAATAAGTACAAATTCCAACCATCCTGAGAAAAAGATAGAAAATGTCGGAAATACACAGCTCGATTGGCATTTAACACTTGAAAAATGGGTAAACATTTCAGCTAATGAACCACATCTCTAAGGCGCCACCACAGGAGTAATACCTATTCAGTGACACCCTATCAAATGATGCAGGTAGGTTGTATAAAAATGCAATCATCTCAGTGAATTTGCATAAAAAATCATAGGAAGTATATTTGGTAAAAACATAATTTTTGTTTTTGCAGTGGTTGGGGGGGGGGAGAGAGGTGGCAGGGATGGGTAACATCCCCTCCGTTTGCTGTTTTTGCTCCCTTGTCTTTTTTTCCCTGGTCTCCAAGACAGCATCTGCAGGTGGATGCTGTTTAAAAACTAACCATTGGTTAACCAGCCAGGAACATCGTCTATTAATTTTCCTCACTCTTTGTGAATCGGCATTTGGTCTTCCCTTGTTAAATCTGCAATTCAGCATGTGGGGCAATTGCCAGTGCCATCCCACCTTGCCGTAGCATCCTATTACATATATTTATTATTATTGATAGGTTTCCAGTATTAGCATTGTACCACCTACAAAGTGCCAATTAAGAAACATTGTTGCTTTAATTTTTTTTTATACCATGAATGAACAGCTTAACTGGGCAAATAATGTTTGCTCCAGAATGTACTTTCATTGAGGTAGGTTGCTATTAATTTAAGTCAACTTATCTAACACATGCACATGTACTAATACTCTGATAAGGCTTCAATAGGGATACTGCAACTTCTACATTTAGCATAAAGCTGCATTTTTAGTTGTGTTTTGTAATGGCTGGTCTGAGATATAGTACTATTCAAATCATTTACTATCGTTGAATACTGTGAGTACAATGTAACAGGCTAGAAACATCATCCTAAGTTATTCCTTCAGTCCAGCCTATGTAACTTTCTAAGCTCCATTTTGCAGCTATCAGTGAATTGACAATGCAAAATTCAAATTACCCCATGGTGACTCTTACCACTGTGTGAATTCATGTGAATTTCAAGAGCCCTGGCATTGGGAAAGCTCTTGCTGCATTGTGGGTAAGGGCATGGTTGCTGAAGAGGACCAGCCTCTTTCTCCTCTTTTAGTGAGGATGCTTCCCTTTGTCTCCCACTGCAGTAGTACATGAGGTGAGCCTGCAGGTTGCGTTCACTGCGGTACCAAATTCCACATGACTTGCATGGAAAGATATCCTCTGCAATGAAAGAATAGATGCGTATTATAGTATGGGTGAAAGCAGGCAGTTCTAAGTCATCAAAATAATTTTGAGGCTATGTCTTTTTGTCTTCCTCAAGATTGTGAACTAATCTTCAGCAATTTACGAACTGTTTCCTATTACGTTTTTGTTAAAATTAAGCAATAATTAAAAGTCCATCATATGAAGTTTCTTGAAAGCAAAGATTAAAAAAAAAAATTTTTTTTTTTTTAAAAAGAGTACCCAATTCATTTTTCCAATTAAGGGCCAATTTAGCGTGGCCAATTCACCTACCCTGCACATCTTTTGGGTTGCGGGGGCGAAACCCATGCAAACACGGGGAGAATGTGCAAACTCCACACAGACAGTGACCCAGAGCCGGGATCGAACCTGGGACCTCGGCGCCGTGAGGCTGCAGTGCTACCACTGCGTCACCGTGCTGCCCTCTTGTAAGCAAAGATATGATGAATTTTGGTTATATTACAGTTATTTGCTGAAAAGTATAAAATAAATAAAACCTTTGTTCTGTCCTCATTCTGCCAAAGTTTTGTTAAATTGGTAACTCTCTAATCTTTGACCTTGGCAAGACAGTCTCTACCTCTGCAGTACAAAAACAGAAAATGCTGGTCAGGCAGCATCCATGGAGGAAACAGAGGAATGAATGTCACAGGAGTTTCAAGCACAGACCATTTGCTTTGACAGAGGGTTCGCACACAAAACTTTGTCCCCTTCAAAGATGCTGATTGACCTGCCGGTATTTTCTGTTCGTCTTTCAGATTTCCAGTATCTCTAGTTTTTGCTTTCCATCTATGTGAAATGGTTCAAAGAAATCCTATATTCCAAACAGATATGGTACAAAACATTTAATGTTCACAAGGGCATGGAAGGAGCAGTAGTGGATCACCAGCCTGTTATACATTGCCTGTTTCACCTTTCCATTGATTTTAAATGGAAGGAAAATCAGACAGAGTGTATAACAAGTGGCCCATTCATTATCCCCCCCCACCAATGCTGAAAGTTTAGCCCGTGGTCTCATCTATGATTGCAAGAGCACCTACTAATAGAATAATTAAATCCATGACACCAAAAGTAATGGTCAGCTCCCTTGTCTGATTCTGCCTTTTTCTTTGTCATCACAAGATTTAAGGGGGGGTACTTGCACTGTAAGTATTTTTTCAATTGTGTACAATGAGATGGTGGAAATTGCAGCAAAAAGCATCAATGAGTTTACAAGATAATGCCATGAAGAAAATAACACCCTTCTACTTTACTCTCTTCCCTCAGGTTTCCCAAGGCTTGTCAAGATGACAGTGTTCTTTTAAGAAGAACTGCACGGGTTTGGGACATCATACAAGACATAACATGTACATTTATCAAATGCAAAGTACAAAGAAACATGATTCATGAGATAAATATCACAAAATGTGCTTGTAATGGTGCAAGAGAACAGATGATATACAAGATGATATATCAGTGATTTGTATAGAGTCTGGGTCTGGGCCATTAATGTTCCTCATGTTGTTTCATTAAAGCCAACTGGGCTGAAGTTTCTCAGCTTTTCTGCCAAAAAGCAGAGTGCTATATCTTAAAGCAATAGTCACAGCACGTATTTGGCTAACTATACAGCATTCTTATTAGTTGATTTGGTGTACATAAGAATAAGTATTTTAATAAGATACAGTGGTACTGGGTGAAAATCCTCCTTTCTGTAATTTTATGTAAAAATTGGTAAGGGTGCAGGGAAATGAAATCCCATTTTATAATCACCCCAACTTTTTTCATTTCATTTTCAATATAAGGCACTTCTTGCTCTATACTAAATCTTTCAAAGGCAGATTAAAATTAATTTCCATCTTGTTACAACAAGCACAATTATCCTACTTTAAAAACAAAAGTCAGATTCACGACGAAAAGCATGAATTTTAAACTTACTATTCACAATTGCTGTAGGTAAAATCGATGCCATGGCTGCTTGTTGGGGGAGCAGCTGTATTGTGTCCAGGAGGCGTGCTGGATACATGCCCTCTGTGATGGCCATTTGGCTGACAGCTTGCAGCCTTGAGTCAAATTCCACAGCAAATGCGACCAATTCCTCACCTTCCAATAGCATTTTCGTCATTGTGCACCAAAGCTGGCCACCTAAAGAAAAATAAAAGAAAAACAGTTTTATTGTTTAATTGTAAACTAAATTTTTGAGAGGGTCCACTAGATCTGTATTTGTAAGATCCTTCAAGGTATTGATAAGATTGTTCCAATTTTACCTAATGTCATAAAGCTAAGCAAATTATTCTTTTTTAGTTCTAAGAATTGATCTAGCTATGCTCATTCCCTTTATCATTTATATTGGATCTGACTCAGATTCAGGCAGTAATGCCTAATTATCGCCATGAATAGGATTGTGTCATATGCACAAAATGGAAGTGATGCTCAATTGTGATTGTGATCCTGGCCAGAAAAAGTCTGTTCTCAACTGATGAGAGTGACCAGTACAACCAATTGGTGGCACAAGTCTTCGAGCTGTGTCAGCTTGGCTTTATGTGAACATGTTCACCTCTGAGCTAGAAGGTTGTCAGGTCAAGGTCGGCTACACACGCCAGTATGTAATCTGGGTGGCCACTTAGTGCACTACTAATGTTGAATTGTCAAAGGTGCTGATTTAGGCTGAGACATTAAAGTAAACTATCTATTTCAGTGGATGCACAAGCTTTTATGACACTCTTTCAGACAAAAACAGGAAATTTCCCCCCATGTCCTTGCCAATGTTCATCTCTCAACTAACAGTCCCAATTATCAATGGCATTGCCATTTATGGAACCTTGTGTGGCAGGTGTTGACTACTGCCTCTGCAAGCAAGACAACAGTGACCACACTTAAAATATAATTGATTGACTGTGAAGCACTATGGGATACCCCAAGGATGTGAATCACACCATATAAATGCAAGTTCTTTTTCTATTCTACCCCATTGGCAATTAATCAATTCTCCCCATCTGTGATTTTGACAGCTTCCTGGCTTTGTTCTGGTGAACATAACCCACTGATGCAGGTCAGATGAAAAGAAAAAGACAGATTGCTGCTAGGGCAATCATTTCAAAAAATACGGCAGTCTCTGGAGAAGAGGCAAGAAAACAACTGGCCTCAACTGAATTCGAAACAATTACACTGCAATCAACACGTTGGGAGAAAGGGCTATTTTTGACAGATGTAATATTCTCAGTTTATATTAAAAAGATTGACAATTCTTCACCAATAAACTGGAAATTAAACCGACTTCATGTCCTATGTGCGAACAAGTTAACTTTGGGGTAGAAAGAGCGCAACTGAAAATATGACAGGGCAGCCAGTGCTGCCTGGGATGAGGTGGCGTTAAGCTCTGGGAGGGTGATCAGGAGGACTGCCCTCCAGTGCCATAAGGTCAATGACCTACAACGACTGGGCAGGACGGGTGAATAGACACCAACGCCCCACCCCCATCCCACCCCCCCTCCCCCGAGACCTTCTGCCCCCACGCGAGCATCCCCAAGTCTCCATGCGGCCCACAACCCTCCTTTCACCCCCTTTCCCTTCAACAACCACCCCCCCAGCCCTTACCTTCACCTGCCCCCCCCCCTCCCCACCACTGTGAACCACACGTGCGGCTAATGATGCCCCCTCTGTGTCTCCGCAGGAGAGGTTTTCGCACAACTGTCAGGAGCGAGCCCAGACTGCCGGATTTAAGAATCCTCATCCCCTCCGAGGAATGAGCTCTGGAGATGACGGGGATGTGGTCACCAATGCAGAGTTTGGCTGAAGCCGCAGAGGTGAGGAACCACCAGGCTCCACACGGAGGACCTGTCAAACGTGAGTTGTTATTGCTTTACTGACTGACCCAACCCTCACTGACCACATGTTCATTCTCCCATAGTTCCTCCAGCTGATCGTGCCGGCCCATCCTGGGTGGCCCCCTCTCCAGTCTCCTCCTACTCCTCCATCCCAGGTGAATCCCAGGGCCCTATGTACATAGACCAGGAGGGAGGGGTGCTGGGTGCCAACCCAGACCCATTCCATGGATTGGCGACAAGGCCACCAGCTCCCCCAAGTTTGACCCATCTGATGAGGACACGTCTCGAGGTCAGCATACGAGATAGGGCGGTACAGCTGTGCATGTGCCATTATCTAGTATGCCGGGAGCCCCCAGAGGCTGCCTGCCAGGGGTATCGAAGGCCATGGGGCGGAATAAGCATTTGTCTGCCTCCACCCCAGATGTACATCCTGGGGAGACTTTGAGACATAGCAGTAGAGCTAGGAAGGCCAAGCACATCAAGGATCACTGAGTGCACCAGGGAGGGGGTAGGTAACGGTGAGGGGGGGGGGGGGGGGGGGGGGAGACAGTGGTGAGGAGAGTGCACGGCACCATTGGGAGAGTGGGAAATTGTATTACACATTAAAAACCCTTGAGTACAACGTGAAAGACATCTCCGTCACTTTCTTCCGCAATGTGGGACAACCTCCAAACCCTTGCCCATCTGTGGGTGATGGGTATGAGTGAGCACTCAGCAGACAGGCAGGGGTCAGACAATGGCATAGATTGAGGAACATCAATGCCCAGCTCTCTGTGGGTTATCATCAGACCACCCTGCCCTTGACAGTGACCCACTGATGGTGTCGACACAGTCCCTGCACCCCGGGGTGATTGAACACATACCCTGGAAGAGTGGGAGTTGGGGTGGGGGAGGGGGTAGGTAAAGTATCTACAATGGACCAGGCCAGTCCTTTGTGAATCGGATGAGTATGAGGGTCTCCCTGGCTCTCCGGGCTTTCCGGACCCTTGCCGCTGCTGTCTGTCCTGCCGTCTCCGGCTGGTCCTCTGGTTCCTCCTTGGGATCCTCCTCCAGCCCCTGCTAGTCCAGCGCTGCCTCATCATCCTCGTCCACTTCCTCATCCTCAGTGGTAGTCACATGTTCCTCATCACCAAATTCCAGCTCATCGCCCCACTGCTGCGCGAGGTTGTGGAGGACACAGTAGACCACCACAAAGCGAGCGACCCTCCAGGGGTGTACTGCAGTGCACCACTGGAGCGGTCGAGGCACCAGAACCGCATCTTGAGGAGTCCGATGCACTGCTCAATGACAACCCCGGTGGCCTCATGGGCCTCGTTGTAGCGGGTCTCCGCTTCGGTCTCTGACCTCCATATTGGATCATTAGCCATGTCCTCAACGGGTACCCCTTATCTCCCAAGAGCCAGCCACCCATCCTGGGGTGGTCCTCGAAGAGGCCGGGAATGACCAACTGCCCCTGGCTGTAGCTGCCATTCACACTCCCTGGGAAGTGTGCACACACGGGCATGATCTTCACGTTGTGGTTGCACACGAGCTGTATGTTCAGGGAGCAGAACCCCTTTCTTTTAATGTAGGGCACTCCCAGATGGCCCGGTGAGCGCAGGGCAATATGTCTGCCATCCACTACCCCCGGACCTGTGGCATCCCGGCAATGGCGGATAATCCTGCTGCCTGGGCATCCTGTTGGGCTTGGAGGGAATTCCATCTGCCTCCCTGCCCAGTCCTCTAATCCCCAGCAACAGAAACTGCATATCAGTGGGAAAGCACACTAAGGTCTGAGGATGTTCAAGAGGAGAATGAGGGTTCCATGCAGCTTGCAGGAATTTCACTATCCTCAGCTCTCTCGTTTGACAGAGCTTGCATCGTCCAGCTCCCAGTGATGACGGCTGCCACTGCATTTCTGCAGGCACTGCGGTCGGAGGAAGGGACCCAATTGGTCCCCAAAATGGGGAGACTGACCACAACTGTTCTCACAGCCACATTGCCAAAGACATAGCCAAAGACAGAAGCACCTAGAGGAGAGTGCAAGGGGAGGACACCGGGACAGACAGTCAGCAGCGCCTAAAGGATAGTGCGAGAGGAGGTCAAGGGACAGGCAGTCAGCTGCACCTAGATGAGAGTGTGAGAGGAGGACATGGGACAGGCAGTCAGCAGCACATGGAGGAGAGTGCAAGAGAGGTACAAGGGACAGGCATTTATCTGCACCTTGATTTGAGTGTGAGTGGAGGACAAGGGATAGGCAGTTAGCTGCACCTTGATGAGAGTGTGAGGAGGACACTGGGACAGACAGTTAGCTGCACCTTGAGCTGGAGTAGAGACTACAAGGGTTGATTGCTGATTGTTGAGAGCTGATTGTCAGGGGGTTGAAAACAGTGCAAGAGTACAGTGAGAAATCTGAGGGTTAGCTTGGAGTTTGCAGCTCCTGAGTTGACATCAGGATTCAAAAGTGATGCTGGGCAAGTGGAAGCAGCTGATTGAGAGAGTAAGTCCAGGTCTAAGGCTTCAGGACGGGTAATCCTGACCTGTACAAGAAATTTGGGTACGACCTCAGCAAAGCCATCAGGGATGCCAAGCGACAATACCAGACTAAGCTAGAGTCCCAGACTAACAACACAAACTCTCGTCGATTGTGGCAATGCTTAAACAATATAACGGGCTACAAAGCAAAGCCGAGTAGAATCTCTGGCAGCAGAGCACCGCTCCCTGATAAACTCAGTGGAGTCTATGCTCGTTTCGAGCAGGAAGCCAAAGATCCGTTGTCAACTGCCCCAACAGCTTCGGATACACCCATAGGTACAGTCACAGTCTCAGAAGATAGATGGACCTTCTTGAAAGTGAACACACGGAAAGCAATGGGTGCTGATGGACTCCCCGGTCATACAGTCAGATCCTACGTGGACCAACTGGCGGGTGTGTTCGCAGATATCTTCAACCTCTCCCTACTCTGTTCCAAAGTTCCCACCTGTATCAAGATGACCACTGTCATACCTGTGCCAAAGACGAACCAGGCAACATGTCTCAACGACAACTGACATCTACTATTATGAAGTGCTTCAAGAGGTTAGTCATGAGACATACCAACTCCATATTCCCAGAATGCCTTGATCTACTGCAATTCGCATACTTCCACAACCGCTCCACAGCAGATGCTATCTCCCTGGCCCTACCCTCAGACGTCAGACTCTTGTTCATTTATTACAGCTCTGCCTTCAACAGCATAATCCCAGCTGAACTCATATTCAAACTCCAAAACCTAACACTCGGCTCTTCCCTCTGCAACTGGATCCTCGACTTCCTGACCCAGAGACCACAATCAGTAAGGATAAACAGCAACAAGTCCTCCACAATAGTCCTCAATACCGGGCCTTGCAAGGCTGCGTATGTAGCCCCCTACTATACTCCCTATACCCACACGATTGTGTGGTAAAATTTGGATCCAACTCCACCTAGAAGTTTGCTGATGACACGACCGTAGCGGGGTCGGATCTCAAACAATGATGAGTTAGAGTACAGGAGGGAGAAAGAGAACTTAGTGGCATGGTGCAATGTCAACAATCTCTCTCTCAATGTAAGCAAAACTAAGGAGCTGGTCATCGACAATATGTTGAGGAAACAAAGTGTCGTACACACCCCTGTCTGCATCAATGATGCCGTGGTTGAGATGGTTGACAGCTTCAAATTACTAGGTGATTACAAACCATCAACAATCGGTCCACCCACGTTGACGCTATGACCAAGAAAGGACATCAGAACCTATACTTCCTCAGGAAACTAAGGAAATTCAGCAGGTTCGCAATGACTCTTACCAATTTTATAGATGCAGCATAGAAAACATTCTATCTGGCTGTATCACAGCTTGGTATGGCAATTGCTCAGCCCAAGACTGTAAGAAACTACAGAGAGTTGATGAATTAATTGCACAGGTATATGTAAACGCGTATGATATAAACAGGGTTATGGAGACATGGCTGCAGGGTGACCAGGGATGGGAACTGAACATCCAGGGTATTCAGTATTTGGGAAGGACAGACAAAGTGGAAAGTACCGTGGGCTTGCATTACTGGTTAACAATAAAATTAACACAATAGTGAGGAAGGATATGAGCTCTGATAATGTGGAATCTGTTTGGGTAGAGCTGAGAAACACCAAGGGGCAAAAAATCTCAGTGGGGAACGTAAATCTTCAAACTATAGTGGTGATTTTAGGGATGGCATTAAACTGGAAATTAGACACACATGTTTAATTAGAACAGTACAGCACGGAACAGGCCCTTCGGCCCTCGATGTTGTGCCGAGCAATGATCACCCTACTCAAACCCACGTATCCACCCGTAACCCAACAACCCCCCCCCCCCTTAACCTTACTTTTTAAGGACACTACGGGCAATTTAGCATGGCCAATCCACCTAACCCGCACATCTTTGGACTGTGGGAGGAAACCGGAGCACCCGGAGGAAACCCACGCACACACAGGGAGGACGTGCAGATTCCGCACAGACAGTGACCCAGCCGGGAATCGAACCTGGGACCCTGGAGCTGTGAAGCATTTATGCTAACCACCATGCTACCGTGCTGCCCTAAATGTGATACAGGAACATCTGTAATTATTGATGACTTTAATCTGCATACAGATTGGGCACCAATACCGTACAAGAGGAATTCCTGGAATATGTACTGGATGGCTTTCTGGACCAATATGTTGAGGAACCAAAGAGAAAGCAGGCCATGCGAGACTGGGTATTGTATCAAGGGAAGGGATGTCTCACACAGAAAGATGGAGGAGGTTCATAGAATTTACAGTGCAGAAGGAGGCCATTCAGCCCATCGGGTCTGCACAGGTTCTTGGAAAGGGCACACTCCTTAAGCCCACACCTCCACCCTATCCCCATAACCCAGTAACCCCACCTAACCTTTTGGGACACTAAGGGCAATTTAGCATGGCCAACCCACCTAACCTGCACATCTTTGGACTGTGGTAGGAAACTAGAGCACCCGGGGAGAACGTGCAGACTCCGCTCAGACAGTGACCCAAGCCATGAATCGAGCCCCAAGTCCCAGGTGCTGTGAAGCAATAGTGCTAACCACTGTGTTACCATGCCGCCCTGGTATAGGTTGAGCCTATACTCACTGCAGCTTAAAATAATGAGAAGTTGACCTTATTGAAACAGGTAAGATTCTGAGGATGCTCGACAAGATAGATGCTGAAAATATGTTTCCTCTCATGGGGGAATCTAGAACAATGGGCACAGTTTTAAAATAAGGGTTCTCACATTTAAGATGGAGATGAGGACAAATTTCTCAGAGGCTAATTCTCTTCTGCAGAGAGCAGCGGAGGCTTAGTCATTGAATCTATTCAAGGCTGAGTGAAACAGATGTTCGATCAACAAGTGAATTAAGGCTTATTGGGGACAGCTAGGAAAATGGAATGAAGGTACAATCAGATTAGCCGCCAGATGATTGAATGGTGTAGCAGGTCTGATGGGCCGAATGGCCTTCTCCTACTCCAATTTTTCTGATCTTATGCTAGTTATAGTTCTACATCTCACAATAATCCTAATTAAAGGCCACATAAGGGCCTCATGCCACCCTTGCCATTATTCTACTTGTGGCAGCTGGAGGCCCACGCCAAGCGGCTAGCCCGGCAGCTCAATCGGCCCATGGGTGTGCGGCCACCCAATGCCTCCGCTGTTCCTTGTAAAATGATAGTCACGTTGGGGGCGGGATGAAAGGGGATGGGAAGACCACATGCTGACCACAAGCCTCCACACCTCAGATGTGACAGCAGGCGAAGGCTGAGTTGATGTTGCCCATTATTTATGTTCGATCCTGGACAGTGATTGTCAGCCGGCTATATAACATGAAAACGGAGCTCGGTGCTGAGCTAAAGCTCAAGCTAAAATTCATTTTTCAGCACCAATCGTTAGAGAGCAGATCAGGAGATGGAACTCTGGGTGATTTTTCAATTTTCTAGCTCAGGGGGCCCTAAGGCCAATATCTTGTTCTTCCCATGGGTCTGACTGAGGTCAGTCGCTCAGTACAGATCAAATGCAGTCGCTTCCGTCTCTATTTCACAAAATGCGGTGTGCACTTACCAACTGTGTGTGTGTGGGACTAGATGTTTCTGCCAACTCTGACATAGATCTTGCAGATTTAAAATACTTTTTTCTAACAAAACAGTGAATTCAATATAAACTATGCTGTTCATTAGTGAAGCAAATACTGTAGTCTTTGATAAGTAACTACAGTGTTTATCTTCTAATATGATAGCGCTTTTACCGACACTTCATTTTTTTTCCTCCTGAAGATTAAAGTTTCGAAATGACTATTTGCAAGAATCTGGTAGAGGAGATAAGAACAAGTACGATATGTTAACGCTCTGACAGAATTAGGACATTGTTGTACAGAAACCCAGGCCAATTAATTAAACCAGTCTGTTAGTTTTCAACAATGTGCAAACAAACCTATGTAAAACCCTTTATCATTTTCAACATTTTTTTTCAAATGCAAAGTGATTGTGACAATCAACTCCTACATCCTGGTTGCATTTGCAGATTGATGATATAATTATTGTGTACAAACCTCTTCTGAGGAAAATAATATGCAACAGTGAGATTTTAAATAATATGGCCTATGCATTGTGGTTTGGAAAATGAGATCAGGTTAAAAATGTGATGTGAATGGAATCAGGAGACAAACAGTTCTTAAAACCTTACTAAATGTGTTCTGTTTACAGGCTAAAGATATGTAAATATGTGTTTCACATGAGTTTCATGTTATCACCTTTCCCCGTAAATAACTTGCTGAAATTCATCTTGCTAAAATTCAGTGCCTTGCACCTGGCATTCGATGTCAGGTGGCTTATTTTCTAAACCTATATCAGTGGGACCTTGAATCGAGGCTATGAAGTTTAAATCTTGTTTCCATTAATGTGCCTGTATCTCAAGTTGTGCGTATTAACAGATATTATGCTGTCACTTTGGATTTATCTACCAATGAGGCAATAGTGCTAAGAGTTACCCTTTTCAAACCCTTGGCTCAGGAAATCTAATCAAGATAAAAGAGAGTTTTGGACTTCCGGTGGTGGCCATGGAGTAAGCGTTGGCACATTCAGTGGCTCCTGACAGAGGTGGAATTGTTTTGGTCCTTTTAACCTTTTTGTGGGGGGGGTTACTTGGGTAGAAAGTGTAAAAGTACAGAGAACTAAGAAGTCTCTTTCGGTAGGGAATGCACAGGACCTAAGGGTGCAACAAATAAGGGACAACAGTCAGACTAGGAGGACTCTCAAAGTGCAACAGAGGGAAAGGTAGTGAAGAGCTCTGTGGCGTCGTTGGCTACACAATGGTCAATGGAACAATTGGTGAAGTTTCTGACAGCTAAGTTTCAGCAGCAGAGGAGAGAGGCCTCAGTAGGACCTGGTCAGGGTGGCCGAGCCGATTTGGGTAGTCATAGAGAGAGTGGAGCAAAGGTTGGATGCACAGAATGCGTCACTCCAGAAGGTGGAGGAGTCAATGGTTAACCATGAAGGTTAGCCTCGTTGAAGGCAGAAATGCTGCTTATGGTGGAAGCCAGAAGAAGTTGGGCAGCACGGTAGCATGGTGGTTAGCATAAATGCTTCACAGCTCCAGGGTCCCAGGTTCGATTCCCGGCTGGGTCACTGTCTGTGTGGAGTCTGCACGTCCTCCCCGTGTGTGCGTGGGTTTCCTCCGGGTGCTTCGGTTTCCTCCCACAGTCCAAAGATGTGCGGGTTAGGTGGATTGGCCATGCTAAATTGCCCGTAGTGTCCTAAAAAGTAAGGTTGGGGGGGGGGGGGTTGTTGGGTTACGGGTATAGGGTGGATACGTGGGTTTGAGTAGGGTGATCATTGCTCGGCACAACATCGAGGGCCGAAGGGCCTGTTCTGTGCTGTACTGTTCTATGTCTATGTCTAAGTTAAGAGAGAAGGTGCATGATCTGGAGGATCGGTGAAGGAGGCAGAATCACAGGATCATGGGGGTGCCTGTAAGGATCGAGGGAACGTAGGCCACAAAGCACATGGCGAGGATGTTCAAGACGTTAATGGGGAAGGGGGTCTTCGACCAACCTCCTGAAGTGAATCGGGCACACAGGTCGCTGAGGAGGAAGCCGAAAGCGGGAGAGTTGCCAAGGGCGATCATTGTGCTGCTGCACCAATACTGGATAAGGAGAAGATTTTGCGGTGGCCAAAGGAGATGAGACAGTGAACCTGTGAATGCATGCGGTTCGCATTCACCAGGACCTGGGAGCAGAGTTGTCCAAATGATGGGTTCAATAGGGTGAAAGCGGCCCTATTCAGGAACAAAGTGTGATTCGAGGTGTTGTACCGGCTGGTTTGTGGGTCACGTGTGAAGGCCAAGAGAACTATTTGATACACCGGAGGAAGCAAGGACGTTTTTGAAGGACTGGGGAACTTGTGAGAACATTTAGATGGATTCACCTGTGAAATGGATGGACTGGAGGTGCTGGGCTTAGGGAGGGAACTGTTTTTATTTTTGCCGGGTTGCAATGTTTGATGTTGTTCCACCTACTGTGTTTAATCAGGTGATAGGTGAAGATCAGATGGGGTTAGTGAGAGGGAGGCAGCTCTTTTCAAACATTAGAAGGGTATTGAATGTGGTTACAGCACCGGCGGAGGGGAAGGAAACAGAGGTGGTTGTGGCATTGGATGCCGAGAAGGCGTTTGACTGGGTAGAATGGGGGTACTTGATGGCAGTTCTGGAGCGGTTTGGGATTGGACCAAGATTTGTGGACTGGGTAAAGCTACTATATAAGGAGCCAAGGACGAGTGCCCACACAAACAACATCAGCTCGAGATACTTTCCTCTTCACCGTGGGACTAGGCAGGGATGTCCTATGCGCCCCTGCTGTTTGCAGTCTCGATTGAGTTGTTGGCCATCGCATTAAGAAATTTGGGGTATGGAAGGGGACAGTGTGGGGGGATAGAGCCTAGGGTGTCCTTATATGGCGATGACTTGTTATATGTGTCGGAACCGAATGTGTCAATAGGGGGAATACTGGAGCTGCTTCGGGTGTTTGGGTCTTTCTCAGGGTACAAATTAAATCGAGACAAGAGTGAATATTTTGTGGTGTCTCAGCCGGGGGTGGGGGCAGGGGTGTGGGGGCTGCCATTCTGTAGAGCAGGGACTCACTTTAGATACCTAGGGGTGCAGATTTCCCGGGAGTGGGGGGGGGGGGGGGGGGGGGGGGGGGGGGGGGGGTAGGTACGACATTTCTTGTTCGGTGGGGAGAGTGAAAGCTGATCTGGCAAGGTGGGATGGTCTCCCTCTGTCACTGGTGGGTTGGGTACAGGTGGTGAAAATGGACGTGTTGCCGCCATTTCTGTTTATTTTCAAATGCATGCCGATTTTCCTGCCAAACGCATTTTTCAGAGAGATTGAAAGAATGATTATCTCATTCATATGGGGAGGGAAGGTGGACAGAGTTAGCAAAGTGCTGCTTTAGAGGGAAAGGCAGTCAGGGGTTTGAGTCTTCCGAACCTGATGTATTATTTCTGGGCGGCGAATGTGGAGAAGGTGCGGAGCTGGGACAGAAGGGTTGATTCCCAATGGGTCAGAATGGAGGAGGGTTTGGGTAGGGGGTCGGGATTGAAGGCGCTAGTGACAGCACCACTCTCAACGGCACTGGGGAGATACTCGGGGAGTCCGGTAATAATACCTTCATTGAGAATTTGGAGGCAGTTTCGCCAACACTTTGGTTTGGGGTCGGGGTCAAGGAAATGTCAATTCAGGGATCAGGGGTCAATTCAGATTTGAGCCAGCGAAGTGGGATAGAAATTTTCGGAAATGGGAGGAGAAGGGATTAAGACACTAAAATATTTGTTTCTTTAGGGTCGGTTTGCAGGATTGAAGGAGCTGGAAGCGAAGTATGGACTGGAGCAGGGGGGAATGTTTAGGTACATGCAGGTTCGAGATTTTGCCAGAAAGGAGATACAAAGGTTCCCGGTGGAGCCGGCCTCCACATTGTTGGAGGAGGTGCTGACGACAGGGGGACTGGAGAAGGGGGCAGTGCCGGTGGTTTACGGGGCTATTTTGGAAGAGGAGAAGGCACCACTGGAAGAGATCAAAGTAAAGTGGGAGGTAGAGTTGGGAGTATGGAGGAGGGGTTCTGGTGTGAGGTGCTCCGTAGAGTGAATGCCTCCACCTTGTGCGCGAGGTTGGGGCTGATACAGCTGAGGTGGTATCTCACAAGGGCGAGGATAAGTCGGCTCTTTGAAGGGGTAGAAGATGTGTGAACCGTTGCGGGGGGGTTGCGAAAATCACGTTCATATGTTTTGGTCCTGTCCAAAGCTGGAGGATTACTGGAAGGAGGTTTTTAAGATAATCTCTAAAGTGGCGCACGTGAAACTGGACCCGGACCCTCTGAAGGCCATATTTGGGGTGTCCGACCAGCCGAGGTTGGAAACGGGTGGGGTGGCAGATGTTGTAGACTTCGCCTCGTTGATTTCCCGAAGGCGGATCCGGATGGGATGGAGAGCAACCTCTCCACCCTGTGCCCTGGCGTGGCGGGGGGATCTGTTGGAATTCTTGACTCTGGAGATGGTCAAATTGAAACTGAGGGGAAGGATGGAGGGGTTCTGCAATTCATGGGCGTTATGCACTTTCAAGAACTGGATAACATCGAACATTAGTTGGGGGGGGGGGGGCTAGGAGGATTGGGGGAGGGGGGCTGCATGTTTTAATCCTGATTCCTTTTTGTTTATGTTAACATGCGGGCTAATGTTTGGGGGTTTGGTGGGAGGATGGGATCGTTGTTATTGTTATGGGGATTGGCATTGCATTTGATACTGATTATTGTTTATTGTTGGTGGGTGAAAATTTGGGAGAAAATGTGAAAAAGGAGAATAAAAATATTTGTAAAAAGAAAATAGAAAATTTTGTATCTCTTTTTACCCTCCCAGAGGTGGGAGTTGTATTAGACATGTATTCAAATGTGGGATGTGGGGCGTTCGGTGGAAATGTGGGAGGTGGGGAGGAGAGTGAGGTGGAGATGGAGGAACGGGAGGGCACAAAGGTTGAGTTGGGCAAAAAGGGGCGCTTTGAGATGGAGCAAGCGGATGCCTCAGGTGGGGGTCATGCTGTTAGCAAGAAGGCTAGTTAATGGAAGCAAAGTGGGGGGTAGAGTTGTAGAGGGAGAAGGGGAGGTGGGATTGGGTCAGGTTTGTTCTCTTTTATTGCGGCTGAGGGGTAGGGGGCGTTTTGGAGGGCAGGTTATTTGGTGCCTGGTTTGGCGGAGGAGTAGGTGGAGAGATGGCTGCTGACGTGGATAGAGTTGGTGTGGTGCAGTTGGTTATATGGGGGGGTGATGACGGACCTCTTGGGGAGCCCTGGTGCTGAGCGAGGCGTGGGTCTGGAGGAGCCCATTAAAGAGGGGGTATGGCTAATCGGAGAGGTGGGAGGGGGTGGTCCTGGAGCCTCCCGCCTGATCACTTGGAACATTAGGGGGGGGGGGGGGGGGGGTTAAATGTGCCGTTTAAAAGGTTGCACGTCTTTATTCATTTGAAGAGTTTGAGAGCAGATGGAGTGTTCTTTCAAGAGACCCATTTGAAGATGGTAGATCAGGCGAGGTTGAGGAAAGATTGGGTGGGGCAGGTATTCCAATACTGGGCATGAAGGCGAGGGGGGTATCGGTGCCAGCTAATAAGAGGGTGACATTTGTGGCAGCGAGTATAGTGATGGACCCTGGGCGCAGGTTTTTGAGGGTAAGTGGGAGACTGAAGTGCTGGTGAATAGCTACACCTCAAATTGGGACGATGTGGAATTTATGAAGAGGGCAC
Source organism: Scyliorhinus canicula (assembly GCF_902713615.1). Lineage (NCBI taxonomy): Eukaryota > Metazoa > Chordata > Chondrichthyes > Carcharhiniformes > Scyliorhinidae > Scyliorhinus > Scyliorhinus canicula. Next base: position 158,054,155 of record NC_052155.1, on the reverse strand, counting down.
TGGAAAAACAGACTTGGACACACACTGGCCGATTAAGGGGGGAATTAATACTGCGTTGGGCCCTGGGTTGGATTGGTTGTGTCCGAAGTCCCTGAAGGTGTCGCGGATGGCGAAAGAGCTATTGGGGATTATGGAGCAGATGAGAGGGGTAGACTCATGGTGGTTTGGAAGCCGAGAGCAAAAGAATTCTTGTTTTATTCGCATGTCCACCGGGTGTATTCCCAGATTGACTTCTTCGTCCTGGACAAAATGTTGTTGGCGCAGGTGATTGGATTGGAATATTCGGTGATTGTGGTGTCTGATTGCGTGCCATATTGGGTGGACATTCCGGTGGAAAGGGGAGGCTCCCAGCGGCCGCAGTGGAGGTTAGATGTGGGGTTGCTAGCCGACAAAGGGATTTGCGAAAAGATAGGTGTGGATATTCGAGACTATCCGGCTCAATAAGATGTGTGAGGTCTGTCCCTCCGTGCCGTGGACGGCGTTGAAGGTGGTGATAAGAAAGGAGTTTATTTCGATCCGGGCGCATGGGGAGAAGGTGGAGAAGTTTGAGAGGCAGAGATTGGTGGAGACCATTTTGGTGGTGGATCAGAGGTATTCAGCAGCCCCTGAAAGAAAGTAATGACCACCAAATGGCGTTTGAGCTTATGTTGATGGGGAATGCAGTGGGGCAACTGTGCCAGAATGGGGTGGGGGGGGGCGATGTTTGAGTATGGGGAAAAGGCCAGTAGGATGCTGGCACATCAGCTGAGGAAGCAGGTGGCGATGAGGGAAATTGGGTGAATGAGAGAGATTGGGCAGATGAGGGACGGGATGGTGGGGTTCAGGGTGGTTACTGAGTCTTGGGAGGTAAATGGGGTATTTGAGGCCTTTTTACCGGAAATTGTTTAGTTCGGAGTCCCTGGTGGAGGATGAGGGCATGAGGCAGTTTCTGGATGGACTGGAGTTCCCGACGGTTTGAAGAGGGGAAGGTGCAGAGGTTGGATGCTCTGATTGGGCTGGGGGAAGTAATGGGCTTCGTGGGCTCAATGTATTCGGGCAAGGCCCCAGGCCTGGGTGGGTTCCCAGCAGAATTTTATAAAAAGCTTGGTTTGGAATTGGGGCCCTTATTAGTTGAGCTGTACAATAAATCGGTTGGTAAGGGAGAGCTCCCGCCCACGCTGTCTCAAGCTTCTAACTCACTCATTTTAATAAAGGAAAAAGACCCAGAGCAATGTAGATCCTACTGCCCGATATTGCTTTTAAAAATAGACGGGAAGGTGCTGGCAACGCGTATAGAGGACTGTGTGCTGAGTGTAATAGGGGAGGACCAAACAGGGTTCATGAAAGGGCGGCAGCTGTTATTTAATATAAAACAGTTATTAAATGTGATTCTGATGCCCCCAGGAGGCCCGGAAATGGAGGTAGTAGAGTCAATGGATGCAGAGAAAGAGTTTGACCAGGTTGAATGGGCAAATTTGTTTGAGCTGTTGGGCAGGTTTGGGCAGGGATTTGTGGATTGGGTTAGGTTGCTGTACAAGGTCCAAGGCGAGTGTCCGTATTAATAATGTTAGTTTGGATTACTTTGAGTTGTACCGGGGATAAGGCAGGGGTGTCCGCCCTCCCCATTGCTCTTTGCTTAAGCGATTAAGGAGTTGCCAATGGAATCTAGAACCTCGGCGGGGTGGAGGGGTATCATTGGGGGGGAGGGGGGGGGTGGGGGGGGGGGGTGGAGCATCGAGTCTCCCTGTACACAGATGATCTCCTGCTGTATATTTCAAACCCGGTGGAGAGCTTTGACAGGATTATGGGGTAGTTTAGTTTGTTTTGGGGTATAAGCTCAACATGGGGAAGAGCGAGGTATTTCCAATCAACGAGCAGGGGCAGGAGAAGAGCTTGGAGAGGCTGCGCTGCCGGCGAAGCGGACCATCCCACTAAAGGAGAATCCCGCACTATTTCTTTCACTTAAATATTGGACTGGTTTATGTTCTTCCTCCGGATCTGAATCGCTTCTGGTTTACGCTGGCATTAGGAGCCGTGCCCAGAAGCGATTCATTGTCCCTTACCATGCAAATGTATGCATGGCGGGGAACGCAAGGGATTCCGTTCTGAAACCCGCTTTCAGGTCACCATTTTGAGCGGGTGGACTGATACGGAGCTGCGGCGGCTGGCCCCCCCTTCCCTCCCCCAACCATAATGCAAATTCTGCACCCCTCCATTTACAAGTAAGAGCATCCTACTTCCCATCACAGCAACCCCTCCACAGCATACGCACATGAGGGAGACCCGACTTCCCCCAACCAAACCCCACATCAGACCCCAATAGAAACCCTATCAGAGAGCCCGCCATCAGAGAGCCCGCCATCAGAGAGCCCGCCATCAGAGAGCCCGCCAGCAGAGAGCCCGCCATCAGAGAGCCCGCCATCAGAGAGCCCGCCATCAGAGAGCCCGCCATCAGAGAGCCCGCCATCAGAGACCCCGCCATCAGAGACCCCGCCATCAGAGACCCTGCCATCAGAGACCCTGCCATCAGAGACCTCATCATCAGAGAGCCCGCCATCAGAGACCCCGCCATCAGAGACCCCGCCATCAGAGACCTCATCATCAGAGACCCCGCCATCAGAGACCCCGCCATCAGAGACCCCGCCATCAGAGACCCCGCCATCAGAGAGCCCGCCATCAGAGACCCCGCCATCAGAGACCCCGCCATCAGAGACCCCGCCATCTGAGACTCCGCCAATAGAGACCCCGCCATCAGAGACCCCTCCCTGCCCCAATACCAGAGAAACCCACCCCATCAGTCATGACTGGCCAGCTGCTGATTTTGTTTGCCGCTCATCCTCCCACTGTGTATTATGGGGTAAACCCGGGGATAGGCAGGAAGGTGGTGGGGTTGGTGCCCTCCACCAAAAACACGCTGTGCGGAAGGATGTAAAATCTAGCTCATGGTGTCTGGTGGCAGTGAATCTGACGCCCCATGCGAACGGGAGCGCAACATGGTCAATAGATGCCAGGTGAAGCCTCCTGCGGCCTCCCAGAAACCAGTACGCCTCATGGGACCTACCCAAGTCCCACGAGGCATCATGAGCAGGAACCCACCCACAATGGGCGTGACCAGGCCACGCCCATGTTAGTAGGCCAGACTAAGGCTTACCGGCATTGGCCTTCCCACAGTGTACCCAGCCAGGTGCTGTTAAGTACTGGTCCACCCAAATGTGCACCAGGCGGAACACAGCCTGGCCATCAGAGGCCCCTGGGTGGTCAGGGACAGGGCAGGTTGGCCCCCTGGCCCTCCACCTGGAACGTGAGCACCTTGGCACTGCCTGGCTTACACCTTGGCACTGCTACCCTGGCACTGCCAAGGTGCCAGGGTGGCACTGCCAAGACAACAGGAGCACTGCCAGGGTGGCAGTGCAAGGGTGCCTGGGTGGCACTGTCAAGGGTCAGGGCCTGAGGCGGCCATGCCCATGAAAGGAGGGTGGAGGGGGCTATGGAGGATGGGGTGTATAAGGAAGGTGGGGTGGTTGGGTGATGGATGGGGGTCCTGGAAGGGGGGAGCCTGTAATAGAGCCTGGGGGTGTGTGAAGAGTGGGAGCCTCAGGGACCCCATAGCGGGGTGTCCTCACTTGGGAGGTGGGGGTATTGCCCATGTGTGTGGGGGTGACATTGCCCATGGTTGGGGGGTGTGGAGGACCCACAAGCTAATTTAGAGATCAGGCACCCTTTCAAAATGGCGACCTGATCTCAGCTTCCGAGTGATGAAAATAATTTGAAGTGTGGCTAAACCATTGAGAAACTCCCCAGGGCCCCAAAAAGTGATGAAGTGCCATTAGATAGCAATGAGGAACTCACCGGCAGGAAACTCCCAGCAAATTCCGCCACACACAACACTTAGCGGGCACGATCTACGCAAATGGGGGCAGAGTCCCTTAGTGTGAGATTAGCAGGGTGCTTTCCAGGGCTCGGAGCGCTTAGTAACACTCACTATCCGGCTCATCCGGATAGATCAGGGGGCTCAGCGGGCAATGGCGGCTGAGGGCACATTTAGTCACGTTTTCTGCACTGAGGAGCTCTGCTCGCTGGAACTCCTCAACCCAGCGAGAGATCGGGATCGCGAATTCCCCCAAGCCCCAACTCATACAGGGGGTCCTCAGTAACCCCCTGTTCCTCCCCACACCCACGCAGAGCACCCCCGCTCCAATCACCGTCTTGAAAAAATTGCCAGCTTCGCACCTTGGCAGTGTCAGGCTGGCACCAAGGTGGCAATGCCAGGGTCCCCAGCAGGCACTGTCAGGGTGCCAGGCTGGCACCAGTGCCAGGGTGCACCCTGCCCAGAGGGCAAGCACCTGGGCGGCCACCGATCCCCTAGGAGACTCCCATGAGAGCCACTCCGCCTTGTCCCCTTTGCGGGGCCCAGTACTGAATGGCGCTTGCACGAGGTCACCGAGGCCAAGAGGCCAGATACCAACGCCTAATATTTAGATCTGCCAAAAAGTGATCCCACCCACAGTGGGTGGGATTCACATCGCAACGTCTTGCAATATCGCGTTACATCCCGCGAGGAGTAGCGAGCCTGGTAGATCCTGGGAGCGGGGTCTCCGTTATCAACCGGCCACGTTGTGCTGCGGCACGCTGACCTTCAGGTGCAACCGTGGCCGGTAGATCACTCCCAGAAACCTTTCCATTAGATCGCGCCCATGGTGTTTTTTCTACTAAGTAAACATTCCTTATGATTGCAAAAAATCTTGAGCTGCAGATTACAGACGTTTTCAAAGATTATTTTTTAGTTGGTTTTAACAATGACCTGCTATTTAATTTGGTTGACCTGTTACTCATTTAAACTAAAATACCGTGGATGCAAAGCAGAAAGTAGCCTGCAGTCAATTACAATGATTACCTGATGTTAAGAGGTGATAATTTCACCACTCACCTGAGAACCAGTCGATCCCAGTAGAGCGATGTCTACCTCGAGAAGCATTTCAAATATCTGAGTAGCTCAAAAATGGCATTGTGTGGCAGTAATTGCACCTAAAGCATTTGTGAATGGGGCTGATTTTCCAAGTGAACCCTTCTGGCTGACACCTCCAACGTACATTAGGAAATAGCAGATGTGACACCCTTAATTTTCCATCTACTAATTATAACATATAAGAAACGGTGGGCAGCAGCCTGTGATTTCTCAAAATGCTGGTTCTGCTGAATGAAATGCAAATTTTTAAAGTCAACCCTGTTGTCTCAGAATTTTGATGCAGTTTTGTCGTTTCTCGCATATATCCACAAATCTCTTCAACGCTCTGACAAAGCAAAAATCAGCTTCTAATTCTCTTTCAGGTTCCTGAGTTACCAGCTGTTCAATGTGTAACAAGTTGCACCATTCAATTTTGCCATCACAGTGAAATTAATAGGTTCTGGTTGAAAAACTTATGTACTTGGAAAAATGTTATGTGCGTGCAATACTTTGCGATATTAACATGTCTTACCAAGAGCCATCGGTTGGCAACATGTGCAAGCAAATACTATGGGCAGGGTTTTTTTTCTTTTGTGCTTAGCAGAAAGTGACTTGAACAGAAATCCGTTGAAGTGAATTCGTAGAAAGTTGCATCTCAGCAAGCACAGGAACAGCAAACCTTGGCCTTAAGAGCTTTAATAAACAAAGTTAATGCTTGCTTTAAACTATAGGACAATTGGAAATTATATGCATGTGTTAAGTGTTCAGCTACTACCATAATCACAAACAGCAAGTTCCAGAAATAAAAAGATTCAACATTTTAACTGGGACTACCTACAGAGTGCTCTGTTATGCATGCATATTTTTATAACTGAAAAGTCATTTGGTAAAGCTCATTTTCAATAACATTTTCTCAAATCCCTTCTTCCAATAAAACTCCCTAGTTATGCTCACATAAATGACTAAAAGAATCAAGGAAGTTTATTGAAAGTTTGGATGCTAGCTTTTGGTCTGTCATTTTGCAGAAACATGACATCATGATTGGTGTGATGAGTAGATTAATAAGTAAATGTTTCAACCTTGATTCAGCAAAATGTAACAGCATATTGTAAGCAGAGAAGAGCTCCATAACTCTGCCAGGGCTTCCCAGTCTCATAGACTCCCTACGTGCAGAAGAGGCCATTTGGCCCATCGAGTCGGCACCGACTCTCTGAAAGAGCCCCACCCTAGCCCTGTAACCCAGTAACTCCACCAAACCTTTTGGATAATAAGGGCAATTTAGCATGGCCAATCCACCTAACCTGCACATCTTTGGGAGGAAACCGGATCACCCGGAGGAAACCCATCAGACACGGGAAGAAAATGTAAACTCCACACAGACAGTGACCCGAGGCCGGAATTGAACCCGGATCCCTGGCGCTTTGAGACAGCAGTGCCAACCACTGTCCAACCCCTCATCCCTGTTCCCTATGTAGCTTGTTCACTCAGGAATTGATGTGATAGATTCACTGTAATACCTGATACTGTACCCAACGGGGGCACAAGGCCCACGAGATGTTTTACACTGACCATTAAAAAACACAAAACATAAACATTTCACCATCATTGTTGGAGTAATAAGGTTAAATACTAATTTAAAAACATAATTAAAACATTCTGCTGCTTTAAGAGTAGCATAGTGTTATTATCTTTTTCAGTCATCTTGTACTATCTGCTTAGTTAGTCTGGGAATGCAACCCTATGATCTAAATCAGGGGTGGGCAAACTACGGCCTGCGGGCCACATGCGGCCCACCAAAGGTCTTTATGTGGCCCACCAAGTCATTAAAAAAAAAGTTTTTAAAAAAAATAAAAAATTTTTTTTAAATTTTAAATTTTTGTTCAAGGTTAATGGGGGGGCTGTTGGGTTACTTACTGGTATAGGGTGGATACGTTGACTTGAGTAGGGTGATCATTGCTCGGCACAACATCGAGGGCCGAAGGGCCTGTTCTGTGCTGTACTGTTCTATGTTCTATATGAGGCGCCCAGAATCATAACCGGGTGAAGTAATTATTTTACTTAATATACTATGCGGCCCTTTAAAATTATGAATTTCTGAATGTGGCCCTTGCACGGAAAAGTTTGCCCACCCCTGATCTAAATCTTATTGCTTAGTTTGTGAACTATCTCATAACAGAAACAATATAGTAAGTAACTTTGTAACTCAGCATTGTAATCTAATATTTTCCACTAGTAAACCTGGTAATATAGATTTATTTTGTTTCAGTTTATGTAATTGAACAATTACCGAGATTTCCCAATTGTTTGGGGTCTGTTGATATAAACTGCACTGAATTCGTTTGGCCCAGAAATGATGCACTGCAAATAAATAGGGTTGACAAATGCAAACACAAGGTGAAAAAAGCACACCGATTATGTGAAATATAATTTAAGGGTGTCTCATTCGAGAAATTGCTCTCTGTGCAGGTAATTTCCCTCTCTTGCTACTCCTGCTAAGAGTTGGGAAGTTAATCTTAGTTGTCAAATGCCCTTCTCAGCCCCTGATTTTATGTGATTGGTCAGCATCTAGCCAATTTAACATTGGTAGTTGCCCAGGCAGTTTCCTTAACCTTAGATCTGTGCCTTTCGGAACCTAATGTATTAACAAGAAAAAAAACGGGCTGTCTTTATAAGATTACTGATTCAGCCATACTGACCGGGCAAATTAGATCACCACTGAAAATGGACATACAGACAAATTTGCTCACAGATCTCATTACAATTAGCCTAATTCTGCCAGGTCAAGATCTGCCGCACTCTCCAGCACTGTGCCGACACCAGATAGATTGCAGCAATTCAAGAAGGGGGCTCACCACTGTTTCGGGCTGCCTCCATGGTTTGTGTCGTACAAGGGTCAATGTTGGACTGAGTACAGTACCACTCACAGTGATGCAAGAGAAGATGTGACCCGCACCTAGAGATCAGTCTCATATTGGACAGAACAGTGCGCACAAGTAAGCATGGAGACAGGTTGAACCTGTGACTGTATATATATACCTAATTCTTGTCATTAATAAATAAATACTGAATACTACGAGGAATTAATTAAGACTTATTAAATGGTATCCAACACCCTACAACATGGTGGCAGCGAATGGAAAAACCACAAATGTTGCAAAAAACGTAGAGAAAAACTAAAATCCTGCAACACTAAAGAACATTTTGAAGAAGCATTCTTTATCAGACGATCCTGCCACCAGCCAATGGCAGGCCACCTCTGCCACGGCAAAACTTACCAGGGGGCGGGGCGAGGGGGGAATCCCACCCTACATTTCCAAGGCAAAAATGAAAAGATGAAAATTAAGAGTCCAGAATGACAAGAGAAAGTATAAGTTTTCACAAAGAAGCGTGAGGAGTCTCAAAACCAATTAGCAAAAGCACAATTACAGAATGTGAGATTGAACAATAGCGCAGAGGAATTAAACTCTGCCAAGGAAAAACTGATCAATGTAGAGAACCAATTTTCACATACAAAAGATGTGTTTGATAAGGAAAAATGAGAACTAATGAGAACACTGTAATGTTGCTCACAGGAAGTAGGACACTTGAAATACTTGAAATGCTTAAACTATGAACTTGCAGAAACAAATTTGACAAAAATGTCTCTTCAATTAAAGCTTTGTGAACTTGAAACATTCAGAGATCTCTGGTAAGCATCGTGCAAATCCCGGAACCAGGAGATGGAATTGCTGATGAATCAGAATAGTTTCTTGAGAATAGAATTAACATCCAAAACTGGTGAACTTCTTGAACTTCGGTCCAATCTGAACAACATGAAGGATGAGATGCGCAATGTGGAAGAGCAAATCCAGACTTTACAAACAGAAGAGACAAATTTTACAGGATAGATTGGAGGTCTAACAAATGAACTGAAAGAGTCGAAAGAGCAGTCGGTGACTTTGGAAGAAAGATGGAAGAAGAAAAGAATTGAATTCCCAGGTGAAGTTGTTCAACTTCTATAAGGGTGCCTCAGATACATTTGAAACAAAAACAATTGAACTTACCAGAGTTCTTGCTGAGCTGAATGGAAAAATTCATCAGCTGAAAAAAACAGCTTGAAAAGAAGAAAATAATCAAAAACCTAGCTAGAATTGTGAAAGAAGTGGAAATGAAGGCTCCATTGTTGAAAGGTGAACTTCCAGATGCGTCTCGACGAACGCACAATAAAAGAGGAAAAACGTTATGGCACAGCGTTCGTCCACTCCGGAACAAACAGGATATATCAACAATTACATGTCACCACAACTTTCAAATAGACAAAGGGCAGTTCAATACCAAGGAATGGAAAAAAAGAATAAAACGAAACCCAGATGCCAGGACAACCAAACATCCTTCCTCTGTGAAGCCCTGTAAGAATTTCTTATGCTTTAATGAGATAACCACTCATTCCTCTAAACTCTAGAGAATATAGATCCAAGTCTCCTCAACCTGCCCACATAGAACAATTCTGCCACCCAGGGACCAGACTGTAAATCTTCATTGCACTCCTTCTATGCCAAGTATATCCTTTCTTAGGCAAGGAGACCAGAACTTTTCACAATACTCACAGTCTCATCACGGCTCTACATAATTGCAGCAAGATTTCACCTTATCCTGTGTTCCCCTTCTTAGTTCTATCACATCCTCACACTGCATGTCAAACTGTAGCTATTTTTAGCAGCCATTCATTCATCACTCTTCTCCCTTTGCACTAAATGTTAATGCATGGCTCTCTCTTTCAATTCAGGTACTGAAAGCTTCAAGGTCCCTTGACTAGTCTTCTGAAGCTGCAGCATGACCTGAACCCAACCAGCGCAGGGAATGGCACTGAATGTACTTTGTCCGCGATGTTAAAGGGAGGGTCTTCGTGTGAGTCTCCAAGCAATGCTGTCAGTTCCCTGTTTTGAGGCTCAATCTGTGGCTGTAGCAAGTGAAATAGCTCAGTGGCAGCCTCTATGGTGAATTGAAGGGCTTCATACATGGCATCTCCAAGTGGTGCGAGAACTGTTCCCTAAAGATTTACTGTGGGCATGGTCTTCTGCACAGTTCCTTCACCCAACTGCTCCAGCTTTGTCCTGCCTTTTTTGTTGCTGCCCCTTTGTCCCCAAATGCAGACCCCTACCATGTCATGCATAACTGTACTAAAATTGTTTTTAAGCAGATAAGTGCAGTCCAGCACCAACAGAGTAAATAATCAAATAAAAGACCAGACATTAAGATCAAACAGCAATGAAAATTTATAGAATGTATGCAATATTTAAATAGTGCTCTTGCAGAATCATTGGCAGTGTCCTGATTTTCTAGATCTTTTTAAATGGGGCAAATTTGGCATTAGAGAAGCCCGACAACACATATGGAAGTTTGACTTAAATATTCTAATGAGTGTTTTAAATATTCCAGCAAACACCCTGGGTGTTTACAGTGAGACCCAATCCAACATGACCAGCAATGTTTTTATGGTATGGAATAAACATGCACATGCACAGACATTAGTTTTAGACCTGAAAAATTGTGCTATGTGATCAAACGTCTAGGCCAAAGACTCTTCCCGTGCGTTCATCTCTCAACCTTCTCTATCACAGAAATGATCTTCCAAAGGCTCAGCTCCATGGTTTTTTTTCTAACATCACAGTTGATCTTCCAAAATTTTGACTCCCCAATCCTTATCACATGTCTCCAATTCCACGGATGATTCACGCCACCTTACCTCTGGAAACCCCAACTTTTGATGACATTACATTCTGAATACATCAATATCACTCATTCATAGCCGAGAACTTTGCACTACACCAGCCTAATATAAATGACAAATACTGTACTTCATCCTGTCATTACATCCTCATGTCAAACCTTTATTTTTTATTGCAATGGCAAGTGTTAGTACCATTATTAGAAAACCTGAATGAAAGCTTTGGATGAAATGCAAGTCAATTTTTCTGAAAGTCATATTAATCTGAATAATGCACAAGATCCAAACAAAATATTAGTCCCCGTGAAATATAGAGAACCGCAATGAAATCAATTTTTGATGCAAATTACACTATGCTCCTAAACATGACTGTGGCCAGCAAAAAGTCAATTAGGTAGGTGATCAATGTTCTTTTCGTAACAGCAAGGCAAACTAAAAGTATGCTTTCAGTAGGAGGATTTGCCAATACATGCATATTATGAGTCAGAATTGATTATTGATGATTACCAACCACACAAACTTATCATCATTGAACAAACAAATGAATCTATTGTCAATCATTTCTTCCCCACAGTGATTGATTATTGTTGTCGGTGAAACTCATTTGCTGGGTCTAAACAAAATATTAGTCCCCGTGAAATATAGAGAACCGCAATGAAATCAATTTTGGATGCAAATTACACTATGCTCCTAAACATGGCTGTGGCTTGCAAAAAGTCCATTAGCTAGGTGTTCATTGCTCTTTTCGTAACAGCAAGGCAAACTAAAAGTATGCTTTCGGTAGGAGGATTTGCCAATACATGCATATTATGAGTCAGAATTGATTATTGATGATTACCAACCACACAAACTTATCATTATTGAACAAACAAATGAACCTATTGTCAATCATCTCTTCCCCACAGTGATTGCTTATTGTTGTCGGTGAAACTCATTTGCTGGGTGCTCGCGCCGCCACAGAAAACCATTTAATCTTAATATGTCCATCACTTGTGTTTTATGTGGCTTGCAAACTTCTACTCCAGTGAAAATGGGGAGATTGTTGAAATCCTCCTGCAAAGTACCTGATAAAAGAATGAAGGGTTTTTACATATTCTCAAAACAATAGAGGAATTAAAGAGAAACAAAAGGCCAGCTGCTTCAGAAAAGCACTCATAAAGGAACCCAGCTCGAGCCGACTACAGATAATTCAACTATGACGTTCCCCATGTTTCAGTTTATTTTTGTTGTCAAATGTTAATTAAAAGCTGGTTTGCTAAATAAAAATTTCTAACTGGTAGGCTTATGAACTAACTTGAGAATCTAAGATACTGAAAAAGCTTAACATCTTTCCTATTTGGAGTTATCTTATGGATATGGATTTATTTTTAGAATTTTTCATGCATGTATAAAATTAAATGTGTAAAATGTCCGTGCTTTAAAGAGGGGACTGAATTGGTTAGTATCATATTTGAAAGTATGATGTATTAGGAGTGAGTTACATGAAGGTGGGGGGTGGTCTGGGAATGAAATATGTTATAACAGGTGTTTTTCAAATGCTTTTACTTTCATAGTGAAGATCTGACAGTCAAATATGCTACATAATGGCATCAGGTGCACTGGTCAGAACCCATTTGGAGCATTGTGAGCAGTTTTGCCCCGTAGCTAAGGAAGGATGTGCTGGCCTTGGAAAGGGTCCAGAGGAGGTTCACAAGAATGATCCCTGGAATGAAGAACTTGTCATATGAGGAACGTTTGAGGACTCTGGGTCTGTACTCGTTGGAGTTTAGAAGGATGAGAGGGGATCTTATTGAAACTTACAAGATACTGCGAGGCCTGGATAGGGTGGACGTCAAGAGGATGATGTTCCATTTGTAGAAAAAACTAGAACCAGAGGACACCATTTCAGACTAAAGGGACAATCCTTTAAAACAGAGATGGGGAGGAATTTCTTCAGCCAGAGGGTGGTGAATCTGTGGAACTCTTTGCCGCAGAAGGCTGTGGAGTCCAAATCACTGAGTGTCTTTAAGACAGAGATAGATAGGTTCTTGATTAATAAGGGGATCGGGGTTATGGGGAGAAGGCAGGAGAATGGGCTTGAGAAAACATCAGCTGTAATTGAATGGCGGAGCAGACTCGATGGGCCGAGTGGCCTAATTCTGCTCCTATGTCTTATGGTTCGAAGAGTCCGAAAGTGCACTGGACTACATGATGTAGTATGTGAGGGGTCTATGTAGTAGGAGGAAGGATAGATGTTACAACATTGGACAATAACGTGGACTAAAAAGTGAGTCTAAGAGTGAGAGGAAACCCCCTCCTTCAGGTGCTGTTTCTAAGAGGGCATTTGGGACCATGGACTTTCATTGGATTGGTTCATGATTATGTTTGGTAAAGTACTGCAGTAGATTGCCATCTCCTTCTGCAGTATGGTTGCCCAGGAAATTCTTTCATTCTTACTGTCTACCATCAGACCCATTGAAAGGATTTACTGGCTGGAAATCAAGCTGTTTGGCAATGTTATGAATGCATCCTCCATGGCCATCAAATCCTGAAGTAGGACTTGAACCCAGAGCTTCGGGTACTACCACTGTGGTGAATGAGATTCACACGGCATTATAGTTACCAATGTCACTCTGTTCCAAATATATACATGTATCAATATTGTAAGTGCAGTTGCACTACCTGACCACCGGGGGAGTAGCTCTGGGAGTATTCGAGAGTTTGTACTGGGCTCCCCCCTTGGCTCCGCCCAGAACTCCTCCCCCCTGGAGCTGCTGTATAAAGATCCGTGCCACAGAGTCAGCCAGCCAGTTCACCGAAAGTTCAACGGCTAACAGGCTGGCTCTGTTGTAAGTATATTAAAACCGCTATTCTAATCCTACAAGCACGTGTCCGTAGAATTGATGGTTCCATCAACCACTGTGCCACAAGATCTCAGATTGAGGGGAATCAAGAGCAAAAATAATTACAATTAAAATCGGAGTATAATTCCGAAAGTCAGAGAATGCCAATGAAGCCTTTGAATAGAAGGATAAACTCTGTTGTGATATGGTGAGAACTGACTGAGGGTACGTTTTGTGACTACAGGGGAGTCTGCACGAGATGCTAAAATTAACTGTTTGTTTATTGAACAAGAAACTATTAACACGTTGTACACAGATCCCAGTCAGGACTTCTCTACTCAGCTCCCACTTGGGCCGAGCTTTTATACATAGTGTCCATGACTCTGCTGACGGGGCCCCTGCTCCTCAGTGGGGAAGCTCATACTCAACAAGAACCATAGGGAGGGTAATTGGTCCGACCATGGGTCTCATGTGGGTTGAAACAGCCTGCTACAGATCAGAGCAGAATGTGTTACAAGTCAACTCAGGAAAGTGGGATGTGCAACAGAATGAAAGTCAAAGAATGGTGCAAGTTGCACAATTGGATTCAAATAAAGGCATGTGTTATATGATGGAGTCAGCGAATGGGGTACATTTCAGGCAAGGGACGCGATATGCTGGCTGTTCATGCCGGCGGGATATTCAGATTCCACACTGGCGTACAGTTTTCCCGGCTACGAAGGGTTCAGTCACCGGGAACTCCCACTGAAATGGCGGGGTCAGTAAATCCTGCTGGCTGGCCAACTCTGACGCTGAAAAACACACGGCGGGTCGGTCGGTAAATACCACACAAGGGGCGAAATTCTCCGACCCCCCCCCCGCAGGGTCGGAGAATCGCCCGGGACCGGCGGAAACCCCGCCGTGGCCGGAATTCTCCGCCACCCGGGAATTGGCGGGGGCAGGAATCGCGCTGCGCCGATTCTCCGGCCTGCGATCGGCCACCTCTGGTGGCGACGGGATTGGGGGTGCAAGCAGGCCCACGGGGTCCTGGTGGGGGGGCGGGGTGATCGGACCCCGGGGGGTGCCCCCACGGTGGCCAGGCCCGCAATCGGGGCCCACCGATTAGCGGGCGGGCCAGTGCCGTGGGGGCACTCCTTTTCTTCCACCGCCGCCACGGCCTCCACCATGGCGGAGGCGGAAGAGAACCCCTCTACCACGCATGCGCCGGTGGTGACGTCAGCGGCAGCTGAAGCACCGGCACATGCGCGAACCGGCGAAGGCCTTTCGGCCAGCCCCGACACCGGCCGGCGGAGTCAAAGGCCGTTGCCGCCGGTTTTGCGAGCTTAGAGGACATGGAGGAGGAATAAGAGTTGCCCAACGGGAATGGGTTGAGATACTTACAGATGCGGGAAGTTGTGAGGAGGCAGGTGCCGTCCATTCCCGGGTTGCCGCCCTTGGGGTTGCAGGATGAGGTGCTGTTGAGACAGGGAGGAGGAGAGGGAAAGGTGTCCGAGATTTATAAGATGCTGATGGACTGGGAGGGAGCCCCAATAGGAGAAGTTAAACGGAAATGGGAGGAGGAGCTGGGGTGGGAGTTGGAGGCCGGGATGTGTAAAGATGTCCTGCAGAGGGTGAATGCATCCTCGTCGTGTGCAAGGGTTAGCCTTATCCAGTTCAAAGTAGTTCACAGGGAGCATAGGATAGTGGCTAGGATGAGTACGTTCTTTGAGGGAGCAGAGGATAGGTGTGGGTGGTGCACGGGGAGACCTGAAAACCATGTCCACATGTTCTGGGCATGCCCGAAACTGAAGGGGTTCTGGCAGGGATTTGTGGACGTAATGTCGGAGGGGTTGAGGGAGAGGGTGTTGATTATTTATTATGTTGTACTAGTTTGTTCTTGCTCTTATTTGTGTGTTTGTTGTTTATATAAATGCCTTAATAAAATATTTTTAAAAAAGATCCCCCCTTGGGGCTCCCAGCATTTCTCTCCTCATGACATCCCGGACCTGCAGGTACTTAAAGCCATTCCCCCTGGGCAACTCATACACTTAAGTCCTCCAGCCCCGCAAATGTGCCCCCCTGTAAACAGGTTCCTGAAGTGCTCAATCCCAACCTGCCGCTGCCCCTTGCCCCTCACATCCAGGCCTGCCGACGCAAATCTATGGTTGTCGCAGACGCTCACGCTTTACCTTCACATACCGACCCCCCAGATCAGCTACAATGCTCTCCACCACAAAAGCCGCCCTCTTATTGACCAACACCACCGCACCACTCGTCTTTGTACCCAGCTGGAATGAAACACCTGCCCCATCCATCCCTTTCTCAGCCTCGTCTCATCCCGCAGCTTCAGGTGTGTCTCCTGCAAAAATGCCATATCCGCCTTCAGACTCCTCAAATGCAAGAACACTACCGACTGTTTAACCGGCCCATTCAGCCCTTTCACATTCCATGCGACCAGTCTGGTCAGAGGGCTCACAGCCCCCTTCCCCTGCTGATCAGCCAGACCCCTTTTTGAGTCAGCCCCCGGGCTGCATCACAAGCTCCTCCAGGCCCGCCCCCAGATGTCCGCTGCCATCAATCTCTTCCCAACTGCACCCTTGACAGCAACTGCCCCCCCCCCCCATCTTGAAACAACAAATCAAACCTTTCCCCCGCCCCCATACCTTCCTCCTGGTAATCCCCCACTACACTCCTGTTAACTAGCCTGCCCAGCTAGCATGGTGGCCCCCACCCAAGGCCTCCAACCTCTCCTCCTCTTCCCCCCCAGTTCCCCCCCTCCACAATACTCCCAACCGTCAACACACAAAAGGCACGCTCACCATCACTGCTCCCCCACCAAGATCTGCCCCGAGTTACCCACCCCATGCACTTTACAAAACACACAAATCTCCAAAGTTCAATGTCCCTCATAAAGTCCATCACCTCCTCTGGCGTGTCAAAATAGAGCTCCTGTTCTGAAATGTTACCCACAGGTGGGCCCGGTACAAAACTTCCCCCCCCCCCCCCCCCCCCCCCCCCCCAAGAGGGAAGCCTTTATCCGGTTGAACCTGGCCCTCCTCTTCGCCAGCTCCGCACCCAGGTTCTGGTAGACCTTCCAGGTACACTTCTTGGTCTGCCTTGCCCATCATAGGATCTTCTCCTAGTCCAAAAAGTGATGCAGCCGCACCACCATCGGGGATCTCCCTCACCCGCGGCCTCCTCCTCAATGCACTGTGCGCTCGGTCCACCTCGAGAGGCCAGTAAAAGGCCCCCTCCCTCACCAGCCTCTCCAGCAGTCGCCACATACACAGTGGCCTCTGCACCTTTAATGCCTTCAGGCATCCTAACAAATCTCACATTTTGCCTCCTAGAAAAGTTCTTCCAGGTGCTCCACTTTCTCCCTCAGACTCTTTTAGCTTTTTGGCATCACCCCCAACTCCGCCACCAACGAGGCCATCTGTTCCTCATGGCTCCCCACCACCTCCTTAACTATCTGAATCGCCCGGCCCTGGGACACCAGCCTTTGCTCAACTCGCTCAATCCCAGTTCTCAGCAGCTGCACCACATGGCCTAATCCCAGTTCTCAGCAGCTGCACCACATGGCCAGGTCTTCCAGGGTCCCTTTCCTCTGCTGCTGAAATTTGTTATTCAAAAACACCAGCTGCTCCATTGACAACTGGGTGGGCAACTTACTCTCCATCATCTTCACCTGTGGCACACCACAAAAACTCTTCTGCTCACTGTTCTTTCATTCTCGTGGTGCACCTCGTCCGCTGATGTATGCACCAGCCACACCAGAGGATTATTACCTTATCTGGGCACTGCTGCACATTTTTGCCCTCAAATACCAAGAGGAAAGACCAAGAAAAAGCCACCCACCAAATGTGTGACCACTCACTCTATGGGTACCACCGGATGTCTGGGTCCCGCCCACATTAAGTGAGTTTAAGGAGCCTCTTAGGCGTACTGATGTCTATCGAACGGCCACCTGGCATCTAACGGCCTCGCCAAAGGAGGCCCCAGCCAGGCGCCGATTAGTACTGCTCCCGACAAACTTGGACCAGGCGGCATGGCACTTGGGAAAGAGTCTCCCAGGTGAGCGAGGCCCCTGGGTGGTCAGTGCCACCTGGGCACTGCCAGTTTGGAAGGGGCTTTGGCAGGGTGTCAGGCAGGCAGTACCTGGGTACCAAGCTGGCATTTTGCCCATGCCGGCGATTGGGCCCAGGGGGTGCCCTGCTCTTATCTGGTGGGGTGCGGGGGGGCTCGAGGATGCTCAACATGCGAGTTGGGGAGGTCCTGAGGTTGCATCGGGAGGGGGTGGGGGGGGGGAAAGATTCGAGAGATTGGGGCACCATTTTCCACTCGGCAGAACTCCTTACTGGGGGAGGGAGAATTCCCTGCCGGGGCCCGAAATAGCATCCTGCCCAGAATGGACTCTGAATTGTGTGGGGTTAGATTGAGCCAGTAATCAGTCTTTATCTCATTGTTGTGCACAGGACATAGCTGTGTGCAAACTCGTAAGAGTCATAGATGTTTACAGAATGGAAACAGGACCTTCGGCCAGCTTGTCCATGCCGCCCAGTTTCTGGCTGCTATGTTTCCCTACATTATAACAGTGGCTAAATTCCAAAAGTACTTCATTGGTCATAAAATGCTTTGGGATCTCCTAGAATTATGAAAGGCATTCTATCAATGCAAGACTTTTCCTTTTACTACAAGAAGGATCTAAGTTGGCATGTTCTACAGAAGGAACTCGAAGGTAGGAACAATCCAGGAAGAAGACTAGAGGTGAGTCACATTGAGAAAGTGATTCAGCGAGTGGATTGGAGTGAAGCTCTGAAGAAGTGGCATATTGGACTTGAAACGTTAACTCTGTTTCTCTCATCACAGATGCTCCCAGACTGGTCAACTTTTTCCAGTGCATCCAATTTTTATTATAAATAAGCAAGAAATAATTTTTAAAATAAATACAGGAAGGAGATGAATAGTTAAGCATTTACCAAAGTATTGAAAGATTTTAACCTACAGAACAAAATTATAGACCACATATTTCTCAGACAAATAGTAAAATATATAACAACTGAAAAAAAAACACGGCAGGATATCCGAATTTGAAACAAAAACAGAAAACATAGCGAACACTCAGCACGTCAGGCAGCCTCTGCGGAGAAAATACTAGGTGATGTTGTGGACTTTCTTTTGGATTCAAATTCGAAGGGTTCAATAGCCAAAATGCTGACTTGTGTTCTCAAATTAGCATTGCTTTGCCTTATAAGTGTTTCCAACATTTATGTCTCCATTCTAAACTATATAAACTATAATTACCTGACACAAAACACCACAAATTATAATAAATTAATGATGTGTTACATCATTCTAAACTATGCGCATTCTAAACTATCTATGCAGAAGTTCAAAAAACGATCACAAGTTATCACACTACTGAATTACAACAACTATTGAACTCCAAAATGTACAAACACTAATTGGCACACCAATTTGTGCAGAAAGATACAGGGCAGAAGGTGGCCATTTGGCCCATCGTACCGGTGACTATTTTTGAAAGAGCTATCCAATTAGTCTAACTTTCCTATTGTTTCCCCACAGCCGTGCAATATTTTCCATTTCAAGTACATATCCCACTCCACTTTGGGAGTTACTGTTGCATGTGCATTTTGTGCATTCCAGAGAATAACAGCATGTTGCAAAAAAAACATTTTCATCTTTCAAATAGCCAACAGAAGCTTGAAGGCCTAAAAGGCCTCCTTTCCCTTCATGGTATGTGGGCATCACTGACAAGGCCATCATTTGTTTCCCATCCATAATTGCCCTTGAACTAAATGGCTTGCTTGACCTTTTCAGAGGTGAGTTGTGAGTCTGGAGTCACATGTACATCAGACCAGGTAAGGATGGCAGGTTTCCTTCTCGAAAGGACATTTGTGAACCAGATGAGTTTTTACAACAGTCGATGATAGCTTCATGGTCACCAATACTGAGACTAGCTTTATGATTTTAGGAATCCACCAGGTGTCGTGGTGGGATTTGAACCCGTATTGCCTGACATTAGCTTGGGCCTCTGGATTACGAGCCCAGTGGCATTACCACACACCACCTGCTCAGCTTGATACAGCGATCATAGTGGGAATGGAATAGTTACCAAGGGAAGAGTTGCCGGGATTTTTCACTTCAGTTTGTGTCGGGATAGCAGAAAATATCGCAATAACTGCAAGGTCACGTTTTACATGATTATCCAGCCCCACCGTCAGAAAATCCATCCACGTGAGGGTGTGAATCATGACTGGTCTCCCAGGGCGTGCACCTAGGGAGCAGACCTCCCATGGGAGCTCAGATAGCGCAGCACTCAGGAAGGGGGAAAGGGTCACGCCTGGGTACTGCCTCTGACACTGCCTGGAAAATGCCAGAGAATGCCCTGGCCGTGCCAGGTAATGCCAGCGCTTCAGTGCCCAGGGCAGTGCCCAGGGCATGCCTGAGTCGTGTAAGAGGGGGTGCCCGGAGGGGGAGGGGAGGGGGGGGGGGAGGTGGGCTGCTCGAGGGTACACTGGCTTGTGTACTCTACACTGAGTCAACTTGTAAAAATGACGCCCCGATCATTGGAAGCTGCCCCACTAGTGATACTTTGTGGAACCCGTAGCTTGAACTTTTTTCCGCCCCCAAAGTGCTACACCATCAGGCGAAGAAAGTCATCATTGTGTCAGCATGACTTTGTCAGAGGGAGGTCAAGCCGAACAAATTTGATTGAGTATTTTGAGGAGGTGACCAGGTGTGTAGATGAGCGTTGTGCAGTTGATGTAGTTTATAGGGATTTCAGCAAAGCCTTTGACAATGTCCCACTTGGGAGACTTATAAAGAAGATAAATGCACATGGGATACAGAGTAATTTGATAAGGTGGATTCAAAATTGGCTTAGTTGTAGTAGACAGACGGCAATGGCAGAAGACTGCTTTGTGAGGAAGCCAGTGTCCAGGGATCTGTGCTGTGTCCTCTATTATTTGTCATTTATATAAATGACATAGATGACTATGTGGGGAGTAGGATCAATACATTTACGGATGACACAAAGCTTGGCTGGGTGGTTAGCAGTGAGGTTGAGTGTCTTGGTTTACAGGAAGATACAGGCGGGATGCTCAATTGTACAGAACTTTGGTGAGGCCACAACTGAATTACTATATGCAGTTCTGGTCGCCACATTATAGGAAGGATGTGATTGAACTGGACAGCGTTCAGAGGAGATTCACCAGGATGTTGCCTGGGATGGAAATTTAAGTTATGAAGAGAAGTTGGATAGGCTTGGGTTGTCTTTGCTGTAGCAGAGAAGACTGAGGGGTGACCTGATCAAGGTGTACAAGATTATGAGGAGCGTGGATAGGGAGCAACTGTTTCCCTTAGTTAAAGGGTCAGTTATGAGGGAATACAAATTCAAGGTGAGGGACAGGAGTTTTAGGGGGGGAATGTGAGGGAAAATGTTTTTACCCAGCTGGTGGTAATGGTCTGGAATGCACTGTCTTGTGGGGTGGTAGAGATCCTTTAGAATGTCCCTGAATGAGCACTTGGCACATCATAACATTCAAGGCTATGGGCCAAGTGCTGGTAAATGGGATTAGGTAGGTAGGTCAGATGTTTCTCGTGTTTCTCGTGTATCGGTGCAGACTCAATGGGCCAAAGGGCCTCTTCTGCACTGTGTAATTCTGTGTGATTCATCACTGCTTTTCCTGCCCAATATCAGCCTTTGCCAATATCAGGGACAATCCTGGCCAGTGTTTGTGGCAGAGGTCTAAAAGCACTTTGGTTTTCTCAATGTTTAATTGGAGGAAGTTGCAGCTCATCCAGGATTCAATATTGGGCAAGCAATTAGACAACATAGAGACAGTGGAGCATTGAAGGAGGTAAGACTGAGTTTGGTGCCACCAGCATACATGTGAAACCCGGAGAGAAACAGAATTACCTTTTCAGTTCAATGAGCTTTTGTCAAAACCCCTGCCATTTGTGGCTTTGATTATGGATGTTTTAGTGCTGTATACATTCTAAATTATCTTCCTAGTATAAGATAGATATAATAGTTAAAATTCCAACACAGCTGCACTATATCTGTCGGTGTCTATATTTTCCATTTCTATTCATTAACGGTATTTGACAGATTGAACAACAGAAAAACATATTATTTTGTTGGTCTCAGGAATCCATAGTTTATCTTGAGTGAGGGTTTATTAGTAATGGAATGTGTAGTAATCCACGGGAGGCAGGAGTTCCGTCACCACACCAATATTTATTTACAATAACGATTTTACAGGAGCAGCTACAAACAGTGCTGCTAGCAGTCCAGTCAACTTAAGACTGCTCACAAAGCCTACACAGGTGATTATATGGGCCCCCTCAATGAGCTATCATTGAGGGAGCTCATACTCCAATTGGCCAACCAATAAAGCCAATTGGAGTTCATTACAGAATGCATGCAAAACGTTTGTGTTGCAAAAGACATTCGGCAGACATTTTATACTGACACATATTATATACTGGCCAGAATTCTGCAGTTGTTGCGATTCACTTTTCCCGTTGGCCCCGCCCGTGGGTTTTCCGGTGGAGTAGGGTGGTTTCAATGGGGAATCCCATTGCCAAGTGGTGGGCCGATAGAATTCTGCCGTAGTGGTCGGCTGGCGGCCGAGAAACATGCAGCTGGGGGACCAGAGAATCCAGCCCACGGAAAGCCAGGGCATTAGGCTGAGATGGACTACAAGTCTGGGAATGGCACTGCTCATCTGAGATTTCTGTTCTTGATGAAGCTTAACTATAAAGTTACAAAATGACCTGGAACCAGGCAGAGGCTAATTAATGTCCCAGATGTACTTTGTCCCCTTTAAAATTCACGTTTATTATTTGTAGCTTCCCTGTACCCAGGTCTCTAACTTTCAGCTCACTTTTAGAGTGTCAGGGCAGCACTGAATAATTAACAATATAAATCACGCTGAAGCAGACTCTTCAGTTTGTTACTGTGATGAGACTCAATCGGAAATCTTCTCCCACTGCAAATGAAATGTTTCACCAATTAATTATGCAGATAGGGCAAAGGAGCATGAAATCTCTGGTTTATCTGGAATGAAGGCATATTAGTAATGGAATGCATGAACCTAGCAACTGTGGAGAACCCTAGGAATACTCTGGAAATCCAGTGACAGTTTTCCCACATGTCCAGCTTTCTTTGTTAGGTTTTACAAGTATGCAAAGTGGTAGTACCAACCCCTCCTCCTGCCACTAGATGGGGCTATATATGCATCACAACACATGTGGAGCCAACCAAAGTTTTACATTTACACCAATCCTAGTGTGTCCAAGAGACACTGCATGTCGTCTGTATGTGGATGTGAAGTTTACACTTCTGGAATTAGCACGGTTAAATCAGAGCGTGAGCATTAAATGCTCAGGAAGCAATAATCAAGGGTCGAGGGAAAACTTTACTTGCGCAAAATATGTTTGCGAACAGACCATTTGAACCATTCTCTGAAGGTAGCAAAATTGCTCTTCAAGAAGTAAAGGCTTTTCTGCTGGGAAATCAGTTACTCTGTATTATGAGCAGCTACAAAAAATATTTTTCACTTTACTCTGCATATAGACATGCAGGCAAAGACAACTAAGTCCCTTTTAAGCTGTGCTTCAATACCCTAACAAAGCTGTAATTAGAATACAATTGTACAATGACATGGAAACCACCCCACTGTGTATCACTGGTGCACTTGTAGTAGCTCAAAACACCATTCTGCTTTGCGGGGAAGAAGCATAGATCAGTAAAGATCAGATACCCATTGTCATCATCCATTTTTCACCATGCACACATTGGAAATAGCACAAGCTTCTTTCTTCAGCCACATTATTGCTCATCAAGAACCGTGAACATGTGCATTAACCCTGTCAAAGACAGGTTGAGCATCAAATTGCAGGAATCCCTCTCTGTCAGCACAAGTTCAAGAGGAGGGTACTCCCAGCCAGCCATATTGTTGGCCACACTGCCCTTTTGAACTGGAAACATATTTGGGCACATCGCAAGAGTGCATCAAGGTTACCCTGTCCTGATCCAGCAGCGGGTGAAGCGACCCACAATTGCTCCTTTAGGGAATCCTAAGTAGGTCTGATTGCTGATAAAATGCCATCATTGACCCCAGACATTGGGCAGGATTTAATGGGCGCAGGAGGGCGGGGGTACATGTTTGTCAGCGGGAAAACCGGTGGTAATCCAACACGGTCATTTTCAGGAGGTTGAATAGGATTAAGTCCTGATCAGACACTTACCTTCCTTTTATCATGCTGCCCATCCCTCTGAGAGGAATCTCCCACAGAAATACTTGCATGACCCAAGAGCAGCTCTTTAGTACCAGAAGTGAGAAGTTCACTTCCAGCACCAGTTCCCGTCGGAACTGTACAGCAAACACAGAGTTTTAAAGAAAAGCATCCTCCAACTTATTCAAAGTGTTTTGTCATTAATGACTAATAGCCACTAATGTTGCATTATCGCAAGAAACTTTACTATTCATCAAGTGAGAAAACTTGTGCAAGTGATTGCTTTAACTTATTCTTTTTAAATCTTTATTGTCACAAGTAGGCTTACATTAACACTACAATGAGGTTACTGTGAAAAACACCTCGTTGCCACATTCCGGCGCCTGTTCGGGTACACAGAGGGAGAATTCAGAATGTCCAAATTACCTAACAGCACATCTTTCAGGAATTGTGGGAGGAAACTGGTGCACCCTGAGGAAACCCAGGCAGACACAAGGAGAACATGCAGACTCCGCACAGACAGTGACCCAAGCCGGGAATCTAACCTGGGACCCTGGCGCTGTGAAGCAACAGTGATAACCATTGTGCTACTGTGCCGCCCTATATAATTTCATCAACTGTTTAGGTCAGTTATTTAAATAAATTGAAACTAAGGGAAAGAATCATTGGACTGTCACACTCCCAATTGGAAAAAAATCAAGACTCTTTATTAAATTAAGCTGCATTTATCTAATAATTTTAGTGTTTTGTCACTGTCATTACATTAAAGTATTAAGTTGAGAAATGTTTAAGTCTAATAATTTTGGTAGGATGCTAGTCACAACTCATAGAATATTTAAGCATGATTAAATCTGTATTTTAACATAAATGGATGCAACCTTAATATACTTAACATACAAAAATGCTTAATATTTTAACATAATTCATCAAATACTTAGACATGGTCAAACAAGAACTCTCAGCACGGAGGGACTTTCAAATGTAAAAACTGTGATCAAAAATGAGGCAAAAGATTGCAAAGCCATTTGAGAATGCAGAGTTGCTTATTTTTCAGAACAAGATGATATCCAAAACTGTTTAAAAAATGTCCCATTATTTTTCCGGTTTATAATTAGAGCCTTTAATTTACAATGATTGAAAAGAGTTGATTGTGTTTTTTATTCTAGGAATAGTAATAAATTTGAGGAATTCTAAGAATTTAACAAGTGTTTCAGAGGTTGTATTCTGCAACATCCCAACCTAGTAGCTTTGTCCGTTCGTTGTTTTCTTACTTGATTTGCACTGTTTCATGAAATTATGGGTAATCAATGCCATTCTGTTAATAAGGATTTGTTCCTTTTTCATGAATGTATCTGAATTAATCGGATGTTTTGTTTGTTTTGTAGTTTGCTTACGAAACTCTTTCAAGTGTGACAAAGGGATAATTATGAAACCTCAGGACGTCAAAAAGTGCTTGACTGCTAATGAAGTACTTTTTGAAATATAAGGCCGTCTCTTCCATTTTGGGGTATGGGTGGCGGGAGCAGAGTGGTTTCCGCTGGGAGACAGGACAGCTGGCCACGTGGAATCTTGCGGTGGCCAACTCATTACGCATGCATACGTGGGGAGCACGGCAAATTGTGCAGTGGGGGTGGGCAGGAAGATTCCGTCCCAGCGCTTACCTTGTGGGGTGGAAGCACCTGGCACCAGATTTACAGGGTACACAGCCAGTCATTCCCTCACTGCCAGGAGTATCGATCTGGCTGTCATTCAAGATTCTTCCGAGACCAGAATGTTGCAGATAATACATGTGGTCCACCATTACGTACGTGAGTCTACTCCACCATCTGATCGGGTTGTGTTCCGAGTTTCACATTCTCATCTATCCCCGATAGGAAGAATCTATCCACCTCTGCCTTAAATATATGGCCCTGATTCTGCCGCCTTCTGAGGCAGAGAGCTGCACAACCCTCAGAGAAAGAAATTCTAATCTCTGCCCTATAAAGGGTACCCCTGATTTTAAAACAGGGCAACTCTAGTACTGAACTCACCCACGTCCACCTTGTCAAAACCATTCAGGATTTTATATACTTCAAAGAAGTCACCACTCATTCTTCTAAGCTCCAGTATAAACAAGCCCAGCCTGTCCAACTATCCTCATCAGACAACCCACTCATTCCAGGTATCATTCTAGTAAACGTCTTTTGAACTGTCTCCAACACATTTACATCTTTCCTTAAATAAGGAGACCAAAACCACACACAGCATTCAAAATGTGGTCTCACCAATGCCCTGTATAACTGAAGCATAAAATCCTTACTTTTATGTTTAATTCCTCCTGTAATAAAGGATAGCATTCTGTTAGGCTTCTACATTACATGCTGACCCTCTGTCAACTTTTTGTGGTTCATGCATGAGAACACTTAGACCCCTTTGCACCTGTTTAAGTAATACTCTGCTTCTTTATTCTTCCCACCAAAGGGAATAACCACATTTTCCCACATTATACTCCATCCGCCAGACTTTTGCCCACTCACTCGACCTTTCTATATCCATCTACAAATTATTATTTCTTCTTCATAACATACTTTGCTACCTATCTTTGTGATGACTGCAAATTTAGTGACCATGCCTTCACTTCCTTCATCTAAGTCATTGAGGTGAATTGTAAAACATTGAGCCTCCAGCACCCCTGCTGTTCTCCTCCAGGCCATCCAGTAAAGGTGGGAGATTATGTTTCCTAGGAATGGCAGCAGGAGACGCTCCTATCTGACCATGGTGACCTGGACAGAGGTTGCAGTTGAGGTTAACACTGTCAGATAGCGAGCTAGTCTTGCTCCATGAAGTGGGAGGTGAAGGGGATGTCTCTAGCCCTTCCGGCCATTCACATCCTCACCTCTGGTTGGCAACCATCCTCAGGCTTCCCCGGCATCCTCAGGCACCTCCTTCTCATTTGAGGACAAGTGCCACTCCTCCAGGTTGTCCCCAGGAAACTCTTCGACTAGCTGCAGAGTCAGATTGTAGAGGGCACAGTGGACCATAACATTGCGGACGACACTCTGGGGGCTATATTGTGGGGTCTCACTGGACCTGTCAAGGTAGCAGAACCACATCTTCAACAGGGGTCACATGTCCGCCTGATTGTACCTCGCAACCGCTGGGATCTGTGGCCTCCACAGTAGCATCATTGGCTACAACCTGAAGGGATATCCCTTGTTCCCAAGGAGCCATCCCTGTAGCCTGGAGTGTCCTTCGAAGATTCCAGGGACCTGCGATTGGCCGAGGCCGTAGTTGTCATGCAGGCTCCCTGGAAAACAGGTGTACACGTGCATAAAATGTATTTGGTTATCGCACACCAGCTGGATATTGAGGGAACAGAACCCCTTCTGGTTGATGAAGGCAACTCCATGGTGCTGCAAAGTGCAGAGAGCGACACGAGTGCAGACTATCGCCCCCTGCACCTGTGGCAGACCTGCTATGTGTCCAAACCCTGTAGCTCTCTCATCCGGCTGACTCTGGTTCAGGTCAAAGTGGATTTAGTCTGGAGCCCGTGTATACAGTCACCTCACGATGCACTTATGGGCGAATGCCGGTTAAATACAACTGAGGTCCCCCATGGAACCTTGGAAGGACTCTGTGGCATAGAGGCTGAGGGCTGCCATGGACCCACAGGGACCGGGTGCCCTCTGCTGCCACGTGGTGCCAAGTCTGCCAGGACATGATGCAGACGCGCATAGTCTCCGTCATGAGGCGGAGTCCGTGATGGTAGATGGTGTTGGCCTGCACCATGAAAGACACACAAGACCGGCAGACCCTTGGGCTTCTTCGACGGCTTCATGCCCCCTGCAAAGCTGGTGCGGCCTCCGGCCCCTCAACCTGCCCTGCAGCCCCCTGATCTTGTTCTGCAGAGTCTTCCTTCAGATCCAGACTGAGAGTGAGAGAGTGAGTGAGGAGACAGAGGAGTGAGGAGAGGAGTGAGGAGGGAGAGAAAGAGAGGAGCGAGTGAGAGAGAGAGAGAGGAGTGAGGAGAGAGAGAGAGTGAGTGAGAGATTGAGAGAGAGAGAGTGAGTGAGAGAGTGAGAGAGAGGAGTGAGGAGAGAGAGAGAGGGGAGCGAGGAGAGAGAGTGAGTGAGAGTGAGAGAGAGGAGTGAGAAGAGAGAGTGAGGAGTGAGAAGAGAGAGAGAGGAGTGAGGAGAGAGAGAGAGAGAGAGTGAGAGAGTGAGAGGAGCGAGGAGTGAGAGAGTGAGAGGAGCGAGGAGAGAGAGAGTGAGAGAGAGAGAGGAGCGAGGAGAGAGTGAGAGAGTGAGAGAGAGAGAGGAGAGAGTGAGAGAGAGAGAGGAGTGAGGAGAGAGAGAGAGAGTGAGGAGAGAAAGAGAGAGAGAGAGTGAGAGTGAGAGAGAGAGGGGAGCAGGAGAGAGAGAGAGAGGAGTGAGGAGAGAGAGGGGAGCGAGGAGAGAGAGGGGAGCGAGGAGAGAGGAGTGAGGAGGAGAGGAGGAGGAGGAGGAGAGAGAGAGAGGAGGAGGAGAGGAGAGGAGCGAGAGAGGAGAGGAGGAGGAGAGGAGAGAGAGAGAGGAGCGAGGAGAGAGAGAGAGAGGAGTGAGGAGAGAGAGAGAGAGGAGTGAGGAGAGAGAGAGAGGAGTGAGGAGAGAGAGAGAGTGAGTGAGGAGAGAGGAGCGAGGAGAGAGAGAGAGAGAGGGGAGAGAGATGAGGAGGAGAGAGAGAGGAGAGAGGAGAGAGAGAGAGAGGAGGAGGAGGAGGAGGAGAGAGTGTGAGTGAGAGAGTGAGAGAGAGGGGAGCGAGGAGAGAGAAAAGAGAGTGAGGAGGGAGAGAGGAGCGAGGGGAAAAAAGAGAGAGAGGAGTGAGGAGAGAGAGAGAGGAGTGAGAGTGAGAGAGAGAGGGGAGCGAGGAGAGAGAGAGAGGAGTGAGGAGGGAGAGAGGAGTGAGGAGGGAGAGAGGAGCGAGGAGAAAAGAGAGAGAGGAGCGAGGAGAGAGAGAGAGTGAGAGAGAGGGGAGCGAGGAGAGAGAGAGAGTGAGTGAGAGAGTGAGAGAGAGGAGAGGGAGAAGAGAGAGAGAGTGAGTGAGAGAGAGAGAGGAGGGAGGAGAGAGAGAGTGAGGAGAGAGAGAAAGGAGTGAGGAGGGAGAGAGGAGCGAGGGGAAAAAGAGAGAGAGGAGTGAGGAGAGAGAGAGAGTGAGTGAGAGTGAGGAGAGAGAGGGGAGCGAGGAGAGAGAGAGAGGAGTGAGGAGGGAGAGAGGAGTGAGGAGGGAGAGAGGAGCGAGGAGAAAAAGAGAGAGAGGAGCGAGGAGAGAGAGAGAGTGAGAGAGAGGGGAGCGAGGAGAGAGAGAGAGGAGTGAGAGAGTGAGAGAGAGGAGAGGGAGAAGAGAGAGAGAGCGAGTGAGAGAGAGAGGAGGGAGGAGAGAGAGAGTGAGAGAGAGGGGAGCGAGGAGAGAGGAGAGTGAGTGAGAGAGTGAGAGAGAGGAGAGGGAGAAGAGAGAGAGAGTGAGTGAGAGAGAGAGAGGAGGGAGGAGAGAGAGAGTGAGGAGAGAGAGGAGGAGGAGAGAGAGAGGGGAGTGAGGAGAGAGAGGAATGAGGAGAGAGAGTGAGTGAGAGAGAGGAGTGAGGAGAGAAAGTGGAGTGAGGAGAGAGAGAGAGAGAGAGGGGAGCGAGGAGAGAGAGAGTGAGTGAGAGAGAGAGAGGAGTGAGAGAGAGG
This sequence comes from Scyliorhinus canicula, assembly GCF_902713615.1. NCBI lineage: Eukaryota > Metazoa > Chordata > Chondrichthyes > Carcharhiniformes > Scyliorhinidae > Scyliorhinus > Scyliorhinus canicula. The sequence continues at coordinate 158,024,770 of NC_052155.1, read as the reverse complement.
GGAGTGAGGAGAGAGAGAGAGGGGAGCGAGGAGAGAGAGTGAGTGAGAGTGAGAGAGAGGAGTGAGAAGAGAGAGTGAGGAGTGAGAAGAGAGAGAGAGGAGTGAGGAGAGAGAGAGAGAGAGAGTGAGAGAGTGAGAGGAGCGAGGAGTGAGAGAGTGAGAGGAGCGAGGAGAGAGAGAGTGAGAGAGAGAGAGGAGCGAGGAGAGAGAGAGAGGAGAGAGTGAGAGAGAGAGAGGAGTGAGGAGAGAGAGAGGAGTGAGGAGAGAGAGAGAGAGTGAGGAGAGAAAGAGAGAGAGAGAGTGAGAGTGGAGAGAGAGAGGGGAGCAAGGAGAGAGAGAGAGGAGTGAGGAGAGAGAGGGAGCGAGGAGAGAGAGAGAGGGAGCGAGGAGAGAGGAGTGAGGAGAGGAGAGGGAGTGAGGAGAGAGAGAGAGAGAGAGAGTGAGGAGAGAGAGAGGAGCGAGGAGAGAGAGAGAGGAGCGAGGAGAGAGAGAGAGGAGTGAGGAGAGAGAGAGAGAGGAGTGAGGAGAGAGAGAGAGGAGTGAGGAGAGAGAGAGAGTGAGTGAGGAGAGAGGAGCGAGGAGAGAGAGAGAGAGAGGGGAGAGAGATGAGTGAGGAGAGAGAGAGGAGCGAGGAGAGAGAGAGAGGAGTGAGGGAGGAGAGAGTGTGAGTGAGAGAGTGAGAGAGAGAGGGGAGCGAGGAGAGAGAGAAAGGAGTGAGGAGGGAGAGAGGAGCGAGGGGAAAAAGAGAGAGAGGAGTGAGGAGAGAGAGAGAGTGAGTGAGAGTGAGAGAGAGAGGGGAGCGAGGAGAGAGAGAGAGGAGTGAGGAGGGAGAGAGGAGTGAGGAGGGAGAGAGGAGCGAGGAGAAAAAGAGAGAGAGGAGCGAGGAGAGAGAGAGAGTGAGAGAGAGGGGAGCGAGGAGAGAGAGAGTGAGTGAGAGAGAGGAGAGGGAGAAGAGAGAGAGAGTGAGTGAGAGAGAGAGAGGGAGGGAGGAGAGAGAGAGTGAGGAGAGAGAGGAATGAGGAGAGAGAGAGGGGAGTGAGGAGAGAGAGGAATGAGGAGAGAGAGAGTGAGTGAGAGAGAGGAGTGAGGAGAGAAAGTGGAGTGAGGAGGAGAGAGAGAGAGAGAGGAGCGAGGAGAGAGAGAGTGAGTGAGAGAGAGAGAGGAGTGAGAGAGAGAGGAGTGAGGAGAGAGAGGAGTGAGGAGAGAGAGGAGTGAGGAGAGAGAGGAGTGAGGAGAGAGAGGAGTGAGGAGAGAGAGGAATGAGGAGAGAGAGTGAGTGAGAGACAGAAAGAGAGAGAGAGATGTTGGTGTTACTGCAGCTGACCATTATTATCTCCCCTAACCCACTGGCCTTCCTGACCTATGCATCCAGTCCCAGAGGCTTGACGGCAGTGATCACACACTCACAGCTCAGGTGTACTCCCATCTCCAGACCATGACTGGCCCTTACTTGACCACTTAAGTCTTGCCTGGACCTCCCTTGAGCTCCCTACCACTGGAGGTTCTTACAGGATGTTTATGTGCCCCCTCATTCTGACTGTCCAAGGCCAGCCGTGTGGGACAGCTGGATCCTGACTGTCAGAGAAGTGACCCCATTGCCTCTTGATTCCGGGCCACCAGCTTTGAGCCCTGAACCCTGAGGATTCATCCCATTCCCTGACTTTGAACTATTTTGAGTGACTGTGGGGAGCTGACATTACCAAGCGTTAACTCGTGATGGCCAATTAATGTCACGAGTCTCAGGAATGTTGGAGGGCACAATTGCTTTCTGCTTCAGGGAGAGGCAGAGCGATCAGGCACCTTTCTTACTCAGGATGCATACTTCAGAGATCTCATTGCTGTCATGCCTCAACACTTACATCTCCTGCAAAGCTGTTCCATAGGTTGATGCCTCCCAAGTGGGCATCGTGTTGCTTTCGCTTTTGAGGTCTCATCCACCCAGACCATTGGCCTGGCTCTTGACTCTCATCACACCCGACCACCCCCATCCTATGTGCCCTGGAACCGGTCCAGCCTCAGGTTTCTATGTCATAGACTGCAAACACACACAGCACCGAAAGCAGACTCTCGGACCACTGACACGAACCGCGACCCGCACCACGATACAGCCTTATGGCTCCAACAGCTGCGCTTCTCTTTTTTTCACCCCTCCTACACCTCATCCCACCTCACACACCCGCGCCCCCACCCCAGATACCCCTACCCCACCAACCCCCCTCCCTAGAGCTGTCCAGCGTCGTCTGTCCACTTGGACTCCCTGGTGCTCGGTGGAGACCACCTCATTCCAACCTTTCCAAGATCATGGCGTGGGTTACCTTTTTCAAAAAGCAGTCGTAATTCCTGCTGTGTGAAGTCATGCCTGGTGGCTGGGAAGACGCGATGAAGGCTGAAGATTCAAAGTTAACCCTGCTAAGTAGATGGCAATGGATTCAAATTCATGTTGATCAGATTCATGGCCTTCTTAGGCTTATAACCTGATCGCATCATCGGGAAGGGCCTGGGAAGATCACGTTCCAAAACCTCGCTGGTGCAACCCCGATTTTGGCCTCTCGCGATATTTAGCAGCCTGGGCGAAATTTGCGCCCATAGCTAATAGGCCTGCTAAATCGCGCCCAACATCCCCTGTCTGAATGGTCTGCAGTGAAACTCATTTAGGACATGATTGTTCAGAAGGAACATATGCGTGCTCCATATGAAAATCAATAAAAGTGAGAACACCGCCTCCCTCCCATAGTGGGCTTAAGGCCCAGTGATGGAATTACACCTGCTTGCTCCAGGGGCAGAACCCAACAAATCCAGGTTCTGCTCCAAATTGTCTCCCCAACAGGAACATTCCATTTTTTCCATCCCCAGCTCCCAGAAATTCAGGCTTTACATTGGAAAAATCGAAACACCCAAAACACATTCTGAAAAGTAACATTAGTCTACAAACAGTGTTGAATGCAGCATACCTGAGCCTCAAAAGAGGAAAGGCTGAGAATTGAAAAACAGTTGTTTTGGTGGCCGGGCCCGGGGGGGGGGGGGGGGGGGGGGGGGCACTGGAACCAAACGAGACGAAAATATGGAAAAACCTTAAATGCTGAATGTAATTCTAATGATTTTCTCTTCGGATTCTCGCTTCCTTCTGCTGCTCTTTTAGACCAAATGGGCAGTGTACGTAGCCTATTGCCAGCTCTCTTCAGACACAATTACACAAAGATAGGTAATTTGTGAAGGCATAAAACACAATCCATGTGAGTGCTAACCATTAAAACCTCTTATGAATATCAGGGAGCCACAAGTGTACCACTGAGTTTCGATAGCTGACTAACTTCAACAAAACATATTCTAAAAGCTTCTGACAACTGACATTTTCCTGTATTATTCTAACTCAGAGAAGCAGAGAAAGCTAAAAATAACAGCCGGTGACATCTTTTCCCTCAAGAATTTCACACCAAAGTCTGCAGCTTTTAAGTTTTGACTGTTTTTTGTTGAAGTACCTGCGTGGTTTTGGAAGCTGTGTACTGGCATTTTTGATAACAGTTCGGTCTGATTCCAAAACGGCATTAAATTAAATATCTCCCCAATAATTTGCAATAGTAATCTAACATTTCTTTTTTACATGGCTTTGAATATATTTCTGAAGCCATCTCTTCTGAAGTCCATTTTGTTCCCTGTTCCAGCAATTTCTTTGTACATGCAAATGTGATGGGAACAAATTATAAATGTATATCACATTTCCTTAAGGCTCTGATCTCAATTTAGCCTGGCCTGCACTATCACAGATGATTTCCGGTAACGAAGGTTTGTGAAAGCACCCCAGGGTAGTGCCACGCAAGCCAACAGTGTGGTATTCAGAAAAGGCAAAATATGTGGTCTGAATCCCAAAGTGACGTTTTCGAGTAACCTGTCAATGACCTTACGGGCATCAGTTCCTGAACCTAATAAAGACCTTTAATTAAATAAAAATGAATTTACTATTTCTTTGAGTGCAGTTTGTCAGTACAATTCTAAGCATCTCTGTTCTCTGCTATTAACCATGCCAGTGCCTACTGCGCAGGAAACCAGAGTCTGAGTTTACAGACAACTGGAGTTGGAGAATAAAATGCACACAGGTTACCCTTTGTGATAGAAACTTGTACATATATGTCTGTCTGTAAAACAAACGACTGGGCAGCACGGCGGCGAGTGGTTAGCACTGTTGCCTCACAACGCCGAGGTCCCAGGTTCGATCCCGGCCCTGGGTCACTGTCCGTGTGGATTTTGCACACTCTCCCCGTGTTTGCGTGGGTTTTGCCCCCACATCCCAAAGTTGTTCAGGGTTGGTGGATTAGCCACACTAAATTGCCCCTTAATTGGAAAAAATGAATTGGGTAGTCTAAATTTATATTAAAAAAAACAAATGTCGAGCAAGTCATGAGTACATTACTCCTAGTGAGATACATAAGTTGTAAAAATGTGTTACCACACTAGTATCTTAGTATAGCTCTGTTTGTGTAATGACAGCGCTGAGATATCCCAGCATGTTTTCTTAATTTACGGAAGTCTCCTTTCCTGGCACGATCGCCGCAAATCACATAGAGGGAGCCTGTGAAATGCCCAGAACTGATCAGCGGGGCTGAAGCAGAACAGCTTGATATTCAAATGCTGTAGCATCTCGAGGAGATGGAGAATCATTAAAGAGGCAAATTTTTGAAGAGCAGAAGAGATAACTGAGGAACTACTGTCACCTTCTCCTGGAGCTGCCTACAATTGGTGCCTATTGCCTCCGACGAGTGAGGGGAGGGGCAGCAGCATTGTTCCCTGCTGTGGGAAATGAGGAAAAAAAAAAAATCCAAAATGCATTTTGCAGCAGAAAGCCTACCCAGCAATGGAAGGAAATACAGCCCTTGGTCCTACACCAATTGGTCTTGCATCATTTTCATTGCTTTAAATCATTTATTAAATGGCTATAGTTCTGATGTGCTCAATTCAACCACGATCCAGTTGGTGTGGCGGTGTTCAGGCTCAAGGCTTCAATTCTTCGAAAGAAATGTTTTCTAGACCCTAAAATAATTTAAAGCTACATGTGCAGAGACCCAAGTTTATGGTCAAACCATCAGAAATTGGGTTGGCTCAGAGTTATCCTCTTTAATTCCATCCGCTACAAAAGGTTTTGAGCTTGCCCTCTGGTCATCTCTTGTCTTGGCGTGATTCAATTGTACCTCTAGCTGTGTAATAGATAGAAAACTATCTTCCAAAAATGTCTTGTTTTGCAAGAAATTTAGATGTTACCTGGTCAGTCGAATGTGTTCACATATTGGGTCACATTTTATGATTCGGTGACTCTGGTGCAGTTTTATGTTTTGATTCAGAGAGCATCTGATTCTGATCTTTAAAAATATTTAAGGCATTGATCACTTAGAGATAGACTTAAAAAAAAATGAACAGGTTGGGAATGAGGTTAAATGTGCAGAATTTTAATGTTTTGCAAAGGATGACTGATCTGTGGAACATCATTGCAGGGGTTATAATGAGGCCCGGCTCCTTGCAACCATTCAAAAATGCACGTGGCCAATTTTTGTAAAACTACAAGACCCCAGTAGAAGGAAGATAAGACTTTTGGTTGGAGCTTCCAGGAGTGTGGAGGGAATTATTTGGCAAAGTTTGATTAACTGGTTGTGGATCTGTTTTCCCGTCTATCAGAAGATGGGGTTGGGAATATAGGAATATGTCCTTTAAAAATGGGGTGGGAATTGGCGGGCTGATGACGTTTCTCATCCTAAGTACATGACACAATGTATGAGGATTTTAGACTCTGAAATCTAATTGCAGTCTTCGTGATTTTTCATCCACTGGAAAATAATGGATGGAAAATCATACGAACCATGAATAGGAATGATGGTCTTTGATCCTCAATATCAGTGCTCCTGTCATGTAAATCTCTTTGCTGGAAGTGCTAAATTGTACATTTTTACCCCACTGGAATCTGGATTATAATTCATCCTTGACTCATGTCAATGAAATATTTTCCTTCAGCCAGGAGCCAAGAGTAGAAACAAAACGTTCACACTGATGCAGTAACAGGAGTTTGGAGAATGAAGTTCTGAATATCAGGAGCAAAAGAGATATGTTTAATTCCCCTAACATTCTTTAATTAGATGAAAAATGTTTTCCCCCCAAAATATATTTGAAATTGAAGCACCTTATTGTGTTGGCAGCTTGGGGTCATAAAGGGTTTAACCAGATCCCAATGCTTATAATAATATATAGAATGATGCTTGTGATATTTATTGGGTGGGGGAGCGGGGAGATGCACAGGGAGGAAACCAGAAAAGGGAGGAACATGGAGGCCCAAACACAATTTAACAGCAGGAGTTCAGTATTATTTTTTTTCTCAGTTTCCCATCTAATAGTTGGGCAGATTGACTGACTGGTGGGGTTGGTTCCCCTGTGGGAAATGGGAAAAGTCATGGGCTGGTGGAGATGTGATGGGGCTAGAGGCTGGATAAACAATCGGAGGGAAGGAGTGAATGCGTGTTTCAGTAATCAAGAAAGAAGGTTTACTTTAAGGATCGGGGAGGCAATCCTGCTCCCCCACACAACTATAAAAAGCACTCATTTCCTGGATCTAGATACACATGGATCTCTTTCGTTGATAGCTTCCATGTCCTCTGGGAAATTCAGGTAGCCAGCATCAAATTTCAATGGATGCCAAAATATCAGGGACAGAAATTGTGCCTCATTTGAACAATAGTCTGCGTCTTAAGAGCAAGTAACTAGGAGGTCCTTAATGAAAGCAGGTGCCTTTGCCATGGGTTTGGGGGTTGGTTTTACCAATTTTCCATTCAATCCCACCTGCTTCCATTCCCAACTGGACACTGTCCCACCCAGAGGAGAGGGGATAGGGTGTTAACATTTCTTCCACGTGCCTATGTTTATGAGATTGCAAATGGTTAACAATATGAACATAACTAGCCATAAATTAATATTCAGACCAACTTCAGACCACACTAAGATAAAGGTACACTTGAAATCTCATGAGTGGAGATGGTTTCCCCAAGTTTACATCGAGTCCCATTTATATTTGTAATGCATCATTTGTCAAGTGTCATTGATGGCTTCACATCTGTAATGATAGTTGAATAGTCTCCTGATGTACCATTGATGCAAACATGTTTTGATCTAGAACGTGCTTTTCTGACGTGAGTAAATTGTAACAAAACTGATTAAAAATTCATGGGTACTTCTACAGGTACATTATGGAGGGAGGGGGTTTTATAATTCTTTTGTGATATTTACATATGAAATCTACTAAATTGAATGGATCTCGTGCACAAAAGTCTTCATAATATTGAAAATAGGATTTGGCAGACTATTGATAAAAAAATGAACAAACACAAATTATAGCCCTGGATTCAGAGCAAACTTATACAAATACTTTTTGGCCACCGGGTTGCAATTTGCAACAGTCTTGAGCCTGTTAAGGTGGAGATAGGCAGCCCTTAAATTTTATGCTGCCACTTAATTTTCTTGTTAGCAGCAGAGGACCAAGTGTTTTCCATATTACTGGCTGCCCTGTGCTCAGCACAGAACTGGACAACGTGTGCCACCAGTTTGCAGTACAACCAACCATCTGCTCTTAAAGACGGTCTGTCTCTCTTAAAAAGAAACTGCACTGAATTATAGATGGCTGCTGAACACTATTGTTGACAAGGGACATTGAACATCAGGACAGAAAAGAGGATGGGGTACTGGAAGCCTTACTGGTGGAAGTGGACCTCAGGAGAAATGCCATTGCTCCCCAGGAGGCCCTCAAGGATGATCCTCAAAAGGGACTGAGAGTAGGTGACCAGTGATATCAATTCCTTGATAGCAATGCTACAAGACATCTAATGACACCATGCTGGTAGTCAAGGTCAGTGATTGTATCTTCATATAACTATTGCTCCACCAGCCTCTCATGTTTCTTAATGTACCACACCTGCATCAATCAGCATTCGTACTTGGCACTCAGGACGTATGTCTAACTCCCAGGTGCTCCACCTCAATGTCTCACATCCATCTACTGAGTCTGCTATCCCCACACCCACTCCCCCTGCCTCTAGATACCGAGGTATTCAACTATGGTAGGTACATCTCGCAAAAACAGTGCTACAACCTCTGAAACTCTGCCCTCTCGCGTGTAGGACAACTTAGCATAAAGTTGCAAAGCAGAGCTACCAGGGTGAAGGGCATCTGCACCTCTTGACCCCGGTGAAGCTCCTTGCATCATGGCTGTGACAGAGCCCGTGGCATCTGGTGTCACTGAGAATATTCGGAATGATAGTATGGCTCCTGTTTTCTATCCATCCTGGTATATCATGAGTAAGCTGCAGAATGTGAGACCATGGACCTTTTGCTTTCCACCCTAGCTCCCTTCCCCCACCGTAATCCTCCTGTCTGATTTTCTACTTTCAGAAACCGAATATCTGCTGCTTGCCCAATCACAGCAGCCGGTGAAGGAGAGGGAGAGTCACATCACATTCGTGGTGAAGTGACCCTGTCATTTGATTTGACACTCCCAACCACCAGCTCAGATGCTGACACAACACTTTCCTTGGAGGATGGCACAGAGTTGGGATCATGGTGAGTCACTGGGACCAAGTGAATTGCAACCAACCCAAGTTGGTTTCAGTGACATCAATGTTCAGATGCATACAAGGAACAACCATGCAAGCACCCATATCCTCAGAGCACACCGCACCGACCTGCAGTTCTTGGCTGGTGACACAGAATACCCCCAGACACAAAGATGGGCCACATCAGTTCCTTGTGACTATATTTCTCACCCCTATTTTCAATTTAGAAACAGCACCAAAGTGAAAATAAAAGCTCAGTTTTTTGCAAAAACATATTTATTTCCAGTTTAACTCTCACCTCAATTTGAATGTGCAACTGGATGGAGCCCGAAAAACTGCATGGGGATTCTAATGTGCGATTAACCCGCAAGTGGTCAATGTAGTAATGCAGGCACTGCTCCAACTTTGTGCTCCCTGGTCATCTGAATGACCCACCCAGTCATTTATTGGCCGCACGCATCAGCAACGGGACCACCATTTTAGATCACCTCTTAGAGGTATCCTGCACCTCATAAAAGGGGAAGTGCATGTTCGTTGAGTACATTTTGATAATCATGCAGGAAATGAATCTGACTTGGGAAACAAGGAAAATTGCACAACATGGCAGAGTATGGTTTTGAGAGAGGAGGTGAAAAGAATGAGTGATGTTCTGTAAACATAGCAGACAAGGAGGCCCTCCTGAAACATGTTTAAAACAGTGGGAGAAAGTGGACATGGAAGTCAATGCCTGGAGTCAGGCCAGAGGACCTGGATGAGGTGTGGCAAGACGTTCAATAACCTTTAATGAGTGAACAAGATCAGTGATTGCATTTATTGTCCATTCCTATACGGCTGAGTGGGCTTCAGTTAAGAGCAGTTAAATGTCAATCACATTGGTCTGGGTCTGGAGTCACAAAAGTCTAGATTCATTGAATAATGGAGCAGGCTCTATGGGCCAAATGGCCTATTTCTGCTCCTACGTCATATGGATAAGGATGGCAGATTTTCCCCCTATGCATCATTTGTGAACCAGACAATAGTTTGATAAGTCATCAAATTACTGATGCAAGCTATTTATTCCATATTTAATTAACTGAATTTAAATTCCCCAGCTGCTATTGTGGAATCTGAACTCGTATCACAGATTTCTGGATTACTCGACCAGTAACATAATCACAATGCCACTGTACTCATGTCAAAGGCAAGGTCGCAAATGGATTCCACCTCAGAGGATAGGGAGGAACACTCTGATGGGGTAGCATACAGAGGAAAGCTGATGACAACAACATTCTTGGTGCATTGGAAAGATTGCTGGGATGTCTGTGGTCAATGTCAAGAAGTCCATCACCAATTTGACACCAAGTTTGGACTCTTTTCCAGCAGGGAAGTGATGGCCAACTCCATATGCATCCATCCATGATACAGCACCTGGTAGTTTAAAAAAAAATGTCTTATATAAGTTTAGAGTACCTAATTATTTTTTTCCAATTAAGGGGCAATTTAGCATGGTCAATCCACCTAGCCTGCAGATCTTTGGGTTGTGTGGTCGAACCTCACGCAAACGGGGGGGGAGAACGTGCAAACTCCACACGGACAGTGACCCAGAGCCGGGATCGAACCTGGGACCTCAGCGCCGTGAGGCAAGAGGGCTATCCCACTGCGCCACCGTGCTACCCTCGCACCTGGTAGTTGAGATTACAGCTTTCAGTGAAGCACAGGCACCTGTTTCCCAATGCCTGCTGCCATCGTGGCTGTGGATTTTAGTGTGCAAAGGGGTTTGCAGGATGTCAAACAGTCGAGCAATCTATCGTCTAATTGGATGGCGAATACAGAGGAGGCCTGTTATTTGGCCGCCTCCTGGATGATTCTGATTGTCGGTGCACCTCTAACCCGTGCAGGGTCAGGACCCAAAAGCATCACAACACCCGACATTTTTCAAAGGCCAGAAGATTCCATCTATAATTACATGGGGTGCGAATGGCCACCCTATTTATTTAGAGGATGACTTTTTATTGACTGTTTTTTTACTTTTTGTCTCTCCTTTCTTAAGAAGAGGAAATGTTAAAAACAGGGTAGGGCCAAATTAATGTCACTCTTTGTAATTATAAAAAGGACGCGCAGTGCTGGAATTTATCATTTCATTCAGCTTTATTTCACAGTTTTTCTCTTTGTGCGGTTGCAAGCAACCCAAGATTTCCATTTTTAAAAATTGAGCAGCAAATTCTGATAAAAATGCATTTTCAGGTTTCCGAGCCTCCTACAATTTAACCTGGACTCCAAAATAGGGGGCAAGCAAATGAAGATTCGGAGATCACAATATGCATTTCATAAATGTAGCATAATATATGCAACGAACTGAAATGTGGATCCACAACAGATTAAGTTTATGAATGACAACCTTATTTCCCATCAAAGACTGATATTATGTATATTATTTTGCTTCAATAATTAAATTCAATGAAAGCCTGAAGCAGCATAAAAACCCAGCTACTGCACAACACAAATATAAAAGGTGCGGGACATCATTAAAAATTAAGTTGTTTAGCTGAAATGTAGCAATTTTTTCTCAAGCATGCAATTGATCTATTTCTATTGCTCATGTTAGGAAAAACACAAAAAACCTTTGCTATTATTATTTTGATGGCAAATTGTCTCTTTTACATTTGCTGTCATTCGTATTTAAGGTATGTCACATACAATCATAATTCATAATTGTCTTTTGTCACATTTTATTAAATTGCAGTGTTAAACTGAACAGTCACTGTCCTTTCTGCTGTCATTCGCTTTCTTTACCAGGTCTAATTTGCCCTAGGTATCACAGTGTGCCCATCTGGCCCTGACATCTGTCTCTCTATTGATCATAAGGGCTTAGTCAGTTGATCAAACAGATCATTACAGGAAATTGCTCTTTTGCATGCAAGTAAGCAAATCATTTGCCCAAGGAACATGCAGTAATACGGCAATAGTACTTCTCCCATGCCAGCAAATGAATTTATAAAAATTTTCAAACATTACCTAAGCATGAGTACAGATCTTGTAACTCCAACTTTTTAAAGTAGGCTTATAGGGCCAATTTTCCCTCAAAATTGCCTTATTTGATGGTATGAGATCAGCTCCCCTTATTTTGCAACCAAAAAAAAGTAATCAATTCAATATGATATTGACCTTTCTGTGGCTCATGACCCTCTCCGTCCCCTCTCTACCTGTCTCCTTCTCTACTCAATGTAGATCGTGGCATACACGTTGACCTTTGAAGTCTCAAAAATCTTTCCAAAACCTGGGGTTGACTTAAATGCGGAGTATAAGATGTGAGCTGCTTCGTGGGCGAGGTTGGGGCTGATACAGCTGAAGTTGGTGTATAGGGCGCACCTCACAAAGGCTAGGATGAGCTGACTCTTTGAGGGGGTAGAGGATGTTTGTGAACATTGCTTGTCGTGGGCCTGCCCCCCCCCGACGATTCTCCGGCCCGCGATGGGCCGAAGTCCCACTGATGTTATGCCGGTCCCGCCGGCGTGAATTAAACTAGGTATTTAGCGCGGGACCAGGCGGCGCGGGCAGGCTCTGGGGTCCTGGCCTGCGATCGAAGCCCACCGATCCGCGGGCGGGCCTGTGCCGTGGGGGCACTCTTTACCTTCCACGCGGGCATCAGCCTCCGCGATGGCCGACGTGGAGGTGACCTCCCCCCCGCGCATGCATGGGGATGACATCAGCAGCCACTGACGCTCCCGCGCATGTGCGGTCTTCCGCCGGCTGGCGAAGTACCTTCGGCCCCGGCTGGCGTGGTGCAAAAGGCCTTTCCCGCCAGCCGGGGGCGCGCCAACCACTCCGGCACGGGCCTAGCCCCTAAAGGTGAGGGCTTGGCCCCTAAACCTCCGCACCTTTGGGGCGGCCCGACGCCGGAGTGGTTCACGCCACTCCATCCCACCGGGACCCCCCCGCCCCGCCGGGTAGGGGAGAATCCAACCCCTGATTTATTTTCTTTGATGTTTGTATTTAAAATGTTGAGGGTTGTTTGGGGGTTGGTGGGAGGAAGGAATTGTAGGTCTTGGGATTGACATTGTATTTGTTACTATTGATTGTTTGTTGGTGGGTGTAAATTTGGAGGAAAATGTGAAAAAGGAGAATAAAACTATAAAAAAGATGTGAGTTGCTGATGCAGGGGGTTGGTGTCCAATATAACACTGGTAATTCAGATCAAATCAATGTGACACAGTTTACTGAATAATTAATTCTACAAGGATCGTTTAACCACAATCCCATTGTTTTAAAAACTGCTAAAGGCATTGTCTTTCGCACCCGATGGAAAGAGTTAATCAAATTAATTCTGAACCACTTTGGCAATGGCATCATCGTACGAATTCCAATCTGAATCAGATTTGGCACTTTCAGTTTCATAATCATTCCTCCACAATAAATCAGCTTCCTCTCCATCCATTGAGTTGGACATTCTGTTGGTTTTGAACGAAATGATGATAGTTTGTTCATTAACAGCATCCCATGATTTGATGATGAAACCAGATAAAGCATCAGGCAGAGAGCACTCATATTTCCACTCTTTGAATGTTTTTCCTCTGAAAACCGTGCACCTGTTCCATTCGGCATGAACATGATTCTCGAATGGTTTGTTGAGGAACACATCCAAAGGTGAACTACAGATGTTAGACCCCTTGGTATAGCTGCAATGTGGGTGTTATTTCCCTTGATCCCTTCGGTTATGTAGAATCTGAACACGTTCCACATGAATGAGAAGTTGTGTTCTTTGCGTTGGCCACCGGGATGCTATTCCACACATTATCGACCCACAATTCACTCTATCCTCATTCATACCGCAGCACGGTAGCATGGTGGTTAGCACAAATGCTTCACAGCTCCAGGGTCCCAGGTTCGATTCCCGGCTGGGTCACTGTCTGTGTGGAGTCTGCACGTCCTCCCCGTGTGTGCGTGGGTTTCCTCCGGGTGCTCCGGTTTCCTCCCACAGTCCAAAGATGTGCGGGTTAGGTGGATTGGCCATGCTAAATTGCCCGTAGTGTCCTATTAGTAAGGTTAAGGGGGGGAGTTGTTGGGTTACGGGTATAGGGTGGATACGTGGGTTTGAGTAGGGTGATCATTGCTCGGCACAACATCGAGGGCCGAAGGGCCTGTTCTGTGCTGTACTGTTCTATATCATATCGTCATGAACATGCACAAAAGCACCTGCAGGCAACTTGATTTTCGGTATAGTTTTATGTTTGAAAATTACAAATTTCGCTCTGTTGGTCATGCAAATTAATACCACTATGACTGTCTTCTCATGCTTTGTGGTTTCCATTAGAACTGCTATTGAACTGTCCCACTCCACAATATGGTGGCATATCTAAATTCATGGATGTTTCATTTTTGAAATGATATAATGGGTGCTTGTGGTTTTGCTGCTGTCTGATAATGAATCTCGGGGACTGTAATTTTAGCGTTGAGGTCTTTTAGTCGTCTCAGTAATCATAGAATTTACAGTGCAGAAGGAGGCCATTCGGCCCATCGAGTCTGCACCGGCTCTTGGAAAGAGCACCCTACCCAAGCCCACACCAACCTATCCCCATTATCCCAGTAATCCCACTCAACCAACACGAAGGGCAATTTTGGACACTAAGGGCAATTTATCATGGCCAATCCACCTAACCTGCACATCTTTGGACTGTGGTAGGAAACCGGAGCACCCGGAGGAAACCCACGCACACACGGGGAGGATGTGCAGACTCCGCACAGACAGTGACCCAAGCCGGAATCGCACTTAGGGCTCTGGAGCTGTGAAGCAATTGTGCTATCCACAATGCTACCGTGCTACCCACTACCTAGCTATCACCCAAAGGGAATAAAACCAAAGAATAAATTCAAAACCTACAAAGAAAAAGGAAACATAATCAGAGAAGAGATTATGGTCTGAAGCTGCTGAACTCAACGCTGAGTTCCGAAAGTTGTGAATATTGGTTGACAGCCAATCCTCAGAAATGGAGGCAGAGAAGTCGAGGAAGAGAAGGGATAATCCGGAAATGCATCATGTGATCATGAGAGAGGGGTGGGAGGCAAAGTTAATGAAATTTTCCTGGTATGGGAAAGAGCAGGAAACAGCACCAATACAGTCATCATTGTTGCTAGATTCCCCCTGCCATGCCTCATACAGCCCTCGACAATGTCTGCCCATTTCCAACACTCCTGCTCTTATCCGCTTCGCTCCAAGAGCCAAGATTAGGTTTCCCTCGTCCTCATCTTCCACTCTGCCAACCTCTATATTCAATGCATTTTCATTTGCCATCTCTGCCACCTCAAACCTGATGCCAACAACAAACATGTTTGGTTCCCCACGTCCCCTCCAATTTCAGCATACTGAAGGTATTGTTCTCTCCCTGAAATCCTGGTCCACTGCTCAATTGCCCTTTTGTATTTAAAAATAAAGACTTTGCTGCTCCTTGCATTGAAACCAATATCTGTGCCCCATGAGGACCAGATTGTTCAGGTTTGGCAATTTCCAATTTGAAAATCGGCTTCTGGCCCTCCCCTGCCCGTTTACAGCTAACTCTTCAAGGAGCTTAACTGGAGGCAAGCATGTTCCCAGACTCCCCCCCTCCTGTTCTCCCTTTGAAAATTGAATTGCATGCTGGGGGATCCATTGACCCCATGGGGGAACGTAATTTTCAATGCGTGCCCACACCACTGCTCGTGCCCCCCCCCCCCCCCCCACCTACTGCAATGAAAAATTCAGCCCATTCACTCCATTTCTCCCTCCAGAGCTGCTGCCTGCTCTGGCGTGTATTTCCAGCATTTTCTGCTTTTATTCCATTGCTCCGCTGGCCAGAGTCCCACCTTGCACCCTGTGCAAACTGGAACTCATTCAAAACACTGCTGCCTGTATCTCCACTGGCATGAAACACTGTTAAGCCATCACTCTTGGGTGTACTGACTTACTTCAATTTGGCAACACCTCGATTTTAAAATTCTCATCTCGTTGTCAGGTTTCCCTACGGCAGTGGTGGGCAATCTGCGGCCTGGGGGCCGCATGTGGCCCATCGGGGTTTTGAGTGTGGCCCAGGAGACATTTTGTTGACCGTTGCGCACACACACAGGGTTGCCACATTCTACTGGTTTCCATCCATGTAGTTTCTTCTGACCGGTACAACTGAAACGATACGCACGTAAAGCAAGAGTATGTGAATTGAGGTGCGTGTTGATTGCACACAACATTGACAGTGAGAACCATGCATCCAATCAAGTGTAAATATTTTATTTTGTTTTTACCATTTGAAGTTGATAGTTATATTAATATATGAATGATTAAGCATGTTCTATAACTTATAAAATATTCAGCATACTTTAAGTGCATTCAATCTTCATAGGCCATGGCCAATGGACAAGCCCAGTTTCAATCTTGCAGCCCACTGAGATATGGCCCACTCACTAGCCGAGGTTGCTATTGCTGCCCTCCAACCTCACACCCTTCCTATGCTCGAATTCCCAAGGCTCTTTATCAATTCTATGCATTCCTTTTAATATCTTGAAATCAAAATCCCCTTCATATCAAATCATCCATTCAATCTTCTGAAGTCCAGGAAACAGATCCCTAATTTGTATAAACTTTCCTCATAAATTTAATCCTCGGAGTCCAGGTTTCATTCTGGTAAATGAACACCCTCCAAGGCAAATATATCCTTTCTGAAGTCTGGTGTCCAGAACTGCTCACTGATGTGTTGGGTACTCTGGATCCGTGGAGACTGTGTTTACCTCAGCAGTAACACAAACAGGCTACCAATACTTGAAATAGTACAACACTATTTTATTAAGCTAGAAACTGTTGAACATACTTTCACTGTGGGTCGACACTATGTTAGATTAAACTAAAGATCTATGCCTACCCTAACCAGTCTATGCACTCAGCACATGGTGAAGATCTGTGCTGCAAGCTGTAAACTCTGTCCTTCTGAGAGGCTGCATCCTGAATGAGCGGGAAAACTGATGCCCTCTGTCTTTATAGTGAGTGTGCTCTAACTGGTGATTGGCTGCGGTGTTGTGTGTGTTGATTGGTCTTGCTGTGTGTCAATCAGTGTGTACGTCTGCACCATTATATACTGATGTGGAGATTATGACACTCACAGTAGCTGTTGAGCAGAGCTTTGTAAACTGGAATATGGCCTTTACCCCATTGTATTCTGGTCCTCCAGATTTAAAGACCAGCATTCCATCAGCCTTTTTGATGATTTCCCATACCTGTTCAAGACAGTTTAATAATCTATGTATCTAGGACCTCCACGTTTCTGAATTTCCACTGTATTTAGCTTTTTGCCATTTAGAAAGTATTCTGTTCTAAGCCAAAGTGAACCTCAAATTTGCCTGTATTGAAATCATTTTTCCACACTTTTGCCCATTTACCTCTCTATGCTTCAAGCTACACTTACTATGCCACTTATCTTTGTGCCATGAGCAAAGGTTGACATGTGGCTTTCCAACCCATCCAAGTTGTTAATAAGTACAGTGAGCAGTTACAGCCTCAAAATAAGCTCCTTGCAGAACACCCTGTTCTCATCCTGCCAATTAGACTACCTGCCCATTATTTTGAATCTCTGTCTCTTGCCACTCAGCCAAATTCTTAACAAAGTCAATCATTTGCCCTCAATTCCATAATCTTCATGAGGGACATCATCAAATGCTTTCTAGAACTCTATATACATTACATCCGGAGCCATGTCTCTGTCTGCTACTTCTGATATGTGCATAGATATGTGCCTGAAGATTCCTGTGAGGTGCAAAGTATTTATTTTTAAAATTCATTTTTGGAAAGCATTTAACTTGGTCAAAGCCCAATTTATTGTTCATCCTTACTGAGAAGTTGAAGATGGATCTTCTTGAACTGCTGCACTTCTTATTGTGGTCATGCCCACTCCGTTAGGTAGCTAATTCTAAGAGTTTGATTTAGTGATGATTTGCAGTTTATATCAGTGGCATGTGACTTGGAGGAGATCTTGGAGATGATGAAGTTCCCATAACATGCCACTGTTGTTGTTCTTGGTAGAAGTGGACAGGGGGACTGGGAGGTATTCTTGCTGCTCGATAAATTGAATTGCTCCTGTGCATTTTGTAGATCCTGTATTTTGCAGCCACAGTGTACTCTAACGGAAGGGCTACATTTTTACAATATTCATCCATGGGATGTGGTCTTTCCTGGCTTGGTCAGCATTTATTGGCCTTCCCTAATTGTCCTTGAGAACAATAAGAAGTCTTACGACACCAGGTTAAAGTCCAACATGTTTGTTTCAAACACGAGCTTTCGGAGCGCAGCTCCTTCCTCAGGTGAACCTGAGGAAGGAGCAGTGCTCCTTCAAAGTTAGTGTTTGAAACAAACATGTTGGGCTTTAACCTGGTGTCGTAAGACTTCTTATTGTGCTCACCCCAGTCCAACGCCGGCATCTCCACATCATGTCCTCGAGAAGGTGATGGTGAGTTGTCGTCTTGAACTGCTGCAATCCATGAGGTGTAGGAACACGTCAGTGCCCTTCGGAAGGGAGTTCCAGGACTTTGACCCAGCGACAGTGAAGGAATGGTGACATAGTTACAAGTCAGGATGGTGTGTGACAGATACTGAGTCCTGTAGCAGGAATGCCAATCGAGTGCACTGCTTTTTCCTGGACAGTATCACAATCTTTAGGTGTTGCAGCTGCTTTCCGGGTGATAGGTGAGTTTTCCATCAATATTGGACGCTGCAGATGTCTGAAAGGTAATGATGGGCCAGGAGGTACCCAGCATCTTCTTTGCTCTTGCAGCCATGCTATGATATGGCTGGTCTATAAAGCTCTGGTCAATGGTGAACCCCTAGATGGTGAGGGACCTGGTCATATCTAGGGATAGGAGGGTCATTTAGAAACATAGGAACATAGAAAATAGAAACAAGAGTAGATCAATTAGCCCGTTGAGCCTGCTCCACCATTCATATGGATCATGGACGATCATCTGCTGACATCATTTTTTCCATTAGCCCCATATTCCCTGATGTCATTAGTATCCAGAAATCTATCAATTTTTGTCTTGAACATATTCAATGCCACACATTCTGGTGTAGGTCGATCAAACATTCATCAGTTTCTGAGTGAAGAAATTCCTCCTCATCTCCATCTTAAATGGCGAGACACTTATTCTGAGACTGTGTCCACTGGTTGTAGAATCAGCAGCTAGGGGAAACATCCTGGGCGGGATTCTCCATTATGTCCCCACTCCAGCATTAAAACATGAGCGAATCACTCTGGACTTTCCTGAAGAAAGTCCAGAGTGATTCCCCTACCTGGAGGGGGCGAGCAGGGCCCTGGAGTAGTCCTCGCAGCTCCAGCTGCCGATACAGGGCCCTGCACTTCCAGGTCGGGGTCCGTGCATGCGCACGGCGGTGGCCTGCGTTGGCCACCCCGTGCGACATGACGGACACACACCGCGGACCGACACAAAAAAGATAGTGTCCCCCCCCGTCCCCCCGTCCCCCGAAATCACGTGCGCCCGCAGATCGATGGCACCCGATCAATAGCCTGGCTGTCTGTGAGGCCTCACACACACCCCCCCCCCCCGGTGAAGGATTCCCCTGCACCCCACCAGGTCTCACGCCCTGTTCCCGCCCAGTGGGACCATGAGAGAACCACATCGTCGGGAACTCGGCCAGCTGCGCTTGGTGAATCGCGGGAGGGTCTCTGTCAATGGCCCCCTACCCGTGTCGTGTAATCTGCGCGTGCGATTCGCAGCGATTCTCTGGGGATTGGAGAATCACGGGAGCGGCATCGCGTCAGATTTCAGCGTCGACGCCCATTCTCCGCCCCTGCACTGATTGCGTTTTCAGCGCAGAGGCTCGGAGAAGCCCACCATCAAGCTACATATATCCTGTCACGCCCTGTCAGGATTTTGTAAGGTTTCTTATTGAAGAAGACCATTAGCCAACACCCTGCTATTCACAATGTGCATGTTACCTCCAACCTGAATGTTGCCCTGCTGTTGGCTGATATGCGTTGCTTCATTGTTAGAAAAGTTAGAATGGAGGTGAACAATGTAGATTTAATGCAGAACAGGTGCCTTTGGGCAGGGGCTACCACACTAGCAGATGATGCTGGTTAACGGAAGTGAGGTGGTGGGGGACAAGGCCGAGAGGGGTGGATGGGGGGTGGGGGTGGGGTTGTTGTGACATGGCAGGTGGTGAGAGATGACGTGGTCAGGGGCGGAGAAAGGAGTCATCTGGGATAGGCTAGGTATAGGGTGGAATTAAGAGGGTGGGAGTTAACTGGGAGATGACAGACGGTAGAGGGGTTTGAAAACGTAAGCCTACTGTAAGGCTGGTAACGTGGAACGTCCGGGGACTGAATGGGCCGGTTAAAAGGTTGCGGGTGTTCGCACACCTCAGGAGCTTGAAAGCGGGGGTGGTCTTTCTGCAGGAGACACACCTCCATGTGACGGACCAGGTTAGGTTCAGCATGGGGTGGGTCGGGTATTTCTTTTCACTCGGGGTTTGATTCAAAATCGAGGGGAATGGCGATTTTAATTAGCAAAAAAATGGAATTTGTGAATGCAAGGGAGATGAGGGATCTGGGTGGGAGATATGCGATTGTGAGTGGGGTATTGGAAGGGGCACCAGTAGTGTTGGTAAATGTGTATGTCCCGCATTGGGATGATGTACGTTTTATGAGGGGGTTGCTGGCAGCAATCCCGGATTTGGCCACGTACCAGTTGATCTTGGGAGGAGATTTTAACTGTGTCTTGGAGCCGAGGGTGGATAAGTCGAGCCCCAGGTTGATGGGTAGGGTATGAATGGCAAGGGAGCTGGGGGGGTTTCTGGAGAGGATGGGTATGGTGGATCCATGGCTCTTTCAGAACCCAGGGGGAAGGGAGTATTCCTTCTTTTCACACGTCTATAAGGTGTATTCGAGGATTGATTACTTTGCAGTGAGTCGGGAGATTTTGATTGATGTGGAGGGGGCAGAGTATGCGGGGATAGTTATCTCGGACCATGCACCCTACTGGCTGGATATTCGATTTAGATCGGGACGAGAGCAGAGTTTGACTCGGGGTTGTTGGCGGATGGAGGTTTTTGTGATCAGATGCAGGTGGCGATTAAGGAGTATGTGGAGTTGAATCAGAATGGAGAGGTGTCGGCGGCCATTGTTTGGGAAGCACTGAAGGCAGTGGTCCGGGGAGAAATTATTTTGTTTAAGGCTCATGCGGATAAAGAAAGGAAGGTGGAACATGACCGTCTCGTGAGTGAGATAGTGAAGGTGGACAGGAAATATTCGAGCGTGCCCATCGTGGAGGAAGTGGCGAGGAGGAAAAAGTTGAGGGGGCAATTTGAGAGGCTGACAACGGGGAGGGCGGTAGAGCAACTGCGTAGGGCAAGAGGGGTGCAATACGAGTATGGGGAGAAGGCGAGCCACATGCTGGCACACCAGCTGCAGAGGCAGGCTGCGTCCAGGGAAATAATGAAAATATGGACTGGGGATGTGGTTACGGAGCCAGGGAAGATAAATGAGGCGTTTACGGAGTACTACCAGGGACTTTAGGAGGCGGACCCAGGGGGATAGGTGGGGAACATGGGACGGTTTCTGGACGAGCTCGAATTTCCCCAGGTGGAGGAAGCAAAGTGACAGGCGTTGGAGGAGCCCCTGGGGCTGAGGGAGGTGCTGGATGGTATTAGGGGTATGCAGTCGGGGAAGGCCCCTGGGCCGGATGGGTACCCGGTGGAACTTTACAAGGTATTTGCGACGGACCTGGCACCACATCTGTTGGGGGCTTTTAATGAAGCCCTGGAGAAGGGGGAGTTGCCGGAGACGATGACGCAGGCAGTAATCACACTAATCCCCAAAAAAGGGAAGGATCCGGTGGAATGCGGGTCGTATAGGCCCATATCACTATTGAACATGGATGTGAAAGTATTGGCTAATATGTTGGCGGGGAGGATGGAGGATTGTGTCCCGGGGGTGGTCGCAGAAGATCAAACAGGCTTTGTAAAGGGCAGGCAGCTCGCGAGTAATATAAGACGACTGTTGAATGTGGTGATGAATCCGCCGGGGGCTCTGGTACCGGAGGTAGTGGTGTCCATGGATGCGGAGAAGGCACTTGATCGGGTGGAGTGGCGGTACGTGTTCGAGGTTTTGGGATGGTTTGAGTTTGGGCAAAGATTTGTGGCATGGGTGCGGTTGCTGTATGTGGCACCAAGGGTGAGGGTGAGGACGAATGATATGAGCTCACAAAGCTTTGACTTACACAGGGGTACGAGGCAGGGGTGCACACTGTCGCCGTTGCTGTTTGTACCGGCCACAGAGCCGTTGGCGATGGCTCTTAGAGGGTCGGCGGAGTGGCGGGGGATTATGAGGGGACAGAGGGAGCATCGGGTGTCGCTCTATGCCGATGACCTCCTGTTGTATGTTTCGGATTCGCTGGCGAGTATGGGAAGGATTATGCAACTGTTGGGGAGGTTTGGAGGATTCTCGGGGTCCAAGCTGAATGTATGGAAACGCAAGGTTTTCTGGTGAATGAGCTGGGTTGGGGAATGCCAATTACGGTAGGGAGGGATAGGTTTAGGTATTTGACCATTCAGGTAGCAAGGGAATGAATGGGGCTCCATAAGTGGAACTTACCAAAACTGGTGGAGTAGGCCAGGGAGGATCTTAAGAGGTGGGATACACTGCACTTAACGTTGGTGGGAGTGTCCAAGTGGTGAAAATAAATATTCTGCTGAGGTTCTTGTTTATCTTTCAGGCTCTCCTGATCTTTAGATCAAAGGCCTTTTTTCGAAACGTGGACAGCATCATTTTGGTGTTTGTAAGGGTGGTGAAGGTGCCGAGGGTGGGGAGGACTCTTGTAAGCGGTCTAGTTTGAGGGCTATGGTGATGGCAGCGTTGCCAATGGCTCCGAGTGGGTCTTCAGGAAGCCGGTGGTGCAGTCCGTGATGAAGATATGGAATCAGTTGAGGAGGCATTTTAGGGTGGAAGGGATGTCAGTGTTAACGTCGTTGTGTGAGAATCATGGATTTGATGGGGGGGGGGGGGGGGCGAAAGGATAGTGTATACAAGAAGTGGAAGGAAGGTGAGGGATCTGCATTTGGAGGAAGGGTTTGCCAGTTTGGAGGAGCTAAGGGAGAGGGTAGAGCTGCTGAGGGGGAGCGAGTTCGAGTCTGCAGGTTAGGGACTTTGCACGAAAGGTCTGGAAGGGGTTCCTTAGGTTGCCAGGATTAACCCTGCTGGAGCGACTGCTGCTTCTGGATGTGGAATACAAGGGAAGAATTGGGGAAATATACAAGTGGCTGGGGGAGCAGGGAGACGAGCAGGTGGTGAAGATCAAGGAGAAATGGGATGCGGAGTTGGGAATGGAGATCAATTGGGGAGTGTGGAGTGAGGAACTGCGTAGGGTTAACGGGACCTCCTCTTGTGCAAGGATGAGCCTGATACAGTTTAAGGTGGTGCACAGGGTGCATAAGACTTGGGCGAGAATGAGTGGGTTCTTTCAGGGGGTGGCAGTTGAATGTGAGAGGTGTGGGTGGGGGCCAGCAAATCACACGCACATGTTTTGGGGTTGCGAAAAATTGGGAAGATTCTGGGCGGTTGTGTTCGCCGTCTTAGCCAGGATAGTGGAGGAGGTGGTGTACCTTTGGTGGCGATATTTGGGGTTTCGGAGAAGCCGGAGCTCATGGAAAGGAGGAAGGCCGATGTCTTGACCTTTGCCTCTCTGATTGCACGGCGGCGAATTTTACTGGAGTGGCGGTCGGCATCACCACCAGGGGTAGGGGCATGGTTGGGTGACCTGTACGTCTTCCTGCGGTTGGAAATGATGCAGTATGAGTTAAGGGGCTCTGCAGGAGGGATTGAGAAAAGGTGGGGGATGTTTGAGACCGTGTTTGAGGGGCTGTTTGTCACAGGGGCGGGTGAGGGGGGAATTCTGTACAGACTATAGTTGATTGCTGGGAAGTATTTTTCCCGTAATGTTTATTTGCTGTCACCTGTTTTGATACATGTTTGTAATAAAATACATTTAAAAAAAAGATTCAATGGAAAACAGCCCACCCCTCTCTTGTGACAGAGGCAAAGTCATTGACAAAGAAACTTAAGGTGACTCAGCAAAGAAATGTCCCCTGGAAAGAACTCATACATCCATATCCTGGGGCTGCAGTGATTGGCCTTCAGCAGCCATGGCCATATTGTCACATGTCAGGTATGTTCCAATCAATAAAAGGTTTTCTCTTCAATTTCCAGCAATCTGGGCAATTTTCTACATTGCTGGGCTGATTGATATGCATGGCACTGATTTGAATGTCTTGGATAGATAAGTAGCTATTTCTGATGCTGAGGTCTTCAGCACGCCAACCACAATACTGTCAAGGCTCATAGCTTCCTCTCAATATCTGGAGTCAGGGGTGACTTAACTCTAAAATAATATGAAGTGAGACTCCTTGGAACACTTAACTTTATTTCTGTTTTCATTTTCCAATAGTTCTATAAACTGGTTGTGATTTGTCTCCAAACAATACATAGGAAGCTGCATATAAGGAGGAACAAAAAAATAGGCAAAAATTCTCAGACCCAAACAACAAGGGAAACAATTATCTATAGGCAAGAACTGAGATATATTTAGGAATTAAATGCAATTGTGAAATGGACAAAAAAATGCTGAAAGTAAGGGACTGAGAGACTGAGTTGTACACATAGAATTTCTACACAGGACTACGCAGGGGACAGCATGGTGATACAATGGTTAGCAATGCTGCCTCTCAGCTTCAGGGACCAGGGTTCAATTCTATCACTGGGTGACTGTGGAGTTTGCACATTCTCCCCGTGTCTGCATGGGTTTTCTCTGGTTGTTCAGAGGAGCCTAACCTGCACATCTTTGGACTACAGGAAGAAACCGGAGCACCCAGAGGAAACCCACGCAGATAGGGAGAGAATGTGCAAACTCCACGCAGACAGTCACCCAAGCCCGGAATTGAAACCAGGGTCCCTGGCACTATGAGACAGCAGTGCTAACCACTGTGCCATCCCTCTCGGAGGGGCTCTCTCAAAGCAGAGTGATCGGATTGTCTCTTTGGAGGCTGAGATGGCAATGTTGGCCGGTGATAACAAAACACTCTGTGTCAAGATGGATGACTTGGAGAATCGCTCGAAGAGGCAAAACCTTAGAATCGTGGGGCCGCCGGATGGAGTAGAAGGCCCAAACCAGACATTATATATCGAAGATGTTTGGGTATATAGTGGGGAGGGTGGATCATCGTCCCCTCCGAGCTGGGAGCCCATCAGTCACTCCAGTAGAAACTCCATTCAGCAGGACACCACAGGCATCATAAGGTTCCACAGCTACCAGCAAAAGGAATGAGTTCTGAGGTGGGAAAAGGATCACTGAGACTATAAATGGGAGGGCCATGACATCAGACTCTATCAAGATGTGGGAGCGAAGCTGGGTAAAAGATTGCGATTTGGCGTTTTTGCTTGCCTTTTGGCAGTTTGTTTGTGCATTTCGGCATGGTGTTGTGCGGCAGTGGGGAGCAGGGAGGGAATTCGGACAGTAACTACAGCTTGTCTTTCTTGATGGGAGATTTGGCGGCCATCTTGGTTGGGCTCGATGCCTGTATCATAGAATTTACAGTCCAGATGGAGGCCATTTGGCCCATCAAATCTGCACTGGCACTTGGAAAGAGCACCCTACCAAAGCCCACACCTCCACCCTATCCCTGTAACCCAGTAACACACCAAACCTTTTTTTGGACACTAAGTGCAATTTAGCATGGCCAATCCACCTACCCTACACATCTTTAGACTGTGGGAGGAAACCAGAGCACCCGGAGGAAACACACACAGACATGGGGAAAGTGCAAACTCCACACAGACAGGTACCCGAGGCCAGAACTGAACCTAGGTCCCTTGAGCAGTGAGGCGGCAGTGCTAACCACTGTGCTACCGTGCCACCTTGCACTTTTAAGCATTTGTCAGAATATCTATTTTGGTGGAAATGGCTGGCTTGGGTGGGGGAAGGGAGTGGGTGGAAGGCCCCCAATTCGGCTGGTCACTTGGAAGGTAAGAGGGTTGAACGGCCCAGTAAAAGGTCAGGATATTTGCTCACTTGAAGAGCTTGAATGTTGATTTGGAAAGAAACGGGAGGGTGGAGCAGCAGAGGTTGGTGGATTCCATCCTAGAAGTGGACCACCAGTACTCACTTGCCCCTATACCGGAGTTGCTGACGAGTGGGAAAAAGTTGCAGATGCAATTCGAGCTACTCCGGGTAAGGTGGTGAGCCAGCTATGTCGCTTGAGGGGGATATTTTATGAGCACGGTGAGAAGACCAGTTGATTTTTAGCATACCAGCTGAGGGGGCTGACTGCCTCCCAGAAGATTGTGCACGTTAGGGACTCAAGTGCCAGAGTGGTTTCTGCCCCATCAAAGCTTAATGTGGCATTTGAAGCATTTTATCGAAGTCTGTGCAGATCGGAGACCCCAGAGGAGAGGTTACCATGATGCAGTTTTTAGAAGAGTTGTCCTTTCCGATGGTAGAGAGAGAGAGCAGGGAGGAGTTGAAATCCCCGTTGAGCCCCGAGAAGATAATGAAATATATCGATTCAGTGCAGTCGGGCATAGCTTCGGGCCGGATGGGTTTCCCATTGAATTCTATGAGAAATTTGCGGGGCAGTTGATCCCCTCTGATGTTGGAGATGTTTACGGATTCCTTGTCTGGGAAGGGGGGGGGGGGGGGGGGGGGGGGGTTATTGATGGCTACATTATCTGTAGGAATCATCATTTTGTACCAGTGGGTCTAGACTCAAAATTCAGGTTTTGGGGGAGGGAGGAGCTGGAGAGGTTTGGGGACATGTTTGTGGAGGGTAAGTTCGTCAGATTTGAGGAACTGTTGGATAAGTTTTAACTCCCGAGATCTAATTTATTCAGGTATTTCCAGGTGCGTGTTTCCTGTGTAAGCAGATCTCGTTGTTTCCCTTGGCGCCTTCACTCTCACTCCTGAATCGGATTTTATCTCTGGCCAAGGTGGGTGAGGGATAGATTTTGGAAATCTATGGCCTGGTCCTGTGGCGGAGCAGGCTCTGTTGGAGGAGGTGAGGAGGGCGAGCTGGGTCAGGTTTTTGAGGGGGGAGTGTGGAGTGAGGCTCTTCACAGGGTCACCTCTACCTCCCCATGTGCTAGGTTCAGCTTGATTCAGTTTAAGGTGGTGCTCAGGGTGTATCTGACCAAGAGGAGGAGGATAGATTTGAACGTTGTTCTCGGGGCCGGCGAATCATACCCAAATGTTCTGATCGTGTCCTAAACTTGTAGGCTTCTGCATCTCCTTTTTTAACACCATGTCCGGGATTCTCAAGCCAGAGCTTTGTCCGCTGGTGGCCATTTTGGGAGTTTCTGACTCCCCGCTGCTGCACACGGGGGTGAAGGTGGATGTCCTCACCTTTGCCTCGTTGATAGTCCGGACGCGAGTTCCACTTGGATGGAGATCTCCTACTCCATCCAGTGCCTCGGCCTGGTTGGGAGATCTGATGGAGTTCCTTTACCTAGAGAAGGTCAAGTACACCATTCGGAGGTTGGTAGAAGGGTTCTACTCGAGATGGCAGCCATTCATTTCCTTTTCCAGAGAGCTAGTCACTGTCAGCTGTTAGGAAGGTTTACTTGTCTGTGGTTAGCTACGGGTGGGTGGGATGGGGTTCGTGGGAGTTGATAATTTCTGAATGTGATATTCATGTATTGTACCTGTATGTATCAGTTGGTTAGTGTGGATTTATTTTGTAACAATGAAAAATTCCTTTTTGCAATAAAAGCATTAAAAAAAATCTTTCCTGTAATTTTCTGCACAAATTGCTCCAGTTCAATTTCCATTATTCTGACAACATTAAGTCACCCTGTGCTAAAATCAGAAGATCATTGGCCAGGATTCAATATGGAGGTAGTAACACCTCCCACCAGCTTAAAACCCGACGGTGCAGGCCTTAAAAAGCACAATGCTATTTTCTGTGGCTCAGGCGATTAGGTTGTGGCATCCGGCACCAAGACAGGGGCCGCAATTCTCCCCCCCCCCCCCAAACACCGGGTGGGAGAATCGCGGGGGGCGGTGGGGGGGGGGGCAGGGGGGGGAGGCGGGCGAGTCTCGCCACGCCGCCCTGGTACCCGCACGCGATTTTCCCACCCCCCCCAAACCGGCGGGCCGAGATTTACGGCTGGCCGCTCGGAGAATCGCTGCTCGTAACGGGCGAGCGGCGATTGTCCAGCCCGGATGGGCCGAGAGGCCTGCCCGATACGACATGTTCACGCCGGCGCCGATCACACCTGGTCACTGCCGGCGTGAACAGTGCGGTAACGCTGTGGGGGTGGCCTGTGGGGGGGGGATCGAGCACGGGGGGGGCGCTCAAAAGGGGTCTGGCCCGCGATCGGTGCCCACCAATCGGCGGGCCAGCCTCTCTGAACGACGCACTCCTTTCCTCCGCTGCCCCGCAAGATCACTCCGACATTTCTTGCGGGGCGCCCGCGGGGACGACGGCGCCCCTTTTACGCAGCGCCAAGGTGCTCCTAGCCCCCGGGGGTGGGAGAATAGGGAATGAGGAGCGGCCTCCGACGCCAGAGTGAAACACCCCGGTTTTCACTTTGGCGTCGGCACTTAGTCTCCCGTTGGGAGAATCCCGCCCAGGATGCTCTTCCTCTCAGAATTCCTGGACAATCAGAGGACCGACAGCGCTCAGTTCCAGCAGTGCTATTGGGAAAGATGGCCACTGCTGGAACTGCAGTCAATCACAGACCAGGAGCAGTGGTGAAGGTGAGAGAAGCTGGTAGGTGGGACTGATACAGATGATAGTAAGGTGGGGCCCGTCAAGAGGAAGAGGTTGGTAGCTGTCGGGATGCAAGTGAGGATGTAAAGTAGGGATTGCCTTTTCACTGGTTTGGGTGGGTGCTCAGGTTGATGCCCTGACCTTGGCAACCCGGCATTAATTGGCTACCTAAGGATCTCAATTGGCTTAAGGGAGGATGGGTTGGTAAAATATCCACCTTCCAACCTGATTTTAGGCACCACTTCCTAACACCAAGTGTAAAGCTTCTTGAGTGTTGTTGGAGCTGTACTTATCCAGGCAAGTGGGGGTATTCCATCCAATGCCTGACTTGTGTTTTTCAGATTGCGGACAGTTCACTGGCTCGTCCAGTTCAGTTTCTTGTCAATGGTAACCCTCAGCATGCTGATAATGGGGGATTCAGCATTTTTGATGTCATTGAAAGTCAAGGGGTGATAATTAGATTCTCTCTTGTTGAAGAAGGTCATTGCCTAGCACTTGTTTGGTGTAAATGTTACTTGCCACTCATCAGCCCAAGCCTTGACATTGAACAGGTCTTGCTGCATTTGGACATGTCTGGCTTCAGTTCCTGAGGAGTCACAAATGGTGCTGAACATTGTGCAATAATCAGCAAACATCCGCACTTCAGGCTTTATATTGGAAGGAAGTTCATTGGCAAAGCAGCTGAAGAGAGTTGACCCTGGGACACTCCCCTGAGGAAATTCTGGTCAAAGATTTATCGGTGCACAGAGAAGGCTATTTGCCCATTAATTCCTTGCTGGCATTGTGCACAGTAGTCCAATCAGGTCCAACTCCCATACCCCCATTCTATCCTCTTTTGAAATCATTCATAGCTTCCACCACCCTCTAGGCAGTGATTTCCAGGTCTTTGCCACTCATTGCATTAATAAGTTATTTTTGACATCTCTCTGCACCTCTCGACCAAAACCATACACCTGTGCCTGGTCGTTAATTGTATCACTATTGTGAAAATCTTTTTTGTGTCTCGTTGATATAAACCTGTCATACCTCACACCGCTGTCAGCTCTTCCATCTGTTCCTTTTGTTCCAAGGAGAAAAATCCCAGTTTCTCCAGCGAAACCTTGCAGCTAAAATCCCTCAGCCTTGAAACCATTCGAGTAAATCTCTTCTGTGCCTCCTCAAGGACCTGCACACCCTTCCAAAAATGTTGTGACAAGAACCAGACCCATTATTCTATTTGTGGCCTAACCAATGCTTTCGGACGTTTCAGCATAAATTCCATAGTTTTGTACTCAATTCCTCCATTTATCCCATATCTTTTGTGAACTACTCTTGCACTATATTCTGCCATCTTCAAAGATCTATGCACATGCATTCCCAAGGTCCCTCTGTTCTGAGCAGTTTTTAGAAATTTACCATTGATATTAACCCATCCTATTGCTTCTGCCAAAATGCATCACCTCACACTTCTCTGCATTAAATTCCACTTGTCACTTGTCTGCTCATTCTGCTGGCCTATCTATATCCTGCTTCAGCTGATTAGCATCACCCTCACTGTCTGCCACACTCCAAGTTTGGTATCATTGGCAAATTTTACTCTGAATTCCAATCTCCAAGTCATATCAAAAAAGCAGTGCTTCTAGCACTAACCCATGGATGACACTACTGCCTACCATCCTCCTGCCAACCATTTACCACTCGCTGTTTTCTGCCCTTCGGCCAGTTTTCTTTATCCAAGCTGACACTGACCTTCCTACTCCATGACCTTCAATTTTGTTAACCAGCCTTTTATGTGGTACTTTGTCAAATAATCTCTTAAACTCTACATAGACACCATCCATTGCATTCCCTTCATCACCTTCTCTGTGATTTCATCAAAAATTCAATTCAATTAGTCAAGTACAATCTACCTTTTACAAATGCCTGCTGGTTTTCCTTAATTAACTAAAACCTCTCCAAGTTGGTTGTTTCTTCAACCTTACCAGGTCAGTTTAATTGATGTTAACCTGACTGGCCTGCATTGACAAGAATGTTCTGATCCCTTTCTTGAACACAACTCTGACATTTGCTACTCTTCATTCATCTGGCATCTCCCCTCTTATCTGGTGAAGACTGATTATGATAAACTTAGCCCCATCTTTACTTCCACTTCCTTTAGCTACCTGAGCCTAAACCATCTGAACATGACATTTACACTCATAAAATAGCCAGCTTTTCTCATAAATCCTTCCTATCAATTTTCACCTCACTCATTCTTCCACCATCTGCACTCCTATTAGGATTTAGTCAGCATCCCCTTCCTCAGTAACTATTGATACAAAGAACTCCTGTGGTAAGACTGCTTGGATGGCAGAGTTCCCCCTCTGCCACACAGAGTGTCTTTGGGGAATGTATAACCAATCATAGCAGCCCCATAGCTATTTAACGCTCAGAGGTGTATTAATTGTTTGGAGATAGGACTGTCGCTCCTAACTCGGGCGGAAATCCCACCTCAGAGCTGCCAGTCAATCTGATTGTTGATAGCTCTGTGGTCCTAGCGGTGCCAATGACTCCAGTGGGAATATAAGCAGTCCCCAGATTCTAGGTCCCAGAGTCCAGGAACCAGAAAAGTGCAGTGGGTGGGCGAGGGGAGGGACGGGGTGGGGGGGGGGGGGGGGGGGGGGGAGTGGAGTGGCCTGGAAGGGTTGAGTTAGGGAGAGTGGGTGGGGATCTTAATGGAGAGACCAGTTAGATGGTGAGGGAGCACCCGGAGTGGAGCAGACCTCGGCAAAGTGTGCCCAATGTAGAATGGGGGCCCTTGAGGCCCCACTTGGCTGCCCCTTAACTCCTCCCACAAGCCTCAACATTGAGACCAGGCTGGAAGCAGTTCTTAACTGGCTAATAATTGGCCCTGTAAGAGCCTTAATGGGGTGAGGGTGGGCCATCTCTGTAAAACTGCAGCGGGTAAGGGGAAGGTTGGAGGTCGGTGGGAAAATCAGCCTAGAAATCTATCAGCCTCTCTGCCTGCAATTCTGCTGGTAGGGCAGTGCAAACGTCTGCCCATGAAGCATTTTAGCCTTGCCTAGAACCTCTTAAGCATATATCGCTTTTTTGTCCCTAAAAGGATCCACAGTGCTTTTTCCTATCTGTTTACTATTTACATGCCAGTAGAAGATTTTTGGGTTCCCTTTTATGTTACGTTGTGAATGATCATTACCATGGGAGTGTAGCTTGTCTTACCCACATAACAGTGCTTATGATAGTTAACCAAGTCCATATTTTCCAATGGCTCACCTTGTCAAGCTATTCCACAGACATGTCCTTGATGATTCCATTGTTGTCTATTCAAATGCAGCTAGATTGCTAAATCCAGCAATGGATTCTCTTCCATCTCCTGCATACACCACCCATTCCAGGATGCCAAAAGAGTTTCTTTTCAACTTTTTCTGGTTCCTTACAAACTTGCTTCCCCTTTCCAAAACCATTCACTGGCACAGAATCAGCTTAAACCCACACTGCCCTTTAGTCCATGAATGCATCTATCATCAACCCCCTGCCAGAAATCCTCCTCCTTTGTCATTGACTCAATTCCCTCCGTGCCTCTTTCCAAGGTTGAAGTAGACAATTGGTAATTTCATATCCTGTTAGCCTCTGAGCTGAGTTTCAAAACCCACGTTCTATTCATTACAATGCCCTCTAATTCCTGCTCCATATAATTAATTACTCAGCCATTAATCCCTTTATCTATGCTTTGTCCACTTCCACACTTGACTACTCTAAAGCTTTATTTTTTTTATTAATTCATGGAATAGGGTGTTGTTGGGAAGTCCAGCATTACTTACCCATCCCTAATTGCCTTTGAGAAGGGGGCGATGAACTTCCTCCTGAACTGCTGCAGTCCATGTGGCACGTGCTCCAATTTGACTTGAATACACCCATTTCCTCCTTTGTTGTTCTTTTTGTTTGCTTCACTAACCTTAAATTCCATCAGTCAAGGAGACTTGCCATTCAGGAGGTCCCAGATGCCTTGCTGATCTTATGAATTTTCATTCCAGCAATTAACAATAGTAAAACAATATAAGCGGAAGGGTGAAAATAAATCCAATGCACAGCACTTGCCATGAGATACTGCATCCCGTCAATTTTTGGCCTACAGAACATGAGTACTCTGGGACCGTCGGTCACACAATATGAGGCAAGATGGAAACTTGAAAAAGTCTCCGACATTTATAAAGAACTAATGGGAGCAGAAGAGGCACAGACCGAAGAACTGAAGCTTAAGTGGGAGGAGGAGCTCGGGTGGGAGATGGACGACGGCATATGGGCAGAAGCTTTGAGTAGAGTAAACACGACCGCAACATGCGCCAGGCTCAGTCTGATCCAGTTTAAGGTCGTACATCGGGCCCACATGACGGTCTCCCGGATGAGCACATTTTTTGGGCTGGAGGACAAATGTGCTAGATGTGCTGGAGGACCAGCGAACTATGTACACATGTTCTGGGTGTGTCCTAAACCAAGGAGGTACTGGCAGGGATTTGCGGACGTCATGTCCCGGGTACGGAAAACTAGGGTAGCAATGAGTCCCGAGGTGGCAGTTTTTGGGGTTTTGGAGGACCCGGGAGTCCAGGAGGAGAAAGAGGCCGATGTCTTGGCGTGGAGGGACTCAAAGCCCCCGAAGTCTGAAGTATGGCTTCCGGACATGGCGAGCTTTCTCGGGCTGGAGAAAATTAAGTTCACCTTGAGAGGATCGCTGTCAAGGTTCGCCCGGAGGTGGCAGCCATTCGTTGACTTCTTCGCGGTGAATGAATCGTCAGCAGGGGAGGGGGGAGGGGGGGTTAGGGTAGCATAGAGTAGGGGGTTGCTTAGGCAGGTTCTTGCGAGAGGGGAGCCGATGCTTGCATTATGTCTTACTTGGTTTCTGTACACTACGGTATAATGTTGCTGTTTTATATGCCAAAAATACCTCAATAAAATTGTTTATTAAAAAAAACCTTACTGCATAAGAAATAACATATTGCACACATCATTGCAGATGTGATTTTCTTGTCACACTTAAATAAACAATTAGGTTTTTAGTTGGCTCAAAATACCGCACAGAAGCAGGTCAATCAGCCTGATTCGTCAATGCTGGTGTTTATGCTTCACTCGGTCTTCCACACATCCTTTCTCAAATATAACTCTTATCAGCACGGCATGCCCCTTCTCCCTCACATGCTTATTCGTTTTCTTTAAATGTAACAATATCACGAGCCACAATTACTCCCTGTAGTAGGGAGTTCCACATTCTTACCATTCTCTGGGTACAGGAGTTTCTTCTGCCTTTCAGATCACCACGCAGCATCAGTTTGGGTGGAGATAGGAAATGGCAAAGGAAATAGGTCACGGGTGGGAATTGTTCATAGCACAGTGGCTAGCACCCATCTGGTTCACTAATGGCCTTTAGGGAAAAAGGTAGGTCTGGCTGACGTGATTCCAGATCCAGAGTAATGATGGGCAATAATACTGGCCCAGCCAGCGGCGCCCACATCCCATGGACAAATTAAGAAACTATTTTGAAACCCCATGATCACAAGAAGTGCCGCCATCATCACATCTGCACCCCCAGCTCCTTTTCTGGGTAACTAGGCGTTGCCACATCATCGACATCCCATGAATATAGTTTTTCTTTAAAAGTTGAGCACAAGCTCAAAAGTTCAAAAGGTTGTGTGGCAATGTTTTGATCTGCTAAACCTGTTCTAAAACGTCGAACCTTTCACCAGTTAATAATTGCTTTTCTCTTGGCTGCACTCAAAGAGGAGCACAATTACCAAATTCCTGTGGCAAACCTCATTTAAGCCATAAAATCTTGATTTCTATCATTCAAATAAGTTAAAATACAGTATTTTGGCTGCACTTCATGCCATTGCTTCATAACTGGTATTCCCTGGACTGGCATTATTCGCTTCGGATGAGGAGGAGCAGTATTAACGTCTGCCCATGCCAGATGCAGAATGGGTCATTGAAAATTCCAGTTTGAATTGTTGCATTAGATCCAACCTGCAACACAAATATTCTGATATTTCTTCTTCTGTTCAGGGTATTCATGCACATATTCACCTTCTGTTCACAAACAACAGGGGGATTGTGCTTTGTTGGATTTTCAAGAGTCAGTACACCTCACCTCAAAGTGGCAGATCGTATTTTCACCAAATTTGCCACAATTTGCCAAACCTTTCTCACTTAACCATATTTCTTTAATATGGTCAGACTGCCCTCTGGCAGATCTGAAGAATTCAATGGTATTTTCAAAATTCTGCGAATAAAAATTCACAAAATGTCTAATTGTAAAATATGATACAGAGCCATAGATTGCAGCGCCTGTCAAGCTAAAACTATCCATCAGAGAACAGATTGCAAAAATTTAAAGGAAACTGGGGGGAGGTGGTACGTTAGCACTGCTGCCTCACAGTGCCAGGACTGTTCAGCTCAGTTGGCACGACAGCTGGTTTGAGAGGTCAACAGCATGGGTTCAATTCCGATACTGGCTGAGGTCCCGCCTTCTCAACCTTGCCCATCGCCTGAGGTGTGGTGACCCTCAGGTTAAATCACCACCAGACAACTCTCCCCCTCAAAGGGGAAAGCAGCCTATGGTCAGCTGGGACTATGGCTACTTTACTAGGTACATTTGTAGAAAGAAGGACCTTGCATTTTTATAGCACTTTATCACATCCTCAAAATAAGTTGTACAAAAAATTAGTTTTATTGATGTGCAGCTGGGTGGGGGCAATGAGGCTGCTCCATCTCATTTAAGTGACCTTCCCATAGACAGTGAGTGCTAGCAGGTTACTTGCAGAGACTATACTGGGCATCCCAACTGATCCCAATCCTGTCCTTATTCAGTGTCTCCAATGGTCAGAGCATGCTCTCAGGAAAACAAACCCTGGTCAAATTTGTCGTTTTAAACTGGAAACAAATATAATGCCCATACAAAACTGGTATCTGCCCAGTAAAGTGATCAGGAGCACACCCTCCAATGGCTGGAGTCATTGCTGGAACAAAGGATGATGATTGTGGTTGTTGGAGGCCAATCATCTCAGTTTCAGGGCAGTGTTCTAGGCATAATCATCTTCAGTTGCTTCACCAATGACCTTCCTTCCATCATAAAAATCAGAACTGGAGATGGGCACAGATGATAGCAGAATGTTCAGTCCCATTCGTATCTCCTCAGATACTAAAGCAGTCCATCCTCACACACAGCAAGACCTGGAGAGCATTCAGGTTTGGGCTGATATTTGTCCCACACAAGGAACAGACAATCACCAACAAGAAAGAATCTAACCAACTGACATTGACATTCAATGGGCACATTTTTCTTAGGTCTGTTAGCCACATGCGCAAATCCTGTCATGGCCGCAAATCTCACAAGAGGCGGAAATCGGGATTTGTGCTGCTGAGATTTCCAATTGTGATGTTCCCGGGCTCTCCCTGATGACACCATCAAGTTCAAGCCCAGGAAGGGCGATAACCGATGTGAATGAATTTTAATGCATTTCAATATCATTAGCGAGGTTATAGTCGAATCTTCAGATCTCATTGAATTTTCCTGCACACCAGCATGATGTCACATGGGCGTGAATCACGGCTGCTTTTTAAAAGTAAGAACCAGGCTCTACGACCTCTGAGAGGGAGGAAGGAGATGAGAATCCCTCTCCACCTAGACCAGGGTGTATAACCAGACAGTGTCACCTGGGCAGCTGTAGAGGGGGACTGGTTCAAAGATGCTGTTTGGGATGGGGTCCCCCTCTAGGATGGGGGTTGCGGCTGGTCTTTGTTGTTCTGAAGCCTTCAGCCTGTCTAATTTAAGTAATAATCAGAACCCTGAATGATTCTCGGCTATCTTCTCCTGCAGGGACATAAAAGGGGATTTTGTGAGCCGGATGCCCAGCAGGTCGACGTCAAAGACAACTGGTATTAGTGGGCACTGCACCTAAGTAGGAAATGGGTCTGATGTATTGTGCCAGGGGCCTGGGGCCACGGGGTGTTTGAGGATGATACTAGGAGGCCGGGTGCTAGGAACCTGCGAGGTGACGCCATGTGGGTTCAAGGTGACATTTCAGGAATGATGGAAAGGGATGAATGCCAAGGGGAGACAGGACGCACTCACCCTTGCAGATTGTAGGTCATTCATCTTTTTCTGCATTGAAGACCCGTCCTCTTGGCCATGTTTCTGGCACTGATCAATGTTGCTATAATGCCCGAGAGAGGATTGATGGCCTTGGTGGAGGGTCTCCTGCCAACACGCGGGCAGATTGTGGCCCACCTCTCCTCCACAGCACCCAGTAATCGAATGAGGACTCCCTCCATGAATCTGAGAGCTGGTGTTCTAGCTGCCATGCTCCTGGCTTGAATGACAGTGATGCAGTGCCCACTTGACCGAAATGCTTAGATAGCCCCTGCAGTCGCTGAATCCGACTCTTCGTCCCTCAGCTGTAGGCGTTTTTCACATGGGGAAATTAATTTTTTCGAAGCGCCTTAAGATTGCAATGCGGATCGCACTGCCCGGGCCGATGGGAATTGCACCGATTTTCATGCCGGAAATGACACTTAGTCATTTTTTGGGAAAATTCCATTCAACATCTTTGCCAGCACTGAATTTCCCACCATCAACACCTCTGGTAGTTACCACTGACCAGACATTAACTGGAAAAAGCACATAAATATATAACTACAACAGCAGATCAGAAACTGTGAATTCATAGAATCCCTACAGTGCAGAAGGAGGCCATTCAGCCTATTGAGTCTACACTGACCCTGCGAAAGGCCACCCTAACTAAGCCCAATCCCCCGTAACCCCACCTAATCTTTTGGACACTTTGGGGCAATTTATCATGGCCAACCCACCTAACCTGCACATCTTTGGACTGTGGGAGGAAATCGGAGCTCCCAGAGGAAACCCGCATAGACACGGGGAGAACGTGCAAACTCCACACAGACAGTTACCTGAGGTCGGAATCGATCCCAGGTCCCTGGCGCTGTGAGGCAGCAATGCTAACCACTGTGCCACCGTGCAGCGAGTAGATCACCTCCTGACTCTCCAAATACTTATCACCATCTGCAGGGCATGTCGAGGTGCGATAGAATAGACCTCATTTTCCTGGATGAATATAACTCTAACAACTCTCAAGAAGCTTGACACTGTCCAGGACAAACCAGCCTGCTTGATTGGCATCCCATAAGATACCTTGAACTTTCACTCCCTGAATTGCCAACACACATTGGCAGCAGTGTTTACATTTATAGCACGCAATACAGCAAAACTCCGAAGGGCAGAAGAAACATGGGGACACCACTGCTTGCAAATTTCTCTTCAGGTCACACACCATCTTGACTTGGAAATATACTGTCAATCCTTCACTGTCATTGAGAACTTCCTCATTATCAGAACTGTGGGTGACTGTCGCAGTTTAAGAAGGGAGCTCAGCATCTAACAGCCTCCCCGAACAGGCGCCGGAATGTGGCGACTAGGGGCTTTTCACAGTAACTTTATTGAAGCCTACTCGTGACAATAAGCAATTTTCATTTTCATTTCATTTCTTCTCAAGAGTAATTTGATGGGGCGGAGCAGCCGAAAAATGGCGCCGTCCCCGATTTCGGCATAAAAACGGATTCTCTGGCCAATCACGTTACACGATTTTGCCATCGGTAATCGGAGAATCCTGCCCACCAAGTCTTTGTGTACAGTAGAGGATCCAGGAGCTACCTTTCGGCAATTAATATTCTACAGACTGTATTTGAAACAGGAGTAGAAGCATCTATTCATGAAGGCCCCGCCTTCAAACCTTGCCCCTCGCCTGAGATGTAGTGATCCTCAGGTTAAATCACCACCAGTCAGCTCTCTCCCTCAAAGGGGAAAGCAGCCTTTGGTCATCTGGGACTGTGCCGACTTTACCTTTACCTTAGAAGCATCTCAATCTCAGAAAAGCAGGTTTATTTAAATCCAATTCAATAGGCATGCAGTTTGGCCAAATTTGGTACATTATTTGTTCTGCTTTGCTTTAAATATTCAGATTTAAAATTTTGGCATGTGCCATTAGACCATCACTACAATATTTAGATAGCTATCCAAGCCATTTAAGTTCAACATTTAATCCTCCAGTGTCTGACATTTTCCTTATGAACATCTATAGGGTGGCATGGTGGCACAGTGGTTAGCACTGCTGATTTACAGCTCCAGGGACCTGGGTTCAATTCTGGCCTTGGGTGACTGTGTGGAGTTTTCACTTTCTCCCCGTGTCTGCGTGGGTTTCCTCCGGGTGCTCCGGTTTCCTCCCATAGTCCAAAGATGTGCACGTTAGGTGGTTTGGCCATGATAAATTGCCCCTTAGTGTCCAAACATTTAGGTGGGGTAAATGGGTTACGGGGATAGGGTTGAGGCGTGGGCCTAAGTAGTGTGCTTTATCCAAGGGCCAGTGCAGGCTCGATGGACCGAATGGCCTCCTTCTGCACTATAAATTCTATGATTCTATAGTGTAATAGCCCGCACAAGGCCTACGGTGTGGGAATGATTATCTTTCCCATGGCTCTTACGGAGTACGAGCTCCCCCTCTAGGGGTGGGGATCTCTATTGACCTCTTTATAAAACGTCAGCCAGTAAGGCACCAACCAGAGATGAACCTGATAGGGAAAATAAAAACTTTGTTTCTTTATTTTTACTCGGTGTGAACTCTCCGTGTCCTTATTAAATTCAGCAAGGGTGCAAGTGGCCTAGTTTGCTTTGGCTAGGTTTGGTTCTTCACATCTTTAAAAAGACATGTACAAATATCAAAACTCACTGCTCACATATGAAATAATAAATGTGACATGCATTTAACATCTGAAATAATCCAATTAACATTGTAGTAGGTAGGTTCACAAGCAATAGAAAATTAATAATAAATGCAGTCCTCTTTTATTGCTGGCCAGTTAAAGCTTTTACTGTCTGATAGATCAAGAGTTCACACCTTCCCCCATTATAATTAACATTATAATTTTTTCAGGTTCTATCCTCGATGTGCCTACACCTTCACCTTAGGCTTGAGCAATCAGTGACACTGGCCGTTATTAAATAGGTTCCAGAAATACATTGGGAAACCAGCTTCAAAATCAAATTTACTGACAAATTAAGGTGGAGTTACAACCATTGAAATGTGCTCTTTGCCTGTTGACAAATGACCACAGTAATTGTGATCAATGGGAGGGTAGCATCTCGTCTGGACTGAAAATTTCACTCTGAATTAGAAAGGTGATGCAACTAACAGAGGAACTATTTCCAATGTCAAATATTGTATCGCCAGCTGGATTGTTTATAAAACCAATTTCCAAAGCCTGCACCATTGCAGAACCAGCCTGTAGACGAAATACAAATTTGGGTTCCTTGTCAGGGGATAAGCTGACATGCCATTTATGGCCCATAACTTCCTGGTTCCCCAGTGCCGTATTTAGGAGGAACCCCATTGATGCGCTGGGGGGATTCTATCCGGCAATTGTCCGGAAGTACTATCCTCCTCTGGACAATTGCACTGGGCTGGGAACCATCCGACAGAAGCGATTTACATTGCAAAGTTCAGATGGTTCCGTCAGTTTTACCCTGATAGTTTCTCTGAGTTAGAGAAAAAAAAGCCCTTCTAACTGCGGAGTAACTACTTCGAAAACCCAGACCCAGCCTTGTGGAGGACACCCCTCACATGCATAAATCCACAGGGGACCCAGCACATCAACCCTGATCAAACACAGCCCCCTCCTCCTATGCAACCCGATCTGACACCCTACCTCACAGGCTGACCCCCACTCCCCCGGACCGCCTCACCTCCCCTGGAGTGACCGCAACCCTCGTCTGAACCACTTAGCTTTTGCTTGTCCCTTTGAACACCTCCTTTATGGCAGCTAGTGCAGTAAAAAGGGGGTGTTTCTTACCTCTCTGCGCCCCAGTTACTCCACAGCCGGGGGCACGTTTCGCTGCTCCTGTCTCACCCAGCCTTGGTGAGGAAGGTTGGTCGTGACAGGGGCTTTAACATCCCAGCGTGGGTAAATCCGTCGAGAGTGGCAGTCCACTGGGGACTGTCACGCTGGGGAAGTTATGGGCCTTTATCTCTGACTGCCAATCATCAGTGAATGGAGATTGGTACTCTGTTAGGCTTTGGATGCTGGTGTTCCGAGACCGTCGCTCATTCTGTATTGGCTTCTGGTTATGGCATATCATATTGTAGCAGCGAAGGGCAAAATAAATATAAATGAAGAGGTTATTGTCTGAACTGCTTTTACCTGCTGCAAGTTAGTAGATGTTAAAGGTTTTGTGAAGCTACAACAATGTTGAGACACAATTGCAACATGTTTCAATGTTTTAACCAGGACATTTGCAGCAAAGTCTTCTTCTGGCTGTTTTTTGCCGATCAGTTTTAATTCACCCCTGAATGAAAACAGGTTTCCGAGGGTGACATTCCTCTTTAGGTCTTTAAAGGTCTGAAGATCTCTCTTCCTCTAGTTTATAGTAATTTCTTTTCATGGTGTTGCACCTGAAGATAGATACAGGGCATTGTAATGTATGATGCAATGGGTTATCTGTATTTTTAAAAAAAAAGTGTAGCCCAAGGAGGAACAAGTTTAAAGTATAAAAATATAACCACAGGACGGGATAAAACTATCAGCCAGTGTGTTTTCCTGTTTGGTTTTAATCTACATTTAATTAAACTCTTATCTTTAATGTGCTTGTGGCAGCATTTGAATGGAAAGCTGGAATTTATTAGGAATGGTGTAACTAAACTCAGAATATTGTGTACAGCCTTCTGGAAATCGACAGAACTTAGAGAAATTCTTCATTGCACAGGAATTTTGCAGACCATTTTTCTCAAAATCTAAATATTAAGAGCAGAGAATGTAGTAATGACCAGATATCAATTTGGAAAATGTCTCATTATTGCTTTAATTCAAGTTTCAATATTGATTTACAATTGTGACTGGGTGTACGTTTATTAGTCTGATCGGATTCAGTACCTTTTTAAATCAACTCACCACCAAAGAGGGAGGTACACCTTTATCGGTATGGTGTTAACGTTCGCTTTATACATGCTTTAAACTTTCTCATTCTGCCTAAGAGACATTTTGCTGCAGACATGATATTGCCATGATTCACTGCTTACATCTAATTAGGGAAAGACACTGATTTCAGGGGCACTTGAGTAACATTTTAAAAATCCATTTAGTCTTGAGTAGAAAATCTTTCAATGTTTTGCATTCATGTGCATTTGTACTTAACACTGGGAATTATAGTTTCCAGACATACTATGCCCGATAGGTGCAGGGTACGGTTTTGTCTGCAGGTTACTCCTGGGTTCCAAAGTACCACGTTTCTAACATGCTATTTATATTTTTGCATGAAGAAATTCAAAACTACTTCAATATTTAATCTTAATACGAACGAAGCTGCTATCCGATTTCAATTACAGTTGATGGATCTGAAGTCTGCATGACTATATGTTTATAATAAATGAAAAATAAGAAGGCAGCCATATGATTACATTGCAACAAACCAATGGCTGGGTCATCAAGAGGAATGGCATAAGTAGCAGGAATACGTCTGATTAATTCAATGTGGTGTTCGGATACTGGACCAGGTAACCTTTGTTAGGATACAGGACGAGAACCCCAAACAATTTTTTAATTTGTAAAACTGTGAGGAAAGGATACTTCGCCCCATGAGTGATGACTCTGACTAATAGGTGTCTTTTATGTTAAAATAAACTTAAATTTAAACACAGAATTAGCCACATTACCAAATAAAATAGCTTTACAATTAACAGCTAAACAGTTCTAAAACACAAGGAAAAACTTGAACTTACTATCTACACTGCCAATAATTCCAATTAAGCAATCCAATATAGTTCAAATGCCACTTATAAATACAGTTAACAAAACAGGATACTTGCTCATTTGTGCAGATCTTTGGAGAGAGTTCCTTTCACGAGCAGATCTCGCACACCTCTCCTCAACCTAATAGCCTTTGGAAAACTGCTGTTCAACTTAAAATCCTAAAACAAACGGCAAAACTACAGACAGACCTGACTCCTCCAATTAATTACATAATCTCTTTTCCACTAAGTTCCATGGCTAGGACTAAATACAATTCCTCAAATGATCTGCACCCCAGGAAATCTCCAGTAATTAAAACAAGATTCCATTAGCCCTTTATCTGCAAGCAAATAAGTGGTTGGAATGAATGATTACTTTACTTTTACGACTCTTAATTACATCTTGAGTAGAAGTACTGCCTGTATGCCTTTTAAACCAGGGTTTTTAGATAACATTACTGCAACAGAATATAAAATATAATATATAACAATTTCTACATTCATTACCTACATTCATTGGCCACAAAAAACCCCGAATTAGATTCTAGCCTTCAAATCACTGCTGGGTTGTTTTTTTATTTAAAACTTTCTTTTAAAAATAAATAACAGCTGGAATTTTATGTAGGTATCTATTCAGGTTGGTTCCATACTGACAATAGTTATCAATGTTTGATTTGTCACTCTGGATCATAACATTAAAGATTAATAATTGTGATGCAATCATGGCAAATTGTGGAGAACATTTTGCAATTTATTGCTCAATTCTACATCATTACATTAACTCTGAGTTTCTGAGCTGGTTTAGAGCAGATCG
The DNA here is from genome assembly GCF_902713615.1 of Scyliorhinus canicula. Classification (NCBI taxonomy): domain Eukaryota; kingdom Metazoa; phylum Chordata; class Chondrichthyes; order Carcharhiniformes; family Scyliorhinidae; genus Scyliorhinus; species Scyliorhinus canicula. The sequence continues at coordinate 157,981,792 of NC_052155.1, read as the reverse complement.
ATTGCAAAATTGAATAACCATTGTAAACAGGTATAGGAATCGCAATTTGCAGTTAACTGGCACTTGTTGTTTCCGATGCAGGGAGCATGCAAAATTCATGCTGCTTGCAGATTTAAATGCAAGTGTGCAATTCAGCTTCTGCATGCCTGAGCAGGGTTGTAAAATTATGAAAGGTTGGCACAAATTCAAGTTAGCCGATACTACTTCAAACCAGTTTGCTTCTCTGATGCAGCACTAGAGGTTTTGTCAGGAGATTAGAGGAAGTAAAATGTCATCTATACACAGATGGCTGAGAGATCCACCAAACTTTGCAAAGGTAATGGTTGAGAAAGCCAGGATGGTAAATGGTACAGGAGAGTGGCCTTTAGATTATTGGAGCATCAGGAGCAATTCTGGAGCAGGATGCACTTGTTCAAAATGGACAATTTGCCTCAACAGGTCTGGGACCAATATCTTCATGGAAAGTTTCACCTGTTTGGTTGGGCCAGATTTAAACCAAAGTGGCAGGAGAATGGCCGTCAATGTATAGAAGTGTATAAGAGGAATAAGGTGCATAAAGTGAGTGTGCTGGATTCTGCTAGAGAAGGGACTACCTCCATCTTAGGTAAAGGCAGACTAAGAAGGACTTTGAGGAATACAAAGTCAGGTATACAATGGATGCCTGTAAACACATGAAATGTGGTGAATAGGTTTTGTGAGCTACAAGCACAAATAGCTATTGGAATATGATGTTGTGGCAGTAATGGAAACATGGCTTGAAAATGGTGAGGTCGCTGCCTAATATTCAAGGGTATAAAGTGTTTAGAAAGCAGAGGGAAGGAAAAACGGAAATGGGATGGCATTACTGATTAGAGAAGACATTGTGATGGAACAGTAGCATGGCACTGCTTGAGGGGGTAAGGGCAGAATCCATTTAGAGCACCCTTTTTTGCTTCTTAACTCTAGGTGCATTGCTCACTCAGACAGTCAGCGCCGACACGATGCACAAATGGCCTCTTTCTGCTCTGTAACAAATCTGTTATTCTGTATTATCAGCAAATATTGAAAATTTAGTCTGTTTTCCAATATTTAAGTAAATCTATATAAATCAATGAAAAAAGTAGTGGCTCTAGTACTGATGTTAACGCTTCAATTATCTTTCTCCCTTAAAAAGATGGGGACCTACTTTTTAAACCTACCCAATCAAACTTATTGTTAACTTAAAACTTCAACCAAGGGAAATGTTGGATCATTAAAGGAACTTTATAGCTTTACCAGCTATAGACTGGGTTCTGCAATGAAATGTCCTCCCTCCGAGGCGTTTTCAAACTTTCAAAATTATCATAGCAGAAACAACTCTTTTTCAAGTTTACCAATATCAGCATTTAGGATCCTAACTTAAGAAGTCTGGGATTTTGTTATCTATATGTGGGCTCGTGAGGATACAAGCATGAGACTTCAAATCTTTTATACTTCTGAATATTTGTTACAAAAATCAATTACAGATCGGATAGAAGTAATGAATACTATGTTATAGATATATTCTAAAAGAAGTAAATATTCAGTACTGTATTCCATTAATGATGAGTGTTAGCTATAATCAATCAAAGATTATTATAACATCATCACTTCAAATTCACCTACAATGTTTAAATCCACCTTAATTGAAATGAAAATGAAATGAAAATTGCTTATTGTCACGAGTAGGCTTCAATGAAGTTACTGTAAAAAGCCCCTAGTCGCCACATTCCGGCGCCTGTCCGGGGAGGCTGGGAATCGAACCGTGCTGCTGGCCTGCTTGGTTTGCTTTAAAAGCCAGTGATTGAGCTCAGTGAGCTAAACCAGCCCCTAATTAATGGGTAGATATTCAAATAAATATTAATTTGAAGAAGATTATACTCACAATCCAGTATAATTTTTTCAGGGTGTATTTTGTCTCAACCTTCAAGGGAGATTGGAGGTAAACTAAACCGTTTGCATCCGAAAGATGGCTGACCTGTATCTCTGTTTTTGTGTGTCTGTGTGTTGCCTTTTTTAAGACCAGGACTTTGGCTCTGTTGCTCATTGCATGCCACAAAACAATTTTCTTAAGTGTTATCAATCCATCTTTTAGCTAACTTTGTGTGAATCTTTGAGGGTTATTTTGTTTTTATCATCTAATTTTTGTCACAGGTGTTTGGCTGTTTTCCAACAGCAAGGCATTAAGGTTCTTATGAATTCCTGCACTTCTGTGTCGTGTTTTTCACTAGAATATTTGCACTAATTGAAGTGCTGCATTATGCACCTTACTTTGTCAACTTCCATTAATTTAATTAGCACCTTAATTTCTTCATTAAATGGGTTACTTCCTTTACACTGCCCCTTGGAGAACACCACTGTTGACTATCTTCCAGGCTGAAAGATAGCTGTATATACTGCATGTGCTGAAGCCATTTTCTTTATCCAAGTTGACATGGACCCTCTTATTTCCTGAGCTCCAATTTTGTTTACCAGCCTTTCATGTAATACTTTGCCAAACACTTTCTTAAAATCCACATAGAAAACATATATTGCATTACTGGTAACTTCACCAACCTTCTTTGTTGCTTCATCAAAAAGTTCAAAGCACATTAAGACTTTTAAAATCTTTGCAGCTATCTTAATGAACTCAGTCCTCTCCTGATGCCTGTTGATTTTTTTCCCCTCTGATAATTGTTCTAAAACCTTACCCATCACTGACGTTCAACCAACGAGCCTCTAGTTGCTAGGACATTCCGCACATTTGAACAAAAGTGTGAATTATTTGATTGGTACTTTGCAATCCTCTGGCACCTGCCCATATCTAGGCACGATTGGAAAACTACGACAAGCGCTTCTAATATCTCCATTCCAATTTATTTAGGAACCTGAGATGAAAGCCATCTGGATCAGGTGACTTATCTACCCTAACTGTAGCAAGTCTTTCCAGTATCTTCTGCCTCTCAGTCTTCACCCTTTCCAGTGTCACTACCAACTCCATTATTGTCTGATTCCTCTTCCTTAGCAAACGCTAATACAAAGTGCACAAGTATTTTAGCCATGTCATGCACATCTAAGCATATATTATTCTCTTTTTGCCTCATAGGAATCAATCCACATCTTACTACCCTCTTACTATTCACACCGATAGAACATTTTTGGGTTCCCTTTTATGTTGACTGCCGTTTTATTCTTATACTGATAGAATCATAGCCAACTGTGCTGAAGGAGGATATTCAGCCTATCAAGTCTGCACCGACCCTTTGAAAGACCACCCCACCTAGGCCCAATTCCCTGCCCTATTCCTGCAACCCCAGCTTGAGGGGCAATTTATCATGGCCAATCACCAGATCTTTGGACTGTGAGTGGAAACTGGAGCACCCGGAGGAAACCAATGCAGACACAGGAAGAATGTGCAAACTCCACAGAGAGTCACAGGAGGTCGGAATCGAATCTGAGTCCCTGGCGCTGTACCTGACAATCTCGCAATCTATCATATTTAACATGGTTCTCACTTGAAAAATTCACCTGATATCTGACATGAACCCTCTTTGTTTGTGTCATCATATTCTCTATCTTCCACATCATCTTGGCTTTGGTTCCCTAATATTTCACCATTATTGGAATATCTAAATTGTGTCATGGGAATGTCACTTTAAGAAATGTTTGTCTTCTCAAGTGGCTGCAGTGATGTCAGTGTGTGGGTGGAGCTGGGCTCTGGCTCTGCTTTTTACTTTCGTTTTGAGCTGGAAGCTGTTTTTGGCTCTGAGTTTTAGTTTAGTTTTCAGTTGGGGAGCAGCATTCAAACCAAGGAGGTGTATTTTGGTGTCTCTCTCTGCATGCTAAAGAATGTCTCCAGATCACTGGATGATTTCAAAGTAATACCTGTTTCAGTAAGGAATGCAAACCTAGTGTCTTTGTTAAAAAGGGTTTTTGATTTATGGATGTTGTTCGGAAAGTTACTAAGGGTTACCTATAGAGTACTGTATCTTTGGGGGGAGTGGTATCAGTGTTGGTAATTGATAAGCTGTTTACTGTGCGTTTAGACATAGAACATAGAACAGTACAGCACAGAACAGGCCCTTCGGCCCTCAATGTTGTGCCGAGCCATGATCACCCTACTCAAACCCACATATTCACCCTATACCCGTAACCCAACAACCCTCCCCCTTAACCTTACATTTATTAGGACACTACGGGCAATTTAGCATGGCCAATCCACCTAACCCGCACATCTTTGGACTGTGGGAGGAAACCGGAGCACCCGGAGGAAACCCACGCACACAGGGGGAGGACGTGCAGACTCCACACAGACAGTGACCCAGCCGGGAATCGAACCTGGGACCCTGGAGCTGTGAAGCATTTATGCTAACCACCATGCTACCCTGCTACCCTGTTAACTGGATTCATTGAATAAACATTGTTTTTGTTTCAAAATACTTTAGATCTCTGTTGCATCACACCTGTGCTCCCCATTACCAATATCTATTAAAAGTCGTGGGTCAGGTGAACTCCATGATATATTTTGGTATTCTCTAAACCCTGGCCCATAATAATTATCTAAAGCTTATGATAAAAAGATTGTTTTTACACAAGTGTTAACCCACATATACTTTGTTCACTTGGCCTACCTTATTCCTCCCAGCAGCAGATCCAGCAATGCCTCCTTCAAGTTCAACCATGAATATATTAATCAATGAAATTCTCCTAAAAACATTTCAGAAAATCCTGCCCCTTTTTATCCTTTACTCTGACACTATCCGAATCCGACATTTGGATAATTAGTTCCTCCAATATCACTACTGTATCATTCTGTGATTTCCTTGCAGATTTGCTCCTTTATCTCTCTCACCACATGGAGGCCTAGAGAATACAGTGGCGGCTGAATTCTCTGGTTCCGCCAGCAGCACATCCCCACCCCTGGGTTTCCCGGCAGTGTGGGGCGGCTTCAATGGAAATTCCCATTGACAGCGGCGGGAGCAGAAAATCCCGTCACCAGTGCCGCTTCCTGCTGCTAGAGAAACACCCGGCTAGGTGGCCAGAGAATCCCACCCAGGTATTAATCACTACACTATGTTTCCTGTCGCTCAGCCAATTCCATACTGTTCCTTTGATTCCTTTGAGCTATGACTTGCTCACAAGTCTGTTGTAGGGCACTATATCAAATGCCTTTTGGAAGTCCATGTGCGTCACATCAATAGGGATACCCTCATGATTATCTCTTCAGAATACTCCAGCAGATTTGTTAAACATGATATGCCCTTAAATCCATACTGGCTTTTCATAATGAACCCAGATTTGTCCAAGTGACTATGAATTTTTCCATCATTCATAGGGCGTGATCGAGCTAAATAGGAACAAAGTCCCATTGCAAGCGCGTTTAGCCGTGTGTTTCCCAGCACTCATAACCGAGGCCACACATAGCCCTGGTTTGTGCACTGAGGAGCTCCACTCGCCGGAATTCCTCAGTATAGCAAGAGATCGGGCTGCCATTTTAAAATGCTGTCCCGATCTCTAGCAACCCCCAGGCCTAAAATACTATGTCAGGTCCCCAACACCGCCCCCACCCCCATGCACCCCCACCCCAAAACCTGCGTAGGGTACCCCAGTCTGATCGCCAACTTGTAAAAAAAAGGCCAGCTTAGCATCTTGGCAGTGTCAACCTGGCAACCTGACAGTGCCCATTCCAACTTGCAGTGCCACCCAGGCACCTTGGCAGTGCCAGGCTGGTACCCTGGTGGTACAGCCAATGCACCAGGCTGGCACTGCCAGGATGCCAGGCTGGAACTGCAGGGTATCCAGGTGGCATCCCCTGGGAGACCCCCATGAGGGCTGCACCATTTGTGGAGACCATTACTGAACAACGCTCGCCCGAGATCTCCTCAGGGCAGGGGATAGATACCAATGCCTCGGGTACCTTGAGAAACTGCCTATTAAAGTGAGACTAGCAGATTTGCCAAAAAAGTGATATCACCCACAATGGGCGGGATTTACATTGCAACGTCTTACAGGTTCGCGTAAGATCTCACGAGGCATTGCGAATCGGGTAGATTCCGGGAGCAGGATTCTTTCAGCCATGCTGCACAGCGCCGAGCTGCTTTTCAGGCACAGTGTGGCCTTTCAATCGCCCTCATTGTCTCTCACAGCTTCCACACCACCAAAGTTAAACGGACCGTCTCTGACACCACCCAGGTCTATGGAGGACTGGAAGTTATTGACAGTCCCTCTGCCATTTTCACTCTTACTTCTCTCAGTATCCTTTCATGCATCTCATTTGTCTTGATGCCTGACCAACTTTAAGTACAGACAGCTGATCTAATATCTCCTCATCAATTTAAAGCCTTCCAAGTGTCTGAATTAGGATTGGATTGGATTTGTTCATTGCCACGTGTACCGAGGTACAGTGAAAAGTAATTTCCTGCGAGCACCTCAACAGATCATTAAGTACATGGGAAGAAAAGGGAATAAAAGAAAATACATAAGCATTGGCATCGGTTGAAGCATACAGGGTGTAGTGTTAATGAGGTCAGTCCATAAGAGGATCATTTAGGAATCTGGTGAGAGTGGGGAAGAAGCTGTTTTTGAGTCTGTTTGTGCGTGTTCTAAGACTTAGGGGGTGAGGGGGCCTCACGGTAGCATGGTGGTTAGCATCAATGCTTCACAGCTCCAGGGTCCCAGGTTCGATTCCCGGCTGGGTCACTGTCTGTGTGGAGTCTGCACGTCCTCCCCGTGTGTGCGTGGGTTTCCTCCGGGTGCTCCGGTTTCCTCCCACAGTCCAAAGATGTGCGGGTTAGGTGGATTGGCCATGCTAAATTGCCCGTAGTGTAAGGTTAATGGGATTGTTGGGTTACGGGTTACGTGGGTTTAAGTAGGGTGATCATTGCTCGGCACAACATCGAGGGCCGAAGGGCCTGTTCTGTGCTGTACTGTTCTATTCTATTCTATTCTATTCTGTATCTCCCGCCCAATGGAAGAAGTTGGAAGAATGAGTAAGCCAGGTAGGAGGGATCCTTGATTATGTTGCCCGCTTTCCCCAGTCAGCGGGAGGTGTAGATGGAGTTAATGGATGGGAAGCGGGTTCGTGTGATGGACTGGGCGGTATTCACGACTCTCTGAAGTTTCTTGCGGTCCTGGGCCGAGCAGTTGCCATACCAGGCTGTGATGCAGCCCGATAGGATGCTTTCTATGGTGCATCTGTAAAAGTTGGTAAGGGTTAATGTGGACATGCCGCATTTCCTTAGTTTCCTGAGGAAGTATAGGCGCTGTTGTGCTTTCTTGATGGTAGCGTCAATTGGGTGGACCAGGACAGATTTTTGGAGATGTGCACCCCTAGGAATTTGAAACTGCTAACTATCTCCACCTCGGCCCCGTTGATGCTGATTCCTGAAGTCAATGACCAGCTCTTTAGTTTTGCTGGCATTGAGGGATAGATTGTTGTCGTTACACCACTCCACTAGGTTCTCTATCTCCCCCCTGTATTCTGACTCGTCGTTATTCGAGATCCGGCCCACTATGGTCGTATCGTCAGCAAACTTGTAGATGGAGTTGGAACCAAGTTTTGCCACGCAGTTGTGTGTGTACAGGGAGTAGAGTAGGGGGCTAAGTACACAGCCTTGCAGGGCCCCGGTATTGAGCACTATTGTGGAGGAGGTGCTGTTGTTCATTCTTACTGATTGTGGTCTGTTGGTCAGAAAATCGAGGATCCAGTTACAGAGTGGAGAGCAAAGTCATAGGATTTGGAGCTTTAATATGAGCTTGGCTGGGATTATGGTGTTGAAGGCGGAGCTGTAGTCAATAAATAGGAGTCTGATGTAGGAGTCCTCGTTTTCGAGATGCTCTCGGGATGAGTGTAGGGCCAAGGAAATGGCGTCCGATATGGACCGGTTGCGACGGTATGCGAATTGAAGTGGGTCAAGGCGTTCCGGGAGTACGGAGGTGATGCGCTTCATGATCAACCTCGCGAAGCACTTCATTACGACTGAAGTCAGGGCCACTGGACTGTAGCCGTTGAGGCACGTTGCCTGGTTCTTCTTTGGTACCGGTATGATGGTGGTCTTCTTGAAGCAGGAGGGGACCTCTGAGTGGAGTAGGGACAGGTTAAAGATGTCTGTGAATACCTCTGCCAGCTGGTATGCGCAGGCTCTGAGTGCACGGCCAGGGATGCCATCCGGGCCCGTCGCCTTCCGAGGCTTCACTTTCAGGAAGGCCGATCTGACTTTGGAAGCTGTAATGGTGGGTATGGGTGAATCATGGGCTGCTGGGGCACTCGACAGCGGATTGTTGGTTACCTGCTCGAGCCGAGCATAGAATGCATTGAGTTCATCAGGGTGGGGTGCGCTGCTGCCAGAGATACTGCTCGGCTTCGCTTTGTAGCCCGTTATGTTGTTTAGTCCTTGCCACAACCGCCGAGAGTCTGTCTGTGACTCTAGCTTGGTTTGATATTCTCTCTTATTACCCCCTCTATTACCATGACTGAGGCAGCAGCGAAGTGTGAGGTATGGCAATTTTACAGGTGAAATAGACTGAATTGCACTGGTCTAAAGAGTGTGCAAAGACAGAGGGATTTGGGGTGCAGATGCATAGATCTTTGAGAGATCTTGGGCTTCATAAGTAGAGGTATTGAATATGAAAGCAGGGAAGTTATGCTGATCCTTTCAGAAGTTCTGATAAGGGCACAGCTAAGTATTGTGTCCAGTCCTGGTCACTACACTTCAGGAGGTTCATGAGGGTCTTTGAGATGATGCAGAGGAGATTTATCAAAATAGTTCCAGGGATGGGTTATTTTAGCGACAATGTTGGGTAGAAGAAGCTGGTATTTTCTCCTTGGAGAAAAATATATTGAGGGGAGATTTGATAGAGCCATACAAGAATGTGACAGGTCTGGATAAGATAGACAAGGACAAACTGTTCCTATTAGTTGAGTGGACTGGTTTGGATTTGTTTATTGTCAAGTGTACCGAGGTACATTGAAAAGTATTTTTCTGCGAGCAGCTCAACAGATCATTAAGTACATGAAAAGAAATGGAAATAAAACAAAATACATAATGGGGCAACACAAGGTACACAATGTAACTACATAGACACTGGCAGTGGGTGAAGCAATCAGGGGTGTAGTGTTAATGAGTTCACTCCATAAGAGGGTCACTTAGGAGGCAAGTAACAGCGGGGAAGAAGCTGTTTTTGAGTCTGTTCGTGCGTGTTCTCAGACGTTTGTATCTCCTGCCCGATGGAAGAAGTTGGAAGAGTGAGTAAGCCGGGTGGGAGGGATCTTTGATAATGCAGCCCGCTTTCCCCTGGCAGCGGGAGGTGTAGATGGAGTCAATGGATGGGAGGCAGGTTTGTGTGATGGACTGGACTGTGTGCACAACTCTCTGAAGTTTCTTGCTGTCTTGGGCCGAGTAGTTGCCATACCAGACTGTGATGCAGCCAGATAGGGTGTTTTCTATGATGCATCTATAAAAGTTTGTAAGAGTTAATGTGGACATGCCAAATTTCCTTAGTTTCCTGAGGAAGTATAGGCGCTGTTGTGCTTTCTTGGTGATAGCGTCGACGTAGGTGGACCAGGACAGATTTTTGGAGATGTGTGCCGCTAGGAATTTGGAACTGCTAACCATCTCCACCTCGGCCCTGTTGATGCTGACAGGGGTGTGTACAGTACTTTGCTTCCTGAAGTCAATGGCCAACTCTTTAGTTTTGCTGGCATTGAGGGAGAGATTGTTGTCGCTGCACCACTCCACTAGGTTCTCTATCTCCCTCCTGTGTTCTGATTCGTTGTTATTCGAGATCTGGCCCACTATGATTGTATCATCAGCAAACTTGTCGATGGAGCTGGAACCAAATTTTGGCACGCCATGCAGCTGTGTGTGGACGGGGAGTATAGTAGGGGGCTAAGTACGCAGCATTGTCGGACCCCGGTATTGAAGATTATTGTGGAGGAGGTGTTGTTGTTTATTCTTACTGATTGTGGCTGTGGGTTAGAAAGTCAAGGATCCAGTTGCAGAGTGAGGAGCCAAGTCCTAGGTTTTGGAGCTTTGATATGAGCTTGGCTGGGATTATGGTGTCGAAGGCGGAGCTGTAGTCAATAAATAGGAGTCTGATGTAGGAATCCTTGTTGTGGAGATGGTCTAGGGATGAGCGTAGGGCCAACGAGATGGCGTCTGCTGTGGACCGGTTGTGGTGTGCGAATTGCAGTGGATCGAGGTATTCTGGGAGTATGGACGTGATGCGCTTGATGACGGTGCAATAACTAGGGGGCACCAATCTACGATTCTAGACAAGACACACAGGGGGAATGAGAGGAAGAACCTTTTTATGTAGCAAGTGATAATAACCTGGAACCCACTGTTCCATGCTTACAGCTCTCGTTTTCAGCTTTGTTTATTTTTCTGAGTCCACAGCCAGGCTTAACTAATGTCCACAGCCAGGCTTAACTAATGTCCACAGCCAGGCTTAACTAATGTCCACAGCCAGGCTTAACTAATGTCCACAGCCAGGCTTAACTAATGTCCACAGCCAGGCTTAACTAATGCCCACAGCCAGGCTTAACTAATGCCCACAGCCAGGCTTAACTAATGCCCACAGCCAGGCTTAACTAATGTCCACAGCCAGGCTTAACTAATGTCCACAGCCAGGCTTAACTAATGCCCACAGCCAGGCTTAACTAATGCCCACAGCCAGCTTAACTAATGCCCACAACCAGGCTTAACTAATCATGTGCAGTGAACATCAATAGTAGACAGGCTTACATAATCAAACACAGGACAATTGAAAACTACACCCCCCCCTTGTAAAACTAATTATCTTATTTTAAGTTAAATCATTCTAAACAACAAATATATGTACATGCAGTCATTTCCTTAGAGAAAATGGACATGCTGAAGTACAAAAATGGTCTTTGAGATACTATGGTCTCTGATGACTACATGAGATTTACAAATGTGAGGTGTGGTTCTCAGTTGGGTGAACCTGCAAGATTCTCAAGCTTAAGTTTCACATTGAAGACAATCAGACCATCTGTAGATGTGTTGAGGTTGATGGCCAGATACTGATATGGCTAGTAATGCAATCAGTGCTTGGTTACCGGACCCAAGAGGTGAACGTACTATTGTAGAGATACTTGTGCCAATGTCCATAAGATTAAACACAAGTTTGTGCTTCCCACTCTCTAATCAAGTATTTGCGTTCCGTTTCCAACAACGGTCGTGATGCATAAGTGATGGGTTATTCGCTTCCTTGATGTACTGAATGTACTTTGAGAGCACATCTCCAATCACATTTCTTGATGCATCCATTGGAGCACACTTTTCCACATGTGGGTTAAAGTAGGCAAAGACTGACAGAGATGCAATCTTTGCCTTTAACAGATTAAAAGCTGTTTTCTTTGTGATTAGCCTTTCCCACTGAGCATCTTTCACAAGCAGCTTCACGAGAGGTTCTGCAATCTCTGCATACTTGGGAACAAGTTTGTGACTTGGGAACAAAAATGTGATAAAAGTTGGTACACCGAGGAATGATGATGTTAGAATCCAAAGTTCATGAATGATTTTGATATTGTCTTGCGCAGGCTTTATTGCGGTTGCTGCCACCCTATTCCCTAGAAAGTCAATCTTGGATATCACAAATGTGCATTTGCCTCTGTAGCAGAGTGTGAACTGCTGACAACCATTCATCATGTTCTGGTTTTGTCCTATGTCGTCAAGTACATTGAGCAACTCCTCCAATATCTGATAAGGGATCTTCTGAAATGAGCTAGGTGCCGAACTGGAGTTGGTTGGGCAAGCTGTGCTGCAACCCAGAGTGTGAGGGTGTATTTCTGTGTAACCTCTTTGAATCTAATATGATAGATTTAATCTGCCAGGGTCATGTTTTTTTCCAAAGTTAAATTATCACCTCCATGAGGAGGTATTCCCTAATTTTGTGGAATTGAATTAACTGGTCATGAATTAGTTCATTGTACGAAATATACATGTAGAAGGCAATTGCTGCAATGCTGTCATGTATTGTTTAAGGACTCACCATTTCCCTGACATTCCTGGTGCAATGAATACCGAATGAATACCTTGCAATCATCACACTTTTCTTTGGCCTGCCAAATAGTGTCTCCCTTTGACCAGGCTCGCCATCAACGGACCACCCCCCACCAGTCCCCCAGCCCCTGCCAAGGTCCCCCCAGCCTGCAGATCCACTCTCCCCCGACCGTGGTGGCCATCGAGATTGGGGTATTCAACAAATTAAACACCTTTTTGAACAGCCATTATGATGACTCTGTCACTTTCTTCTGCAATGCAGGGTGACCTCCGGACCTTTTGCCCATCTCTCCACGACCCCCCCCCCCCCCCCCCCCCCCCCCCCCCCCCACCCACCCCTGCCGCTGTGCTCACCCACTCTCCTGCCATGGGTAAGTCCCAGAGCTGTATCCCATCTCCTGGGTGTTCGAAAGTTGCGTATGTGGTGTTGACTCCTGCAGTGTCCAAGCACAGTGTCCAGGTATCAGGGTGTGATTGAGATGCTGGGCAATGATTCCCACATGCTACAAAGCCCGGCCACCCACAGGAATCCACTTGGCATGTGTGAAGTGCTCACCTAACCATGATTGCCAACTCCCTATTAGCAATAGCCATCAGCCACGCAGCCAGAGGCCTCATCAGTCAGTGGGGGATATGGGTTGTCGTTGGGGCAGATGGGCAGGGATAAGGGTTGCCCTGCAATGGGTACACATGATCCAGGGGTTGCTGCCCCCCCCGTGCTTCCCCTTATCTTCCAATTGCAGTTCACCCCTGTGGTAGGTCCACTACCCCCAGCTGAGGGTCCCTCACCCTCCACTGAGCACCGAGGTGGCAAAACCAATGCCTCCGGCCTTAGCCTGTGAGCAAAGATGGCTACTCACCTCCTCGGCTCTATGCAGAAGCCCTTCCGCCATCATGTTTTTAAAAGGAGCACTAATCGGTGCCAGCGTGACCACTTGCTGGAGAGGCTGCTGAACGACAGGAGTCCGTCGGATATGGGGTGACTCCCGTTAATTATATGGAAATTGAGCCGAAGTGATGCTAATTGGTTTCGCGCCACGCTATGGCGATATACCGATTTCACCTACGGGAGTGAACTGTTTGCATTGCAAACGGTTTGGCGCCTGGCACGGTTCTCAAATTTGGCCTCTCCCACTATTCACCGGCCTAGTTTCGCTTGAGCGAGAGTGTAACGAGGCCAGAGAATGATGCCCAATGTGTCTCTTCAGAAAGATACAAGCTGAAGGCCCAGTTTGATAAGAATTAAAGTGCCTCCGCAGAAAGCCTGCTGCTGGTGAGTACTGTGTTTTTCTGAACTACAAGGGCACTGAATGAATGACTCTGCAAAGAGAATCATTACCGGAAAGCAGAGACATTAATTAGCAAGCGTGCTGCAAGGAAAGCGTACTAAAGCACCAACATTTGATGCAAAGACTCTTAACTATTGACCTTTATCCTTATAATTTTCAACCCCCCCCCCAGCATGATTGTCTGACTTGTAAGTGTGGGTAGAGGGGTGAGAAAATTAGGTATTAGCTTGTTGTTATCCAGTTGTATTTACTGCAAACTTCATGATAGTTCTTGGTATAAGTAAACAGGAATTGTGTTTCACCTTACAAACCCAGCGACTGTAATTGTTGGGCAGCCAAGGACTTGGGAATATTTATTGGGAAGAATTATTGGTTAATTCACTGGTGTTGTGACTCCAGCACGAGTGAGGCTGGAATTGACGGCACATTTGCCCAGGATGTTGTTACACTTGGATTTCCAAAAAAGCATTCAATAAGGTGAAATGAAAGTCACCATATTCCCCAAGGACCATAGGCTTCTCTCCCCCTTTGAGAGGGAGCTGCCTGGTGTTGATTGAACCTCAGGCCAGGGACAAGGTTATGAAGGCAGGGCCTTCATGGATAACCTCCTGCACAAAAGGCTGTTTACTAAGACAAGAGCCCATGGTGTTGGGGGTAACATATTCGCATTGATACTGATTGAAGACAGAGTTGGGATAAGAGGGGCATTTTTAGGATGGTACCTGTATCTAGTGTGGAGTACCAGTGGGATCAATGCTGTGGCCACAATTATTTATCATGTAAATGGATGGCTTGGACGAGGGAAGTGAATGTATTATTACCAAATTTGTGGTTGACACAAAAATAGTGGACAGACAAGTGGTGAGATTTCACAAAAAGCAGAATCTCACCATATCTTTTCAAAGTAACAGGCTCGGACTGAAAACTGGTGTGTAACTCTCCAGCTGAACAGCTCAGTGTTCTCTCCAGAACTTCAGCCTCTATGAGAAAAAGAAGTGGGTGTGGCCTGATAGAGCCTGCACATGGTTCCACAGAGCACATGGTGCCCTTTATAAATGGCATTCCGATCAACACCCCCGCCCCTGATAAACACATGGGGGGGGGGGGGGGGCTGCACTGCAGAAGTTTCACCAACATTCCCCCTCCCTCAGTGCCTACTACCTCCTCCCCACCTCACATAACTGGAACCCCTCCCATGGGGCTCCCATGAGGGCCCACCCCTGGCACTGCCCCTTGGTCATAGGTTGCCAATGAGCCAACCTGGCAGTGCCGGGGGCAGAGCCTGGGCATGTTCCTTGACCCCTACCCCCTTCCCCCCGTGGCTATACTTATCTTTGCACCCCAGAGGGATCCCCCCCCATCGACTGACCATAATTTTTAAAAAGCTATGTCACATTGGCGAGGTTTTAATATTCAGTGAAATGGGGATTACGTCGCGGGGGCTGGCTAATAATATTTAAATTAATTAAAATCCATTAAAATGAGGTTCTCGTCCTTTGTGGGCATGAACCTCATGCCGCCACCGGTAAGGGGCAGGGAAAATCGGGAAATGCGATCCCTCCAGAGAGAATGGCGTTTCCCGCTTCTCTCTGGATTTTCTGCCTACGTCACAGTCTTCTCTGACGGCAAGCATGGGCTAGAAACTGCCCCCATATAGTCTGCAGAGGGATATAGACAGGTTAAGTGAGTGGGCAAAATCTTGGCAGATGGAATATAATGTAGGAAAATGTGAAGTTGTGTACGAAGAGTAAAGGAGCTGAATATTATTTAAATGGGGACAGATTGCAGAAAGCAGCAGCACAGACGGATTGGTGGTCCTCGTGCATAAATCACAAAAAGCTAGCGTGGACGTTCAGCGTGGGAAGGAAAATGGAATGTCTGGCTTTATTTCAAACGGAATGGGGGTATAAAAATAGGGAAGTCTTGCTGAAACTATGCAAGGCACTAGTTAAACCACACCGCGAATAGTGTGAAACGTTTTGGTCCCCTTATCTAAGGAAAAATATACTCACATTGGAGGCAGTCCAGAGGAGGTTCGCGAAGTTGATGCCAGGTATGGAGGAATATTCTTATGAGGACAAGTTGGGCCGATACTCATTGGAGTTTAGAAGAATGAGAGGTGACCTTATTGAGACATATAGAAATCTCAGAGGTCTTACAGGGTAGATGCTGAGAGGATGTTTCTTCTTGTCGGAGAGTCTAGAGGTCAGAATCTCAGAGTAAGGAGTTGTCCAATTAATAAAGAGATGAGGAGGAATTCCTTCTCTCAGAGGGTAGTGAATCTGTGGAATTCTTTATCGCAGAGGGTTGTCGAGTCTGGATTGTTAAGTACGTTCAAGGCTGAGAGAGACGGTTTTTTAATCAGTAAGGGAAGCAGGGTTATGGGGATAAGGCAGGAAAGCGTTAAGGGTTTTCATACCAGATACGATCCCATTGAATGGTGGAGCAGGCTCAATGGGCCGAATGACCTAATTCTGTTCCTATGTCTTATGGTAAGTTATGCTGAACCTTTATAAAGTAATGTTTGGGCCGCAACCAGAGTATTGTGTCAAGTTCTGGCCACCACACTTAGGAAGGTGAGAGAGTTCCTGAGAGGAGATTTACCAGACAGGTTTGAAGGATGAAGGATTTTAGCTTTAATAGAAGGTAGTCTTGTTCTCCTGGAACAAAGGAAGTTGAAGGGAGAACTGATAGAGGTGTGCAATATTACAACAGTTTAGGTTAGGTCGACAAAATAAAGATTGTTCCCATTAGCAAGGACTAGAGGACACAAATATAAGGATTTCGGCAAGAGTTACAGGGAGAATGTAAGAAGTAACTTATTTTTACGCAGCAAGTGGTAATGACCTGGAACATGCAGCCTACGAGGGTGGTGGAAATGGAGCTGACCTATCAATGATTTCAAAAGGAGATGGATGGGCACTTGAAGGAGATTAACTTGCAGAACAATGCAGGAAGAGCGAGGGAATGCGACTAATTGGGTTGGTCTGCAGAGAATTGGCATAAACTCAATGAGCCAAATGGCCTTATTCTCTGCTACGGTGAATCTTCGGTAGTTCAGCATGTTTTTGCTTGGCAAACTGTCGTTATGAATTCATATGTTTGGACGAAACATTTTGCCGCCTTAAATTAAAGGGGGATTATGAATGTAAATTCAAGCAACATTTGAATAAAGCAGAAGTAAGATGGGAAGAAACTGATTAGAAACAAAATGGTGTACGTATGCCGAACAAAATTGTCTTCTTTGCGACAGCTCTTCATTTCAGATGCTACTTGCTAACATTGACACCTGGGGCCAACATCTAACATTCAAATAGAAATTCTGTTTTGACTGTAAAGAGACTGTCCACAATCTGTGCTGTTGGAACGTTCGTCTTTTATTGAGCACCACCTTCTTTTCTTTAACACTTATTAGTGAAGTCACAGTCAAATCCTGCTCCAGTCAAATCCTGACAATCAATCGTTTAACATAAAATAGTTTGCACCTCAGGTTTTCTACAGACTATTTAAAAATGTATACATCCAATATTAATTTGTAGTATTTGCCCTTAAGCCCATCTAATTAGTCATATCACAACAGAATCTCAATTTAAATTATTATGGATGCAGTAATCGTTTACAAGCTTCAGCCAGTGTGTTAAATAACCAGAAACAAGAAAAATTGCAGATAATTTTGTTGGCCCAGGAATGCCTATTCTAATATTCTATCTCATTCAGAAATTCTGGATCACTCAAGTGAATGTGAAATGATTTAGTACAGACTGCGCATTTTGGATGTAAAATGGACTTCATGGGGTACAATTTCAAAGATCAAGGTTCTGTATGCAAGAATGTCTGCAAAACATTCGAGCTTAAATTCAGCAGGGTCATTCTTCAGCATCCCTGCTGCTGCTTACATATATAAATGGGATAGCAAATACCTGTTTTAGGCACCATCACAGAAAGTGCCCTGTGATGAATGACAGAAACGAATTTGAGATCTGAAAGAGGAAATCATAACTGAATCTAGAAACTGGCTTCAACAATAACAAAAAACTAGCAACTATTTTCAGAGAAAACTGAGCACATTAAGGGAAACTTAATAACTAAAATATATTTCATGATTCGCACAAGGTAGTCATTGATAGTTTGTGGTTTGTTTGTTATTTTTTTCCCCCTTTTCCTCATGTCTCCTGAAGGAATTGAGTGTGATTCTTCCAAATAGAACGAAGTCTCTAGTGAGCGCATTTATTTGCTTGTTTCCCAACGCTCACAGTGCAGAGAAACACATAGTCATTCAACTCGCGTTGAATAAGGGTCAAGGCTGCACATAGCCCAGTTTTGTATAGTGGGGAGCCCTGCTCACCAGAACTCCCATTGTAGCGATAGATTGGGATGCTATTTTTAAATGGCCTCCTGATCTCCAAGGCCCCTGAAACAATCCCCGACATCCCCCAGCCCAAACGCACTATGGGAGGGTCCCCAGACACCCAGGAAGGGCAACCCAGCCCGACCGCACGCATTCAAAAGTGGCAGATTGGAACCTTGGCAGTGCCCATGCCAGATGGCAGTGCCACCTAGGCAATGCCAGGCTGGTACCCAGGTGGCACCAGCAGTGCCTGGGCACCAGCCTGCCCAAAGGGCATGCAGCTGGGAGCCTCCAATCCCCTGGGAGACGCCCACGAGTGCTGTTCTGTCTGGTCCCCATTTTGTTTCTGGGGACCAGAGCTGAACAGCACTCGCCCGAGGTCTCTGAGGCGAAGGGGTTGAATCCCAAAGCCTCAGGTACCTCAGGAATCTGCACATTAGAGTGAGGCTAACTGCCTTACTCTAATATGCAGATTTGCCAAAATGTGCTCATTGTGGGCAGGATTCACAACACAGCGTCTCGCTTTCATCGGTCACGCTGCGGCAAGCTTCTTTTCTGACATAGCATGGCTGTTGGATCACGCCCATTGTCTCCTTGCTGAAATATTATTATAGAGTATCAATCAATGCTCCTAATAACTGGCATGGGTGCAAGGGCAAGCAGCAGTCTAGGAATTACTGTTGAGGGAACAGACACGTGCACAAGAAGTGGGCACGTGTGGCTACAAATTACTCTTAAAGGGATCAATCAGTGCATCATACAGGTCACACAATAAAAGGGACAACACACATTAGATAGAACACTGGTATCAATCGCCCTCCTCTATCTCACCCATGTAGTCGCCCTCAAATGTGCACCTAAACAGTTACTGTCGACAAGCTAACGAACTGATGAAGGCATCAAGCTGCTCTGGGTTTTGTACATGTCCGTAGATGATCAAACTGAGCAGTGCTGAGACCAAATACAGTGCCCTCTATAATCAAATTTGATCAGTTTTAGCCAGGTAGGACTGACTTGGTGGTGAATCTGGTCTTAATGGATTGATTACCGATTTGTTTAAGCTGCTGACTGATCAGGGGAGTGAAAGTCGAGGCTAGATTTTTAAAATCTGAATCGCACAGGAAAGACAAGTTGCATTTTTTGTGGCTCATTAGAATTGGCATTGCACCATTTATATGTAGTGTAAAGCTGGCCAGAAAAAAAAAGATTTGCTGCATTCTGGGAGATCTGATGTCTTCTGTTAATGAGAAACAGCATCCCTGACTTGCTAACCGATCCAGACCTTACTGATATAGACTTGGGCTGATTATTAATAATGAATTTGAATGTTCACATGTGGAATGTTATCAGCCTGTGCACAATTCAACCAATAGTTAGCCCTGATGGGGGTAGCTGGGTTCCTCATTAGCAGAACATATTTAATCCAGAAGTTTCTTATCAAATGTCACACCTGCATCTCTAAATGGCATTTTCACATTCAGTTGCATGTATTTCTGAGATGAGGCTCCAAGGTGCTTTACGGAGATTAAGAACGAGAGAGCGCAAGCTTATTTTATCATTTAAAGTCTGGAAAGAATCCAAGGAGTTTTTTTTTGTCTTGTTGTTGTAATTAAAAAGCCTTTTAGCCACCAGTATATGCATTGGAATATGAATATTCAGTGGAGGAGTGCGCATGCTGTAGAGTATTGGAATGCTCTCCCTTGGTTCTGTATCCTTCACCTCCTCCAAAATCATCCCGATAGAGCAGAAGAATGCGCATATTTATAAAATGCAGAAATTGCAAAGTAAAACTGTGGCTGTAGCTGCACATGAAAAATTATATTTAATGCGGTGCATGTTTTTTCATGTTTAAAAAAAAAGGTTGCTTCTGATGAATGTATGGCATTTGTTCCAAATGATAATTTTGATGACTGCTTTGATGGTAAATGTACTTGATCACTTTTCAAGATATTCCGAAAGAATAAACTTTTAAAATGTGAGAGTTCACAGGAGAGAAGGCATTAAAGGGGATTAAAACGATCATGCAGAGGAATATGCTAACGTTGTCCTTATGCTTTTTAGATTTCTTACAGCAGAGCACCTTGCTCCCAACTTGAACATACAGCATAGCTGAGAGCATCAGGGTGTTCGAGCTTGTTTGGGGCACTGGGCTGAGAGAGGGAGTACAGGCCAAATCTCTTAGTCCTCCTCATCTAGGCAGCAATATGACAACTTACTTCATCCCAATTGGATCATGCACCTGGTCAAGCATTGAAAAACATGGACAGTGGCTGTAGCCATTTTTCTCTGTTGACTTGGACGATGGGGATTGGTTTTCATACAGAACAAATACAAAATGAAAAATAAATACGCGTTGCATAAAGACCAACTTGGCTGCAGCAGTCAAGGTGCAAACTGAGAGATTGTTTGGCAAGAGATAAAGGTTTATGAATTTAGATTAGGAAGAGAGGAATGGTCAGTATAGGTTCTGAACAAAGACCTAAATGCTGCAGTGTGAGTGATTTAGAATTATGGGCTGTGTTCTTGTTTTTGGACTGGTGTTTTAAAAAAATAAATTATGGCTTTGGAGCACCTCAGAGATCAGGGAGGCCCTCAATAGGAGAGCTGAACCTATCCACTTTTGGGCTAACCTTCTATCTTGGCAATTCCATTAGGGAGCCAATCTTCATAATCAGAAACTCAAAGGCAGAATGCATGTAACTTTCCAAACTTTTAAACGGTCATTGGAAACCAGAAGATACTGATCATGTGGTTACACACATAGCTGCAGGACTGAAGCCAAAGAGGGCTCCAAGTTGGCCTGATTTACCTGCCCCTATCATTGTTAAAAGCCCTGGCAGCAGGTGAGTCATAGCCAACGCTGTGCTGGACCACTTAAATGTTCCAACAGGAATGTCATTCTCACAGTTCCTTTCTAGTGCCGGAGGAGGGTAGGGTAGGGGTGTTGCGGAGCTGGGGGTGGGTGGTGCAAGTAAATATATATGGATAACTTCAGAGTATTGCTGCCATGTGCATTTGTATTATACTTCCATATACTACATGAGACATTCTTAGGATTGAGACTGCCAAGTTAATGTTGAATTTCTGGACTCACCCACTAGAAAATGAAGGAAACAGATTCATCTTATTTAATGTAATCTCTTTTAGCCAGATTTTTTTCAATCAAAATTGTATATGCTATTTGCAAATCCAAGTTCCAGAGAAAGGAGTGATCTAACTCACTAACCTGGCCAAAGCTTTACTGATTCCTATAGCCATATATGCTTTTGGGCCTGGATTTACTTTGATTCATTATGAAATGAAAATCGCTTATTGTCACGAGTAGGCTTCAATGAAGTTACTGTGAAAAGCCCCTAGTCGCCACATTCCGTCGCCTGTCCGGGGAGGCTGGTACGGGAATCGAACCATGCTGCTGGCCTGCTTGGTCTGTTTTAAAAGCCAGCGATTTAGCCGAGTGAGCTAAACCAGCCCCTATAGACTGAATATTAAAGGATCTTATACCACTTGAAGCTCTTGAAGTATTTTAACTTTTAAAACCACCATTTTATTTTTTTAAAGGCATAATTTTCTGTTTTTGGATGGTAAAATGGTAATTATTGAAACAGTATTTCAGCCCTTACTGATGGGGTTAATTTTATGAGATTAGGCTGCTTGCCTGGTAACGGAGCATAATTTAGAAATCAGGAACTCATTGCCTGTAATTTTTCACTCTGCATTTCCAGTCATGAAGCCATCCAGTGCCTTAAAATCATAAAATATGAGGGCAACCCAATTCCGTCATCACTTTGTCATTAGCCCTATTTTTTTGAAGAATGGTCTTCTTATTGATACACTTAAATGCTGATTATATATTGTGAAACTTTTCAACAACTCCTGCAATTGACAAGATTGTACCCAGGCTTGCTGTCCATCATTGCATTAAGTGACACTAAGCAGGGATCACAGTGTCAATTTTACTCAGTGGTTTTGTGGGGATAAACTATGAATATCTAGGATAAATGCTTAGCATATATTTGGCCTTATGCTGTACCTCCTAATGAGGTGTGCAGAAAGTTTGGCCAATAGCTCAAATTTAAAAGCTTGTGATAATTCAACATAGCTGCATATGGATGTAAATAATGTTTCACCCATTATAAAGCTTTAGGGTGGATAACAAGTATTTATCAGGCTTTATCAATGCTATTTTGAGAGGTAAGTGGAGTGAGGAATGAAAAAACAGATTAAAATTGAGTGAAGAGCACCCAATGCGCGGAATAAAATGTAGTATATGATGCACTACCTCCTCCTCATTTGATGGCTGGGAAAGTGGTCTTTTCCGCTATGTGAGCTGGGTGGGAAGAAGTTGTTGCTCCACCTGCATAAGCATCTCTTTCTCATCTAAATTGTGGAATGTTATCAATACTTGGATTGCTGCTGTTTCAGTTGTAAGTACTATGGGCGTGATTCTCCGCACCCCAGGCCGGGTGGGAGAATCGTGGGAGGGCCGGGCGAAACTCGACACGTCGCCCTGGCACCCCCTGCGATTCTCCCACCCCCCCCAAAAAATGGCGTGTCGCGTTTTTTGACAGGCCGCTCGGAGAATCGCCGCTCGCCGTTTCTCACGGCGACCGGCTATTCTCCGACCCGGATGGGCCGAGCGGCCTGCCGAACCCGACCGGTTCACGCTGGCGCCAACCATACCTGGTCGCTGCCATTGTGGACAGCGCGCGACCGGTGAGTGTGGGGCCTGTGGGGGCGGAGGGAGGATCGAGCACCACGGGCGTGCTCAGCAGATGTCTGGCCCGCGATCGGTGCCCACCGATCATCAGGCCGGCGTCTGTAAACGACGCACTCTTTTCCCTTCGCCGCCCCGCAAGATCAAGACGCCATGTCTTGCGGGGCAGTGGAGGGGAAGACGGCAACTGCGCATGCGTGGGTTGGCGCCGGCCAACCTGCACATGTATGGCTGACGTCACTTAGGCGCCGCCGGCCGCGTCATTCCCGGCGCGCTGCTTTGACGCAAGCGTAAAGGCCGGGCGTTCGGGATTCACGCGCCGCCGCTCCTAGCCCCCCGGGGGTGGGAGAATAGGGGGCGAGGAGCTGCCTCCGACGCCGGAGTGAAACACTCCGGGTTTCACTCCGGCGTCAGCACTCAGTCTCCCGTTGGGAGAATCAAGCCCTATATCAATAACAGGAAGAAACGACATTGCCAAAATGGTATGCAAAGCAGCAACATAAATAACTCCAAGAAGTAAAATACAACAATGAATGTATCAATGCTTCAACAAAGGATACATTGCTAAACATCAGCTTTAAGAAGTTGACTTCTGGAGGCCAGACCAATGGGTTAGTCATGCACCATTCTTTTATGGGTAAGATGAATATTCAGGGTGGAGTTTGCCTCCAGAACATGATTCATATTAACTTAATACTGTAATGAGGCTGACAATGGCCTCAATATCTGATTTCCTAACTCACACATGGCCCTAGCATCCCACATTCCCAGAGCAGCCTATCAAAATTTGGGCTCACATCAACGTAGCTGGGTTTTGTAGCTTCTTGCAATCTATAAACTGCTGTTGACAATGTCCCTTTAAAAAGCTATTTGCATATCACTGCGGCAATGTATTTATGGAGAGTCCCACATCCAAATCAGGTGTGCAGAGATCATGGTGTGGTTCATTTGGAATTCATGAAATTGACCTGAAAGTGACAAGCAGATCATTGAAAAGGATTGCCACAGTTAACTGAAGGAAATTTGCATGTTTTAATAAGCAGGGAGAATTTACATTTAGGAAAAACAGCTCCTAAATTGCTAATGATTAGCTTAGTCAGCTGTGTGGATGGAGCACATTCACCTGTTTATTTACAAATGCACATTGGGATAGGCTGCACATTCAAATACTGTCTATACTCCATAAAAGCCAAGAATTTATGAATTGGTTCTGCATGACCTATATGTGCGTCAGTATCTACTCTCACCTGCCATAGGAGAGCGGAAATTGATCATTCACTTTTATGTGCTATGATGTGGCTTGTGCCTGTCTCAGTTCCTTGACTGCACCTCCGTGATTGCAAACTCTGCTCTTGGGACTCATAGTGTTTATAGGCTGAGCAGACTGCAGATTGCTTGGTGTTATACTGGCCTGATTCTGGTGAGCTGCTGTGTTTGGGCAGGCAGCTCGACAATTTTATTTAAATGAGACCCTCAGCTAAAAATGGCTCCTGGTTCTTCATATCCACCAATGGCAGATGGTTTTTCATTGGACGCTTTACAACTTTCTGGACTCAACATCGAGTTGAACAATTTCAGATTCTTGTTTCCTTTTCTGGCTTCGGCTTTTCACTCGTGTTTTTCTCTTTCTTTTTGTTCCTTTCAGATGTCATTCACACCTCTGCTGGATGCATCTTTACTTGTCCCAGTACCACTCGGTACCCTCGTGACATTTAGGGTGGGATTTTCAGAGTTTTGGTCACTCTGCAGACCTTTAAAAATAGTGATTGGGCCAAAATTTTGGACTTCTCCACTCCCCGCCCCCCGATTCCCAGCACCCCAATTTTCACGGAGAAGGATATGGGCAGTCTCAACACGTTATTCAATCGGCCTAATTTTGACCTTAATGAAAATTTACTACGCGCCATATTTACACAATAAATGAATGACAATATTAATATGTATACCAATTGCATGACGGTTCATAGAATCCCTACAGTGCAGAAGGAGGCCATTCGGCGTATCAAGTTTGTACTGATCCCTCGAAAGAGCACCCCACCTAGGGCCACTCCCCTGCCCTGGGGCAGGATTCTCAATAATGGGGTTATGTCCCCACGGCGGCCTGAAAAGCGGCGCCAACCACTCCGGCGTCAACGGACCCCGATAATGGGGAATGCGCCCCTTCCTAGGGGGGCTAGGTTGGCGCCGGAGTGGTGCCCGCAGCTCCAGCCGGCATGGCTGGAATTCGCGCATGCGCCGAACGGCCGGCATGATTCCGCGCCTGCGCGGGGGTTCCTTTCCCCGCGCCGGACCCCGGGCAATATGGCAGAGCCCTACAGAGACCCGGCGCAGAGGAACATAGGCCCCCACGGAACCATGGAACCAGCCCGCCCGCCGATGGATAGGCCCAATCGTGGGCCAAGCCACCATGGCCCCCCTCCCCCGGGGTCAGATCCCCCCCCACCCTCCATGATGGCCCCCACAGACACACCTTTCAGGTCCTGCCAGAGCCCGGAGAATCGCCGGCGGGGGAGGGCGCTTTCAATGGCCCCCGACCCGTGCGGCGGGAATCCCGCGGAGGAGAATTGAGAAGCCGGCGTCAGGGCACGATTCTTGCGTCTCCCCGGGGATTCTCCGAACGGGCACGGGGTCGTAGAATCCCGACCCCTATCGCAGTAACCACACCCAACCTTTGGACACTAAGGGACAATTTATCATGGCCCATTTACCTAACCTGCATATCTTTGGACTGCGGGAGAAAATCAGAGCACCTGGAAAAAACCCACACTGACATTGGGAAAATGTGCAGGCTCCACACAGACAGACACCCAAGGTTGGAATCGAAGCCGGGTCTCTGGCACTGTGAGGCAGCAGCGCTAACCACTGTGCCACCGTGCTGCCCGGTTCACAGGTAAACATAAAAATTCTACCTTTTGTGAATTTTTGCCTCAAAAATGTTTTGTGAAGAACAATTTGAATCGATATAGCACAACATCCCGAGACATTTCACATGAGAACATTCAAACTAAATTTGATGCCAGAGCCACGTACAGAAATATTAAGACAGGACTCTCAAAATCCTGGGGGTTACAATTGACCAGAAACTGAACTTCACCAGCCATATAAATACTGTGGCTGCAACGGCAGGTCCGAAGCTGGGAAATCTGCGGCAAGTAACTCACCCCCGACTCACCAAAGCCTGTCCACCATTTACAAGGCACAAGTTAAGAGTGTGATGGAATACTCTCCACTAGTCTGGATGAGTCCAGCTCCAACAATACTCAAGAAGCTTGACACCATCCAGGACAAAGCAGCCCACTTGATTGATACCCCATTCACCACCTCATACATTCACTCCCTCCACCGATGCACAGTGTATACCACTTAAAAAATGCACTGCAGTAACTCACCACGGCTCCTTCGACAGCACTTTTTAAACCCACGACCCCTATCACCATGAATGGCAAGGGTAACAGTAGCATGGGATCACCATCACCTGCATATTCTCCTCCAAGTCACACACCATCCTGATTAAGAACTATATCAC
This sequence comes from Scyliorhinus canicula, assembly GCF_902713615.1. NCBI lineage: Eukaryota > Metazoa > Chordata > Chondrichthyes > Carcharhiniformes > Scyliorhinidae > Scyliorhinus > Scyliorhinus canicula. Next base: position 157,955,913 of record NC_052155.1, on the reverse strand, counting down.
TGTTCCCTCACTGTTGCTGGGATAACATCTTGGACTCCTTTTATAACAGTACTGTGGGTGTAACTACACCACGTAGATTGCAATGGTTCAAGAAGATGACCCGTCACCACCTTCTCAAGAGCAATTGGGGAAGGGTGTAGCCAGTAACACCAACATCCCATGGAACATATATAAAAAGTGACAAGAAACTTGAATTTGTTCAAAGAGGTAGGTTTTAAGGAGCGTCTTAAAGGAGGAGGGAGAGCTTGAGATGCAAAGAGTTTTGGAGAGTAAATTCCTAACTTTGGGCCCAGATAACTGGAGACATGACTGCAACAAAGGAGTGACAAAATTGGAATTGTGTAAAGGGCCAGAATTGGAGAAACGCAATGATCTCAGAGGATTGTAGACATATCGATTGTACAGAGATAGCAGGGGACAAAGAGGGATTTCAAAACAAAGATGAGAATTTTTAAATTGAAGGTGTTGCCATATTGGGAGCTAATGTAGGTCAACAAGCACATAAATGATGGGTGAGCAGGACATGCTGTGAGTTATGGGCAGCAGAGTTTTGGATGAGAAAAATGTACGGTGGGAGATGGGGAGCTGGTCAGGAGATGGTTTGAATCGTCAACTCTGGTGGTATCAAAGGTATGGAACGTAGGATTCATCAGCAAATGAACTAAGGTAGAGGTAGACAATGGTGTTGATTAAGCAGAAGTAAGCAGTATTGGTGATGGAGTGATATGGCATTGCAAACTCAGCTCAGTGTCAAATAGGACACCAAGGTTGCAAATGATATGCAAATATGTTTATGGGAAAATACACACAACCAAGTTCAATTAGGCATATCAAAGGTGCAATGAGATATTTGTCCAAGTTCTTAACAAGTAAACATGTCCGAGTAAATGAATGTTGATTGGACCCAAAATTTACTATCGGACAATTTTGTCAGGTTCTTCTCCAGCGCAAAACCTGACAAGACTATAGTGCAGATTCCAGAAATGGCCCATGTTTTACTCCTAATTCTGACCCATTTTCTCATTTGACCATGAACATACCGCCACACCTAGTGACATTAATTTGTGGATAAACAGTATCAATTATAAAGTTTGTATAAAGAAGCACAGGGTCAGAAATGAAATGCCATAAAGCTCAATGGTAAGTTTGAACAGATTGGCAAAATTGCCGTGGTACAGGTCAGAAGTTATGCTTTTGAAATGGAACATGCACTGGGGTGTGCAAGTTAGCAAGGGGTACACATTTTTATTGAATTTGGAAATAAATTTGTAAGAGATCTCCCCAGATACTTTGGGCGAGGGGGCAGCCTATATCCATAGCCCGGGGATTCTCAGCGGCACAAGCAGACATCTGCGCAGCCCCCCCCCCGCGGAATAATTTTGTTCCATTCAGGGTGAAATGCCACCAAGAAAGTAATGTAACAGTCCAGGGGAGCAGTGGGAATCAATGTAAATAAACACATTTTTCTGCCGCACAGTTTTAAATGGTTGCTGGGAATTAATTAAATAGGTTCAGAATTATCCCTGCAACTTAGCAATACTGGTCATGAAGTCCTCATAGATATGGAGCTGGATTTTTACCCCAATCCTTCCTCTTGTCCAACATTGTCGGGAGCTAAAGTCTCCAGCGGATGCTGAAACGGCAACAGTGTCCTGTTTGATGATATATTGGCCTAGTTGTGTTTACGTGTTTCAAGCAGCAAGTGCCAATCCCGCCATCAGTTTGCATGCTCAGGACACGCTCCGTTCCCCACACCACTCAGAATAGCGGCTGGTGGTAATGAGGTTGTAATTCTGGATTTCCAGACTCCCTGCATCTCTGTGCATCCGCCGACATGTGTTTGCTCCGCGTTGGGATGGCAAAATCCAGCGGGTTTCCGCATTGGCTATCCAAAAGGTTTTCAGTGTTGGGGAAAGATTACCTGTAGCTGGCTACTGGAGGGTTGGACACAATAATGGTGCTCCCATCCTGAGCAGTGCAGGAAACGTGGTACTTTTACGTGTACACAGGGATGGATCTCTCGCAGTGTTGCTCATGCTAGTTCAAATTGTTTCATGAGGACAGAGTGTTATCCCATGTAATGCACAATTAGTTATTCTGCTAAAGTAGGGCGGTGTCCCTTTGGGGCTACACAGCCTTATTTTAGTTGTGAAATCTCAGGATCAGGTTGACGAGTTTATCAACTGCGGATTGAAATGTACTTTTCAATTTCAGGCTGCAGAAGTAACATTTTAAAATTAGTTTGCTTTGTTTACGAAGAGTGGCATCCGAGGTGTGGCATTTGTTCGTATTGGATCTACTGCAGGGAGTGCTGAAGTCCTGATTGGACACTCCTGCAGGGCATAGTCCGCATTAGATGAGCTGTTCAGGAAAGTACAGGCCAGCATGTCAGGAATCAGGTAATCCGCTGCATAGGCGCACATAACAAAGTGAATGGCTTAATCTTGTGGCATATCTTGAAATGAATATTAGAAAAAAGTCTGAATGAACAAGTGACGTTACTGGTGCTGTTAATGTGGCTTGAACCTTAGGTGCCACTTTTGCTCAAATGTTTAAAGAGATCAGTGTGCCTTATGGGACAGGTTTAGGCAGGAAAGGAAAAATAAAATCGGGTAAGGAAGTATATATGTAAACTCAAGCAAAATAGAGTTGTGTTGGCAGTAGCCACTCACATGTAAGAAATGCTGTGCATTTACTGAAAGGCAATACATGCCCATGATTGGATATCAACTGTCAGATCTAGGAACGACCAGAAGAAAGAGAACCGTGCTTGAATGTGGGGCTAAACCCCACAGTATCTTTACCCAAAGGAATATCTTAGCCGATTCAGGACTTTCTAAAGCAAGCATCAAAAAGCTACATGCATGAAAAATGAAAATGAAAATCGCTTATTGTCACGAATAGGCTTCAATGAAGTAACTGTGAAAAGCCCCTAGTCGCCACATTCCGGCGCCTGTTCGGGGAGGCTGGTACGGGAATTGAACCATGCTGCTGGCCTGCCTTGGTCTGCTTTAAAAGCCAGCGATTTAGCTCAGTGTGCTAAACCAGCCCCTAGAAACCATAAATAGTCTCCATAGTGATTAATATCATTGAATTATTTGTTCGCACCATTTTAGAATGTTGTCCAACTAACAATAAAAGCTATATGTGAATTGCTTGGAGCATTTAAGGGTTGGGCCATGGGTCAGGACTGTCCATGAGCCATCCCATTTTCTTATAACGCAGTGCATTACCAATAGATACTTTTAAAGATATTTCCGTTTAATGGCCAACAGGGAATTTTTTAAAATTAGCATTGTGGCTACGGATATGAAGCTCTCCTTTTATTTACAGTGGAGGAATTTTATTAGTTTGTGTCTTCATTTTAACTTCTGCAAGCATTCTCAATGAAAAATAATGATCCAAAGATTTCAGTATTCAAATGAGATCTGATTTGTTTAATCTGTGATACAGATAGATGAAATAACTGGTATTGATCTTAATAATGGTTCTATTTTTTCCCTTGGAACTCCGGTAACCCTTTCAATGTAATGTCGTACCTATTGTCCCTTTCATTTAACATTTCCAGCCTATCACTTTAGAATTGTCACCTTTGGAATTCAGCTCTCCACAGCTCTCCTCACCTATCTGAATCTTAACAGGATCATTGCACATTTGGATGAATTCAACTCTTGAGGTCATTGTGCCCCTTTCTTTTTTGAAAGCGTGCCTGTACGTTACAATTTCTCTCTGAACAGAACAAAATTACTGGGCTAGCTTCTACAGCAACCTCTTAGAGGGATGACATGACTTCAATCTGAATTGTAATGCATTATCACTCAGGCACAGCTTACCACATGACCTCTAGTGGCTAGGTCAAAAATCAGCCATGTTAGCAATTCAGGTGTTTCCGTTGTATGCTCACAGCACATATTTCCTGATGGAAAGATATTCTTTCCACATTTAAGTCTAATGCTACTGTGGAGTACATGCCTCTCAACCATCTTCCATTAGGTAGCACTTTGCCATGGGTCATGTTTCAAGGTTAGAATGATCAAATAACTTGTGCACTTGATCAGATAGTGATTTCTCCCTATCAAAGCGATATGAGAAATCATTTCCAATTAAATTAAAAGGCAGTATATTTTAGTGGAACAGTTCTCAATTCATTTATGATTAGAGGAGTACTCACACATTTAAAAACTGGACATTGTCAGTAGTTTTACCGCCCAATTTCTTTTTTAGAAACACAAAAAATAATTGCAGATGGCAGTGAAAATGCAACATAATCTTGATTTTTGTATCAATTTCTGAGAATTCAGAAAACTTGATCCTCATTTAGTTATATATTTCCCCATTTTTCACTTAAAAATATCTGTGGAGATGGCCTTCAGAACTACTTCAAAACACATTTATTACAAGTCACAGTTCCATTCCTAATTTTTATTATATCCCTATGATAAAAGCTCAGGCTTTCTAAGCGCTTATCCTAATAGTGTCATTTCCACCCCTTCTTTGCGTCTCTGTGGAACAATATGGAGACAATCGGCTGTTTTATTATGCTAGCTGCACAATGAAAATATCAAGAGCCAATTTCTGCACTGTATTTCTTGATTAACTCAATCAGGCCTTTTCAAAAAGGCTTCATTGGACACATTCCAAAGCAATTCTTTCGAAGCAAGTAAAACAATGGAGGCTGATTTGTGCAGAAGTATCTTCATTGATCAGGCAACACCACGGCAGGCCTCTCATCCATTTTCCTTCTGGAATATTTGTCTCCGTTACTCCAGAAGGGCGTTTGGAGTGATTATTTTAAACACAAATCCGTTTTAAGCACAAACTAAAAATAAGCCACCAGTAATAATGAAAAAAAGGTTTTGGCATACTTTAATCATTTGAAGTAAAATATTCCAGAATTAGTCTTCAAAATATTAATGAAACATTGACAGTACTCAATGGCATCAAAGCACAAGTATGTTAGTGTCGATAAAAATTAACTCGTGATATGACGGGTGATTTCACAATCTATTGGAGCGTGGGTTAGAGGTAGGGCTACAGCACTTCCAGGCCAATTCTCTTGTCATATATTCCCCTTTCATGCAGCTTCTCATTGGGAGCGTGGAATCATAAATCACCCTATAGTTTACATCGTCTATACATCTATGTTAATGAAAGTTCATCAAATAATCATGTAAACCAGCTTCGTGCTTTCCCTTAAATTGTTTGTGTATTGGAAACAGCAGATGGTTGCAGCATAATTTGTCTGCTATTACCTGCTAATAGATCTTTTAGAATTTCCCATCTCCTGTTAACCAACATTAAACAAACTCATGTTGTAATGTCTAAAGTCAAAGGCTTAAGGAATGATTTCACATCTTGGTTGTATCGAAAATCAAAAAATAAATAACTTACTTGCAGGCTGAGAGGTCAAGTGAGATATGTTTTAATTTTTTAAAAATTCATTTGTTTTGTGAAGACAATAAATTGTAACACACTTGGTACATTGGTCACTGACCTTGCTCAGTAAAAAAATACTGCCCGCTGGCAATTAACTGGGGGTAGTGAAAACACATGCATCCCAATTATTTTAGGAATTTCAGCCTAGGAATGCATGAAGAAAATAAATACCGTGCATCTTTATAACAAACATTTTGCAGCAGAACTACAAAATAGCATGTATGCTGAAAATCTAAGCAAAATATGAAATGATTCAAAATGGTGTCAATTCCTTTTCAAATCGCTTCATTGGCTGCTGTGTAAAATGATGTTATGAATCTCTGGCACTTGCAGGTTTGAAACACTGCTATTCAAGTCATAAGGCACAAAAGCCTGATAGTTCTGACACCTAAAGTAAAATATGAAGATAATGCTGTGTAGAGTAGGTTGGATTTGTGATGCTAATTTAAGGGCTTGTGCCACACTTCAAAGCTTGGAAATTATTTGCAGATCTCGCTCAGGTATTAGTAAACTTCTCTACTGTGTTGTCTATAGACACAATACAAAATATCATTTTAAACCAACACAATTTCCACGCCAGACTGCTTTGAAGCTTTAAAACCACACTTTATCTAAAGTACCATTTGCCACAAGGATTATCACATATGGATTAATACTACGCGTTTGATTACGTATAAAGTGCAAGAGGAAAAGTGACAGTCCCAGAATGGATGATGAATATTCTTTAAAATACTGGCAATGATGGAAGTGGGTAGCTACAGATTTGTTAATAACTACCTATTACTGAAAATTAAAAGCATGCATTAATAAGATCAAACTATAAAGGACTAAACTGTAAAATGCATATTGTAAATGATTGCAGTTGATTCTTTTTAAGGTATCATTTACTATTAACTTCCTGCATTATTAGCAGATTTTCACCATTGCATCGTTAGTAAATGCCCTGGATTCTGAAGGGGTGTGTGAAAATATTATTCTTTCTTATGGAAGGAGAATAAGTTAAATAAGTAAGCACCATTGTGCCACAGTATTATCACTGCTAAGGAATATGATTGAATTTCCTAATATGCATGATATCACCTTTCATAGTTAACAAAAAACAAAAGAAGTGCTTTATTTGCTATTTTTCAGAAGTAATAAAAGCATAATTGTGGCCTCAAGACAATGATCTCTGCTGATGAATAGTATCTTAATCAGGGGCAAGATGATTTTTGCTCACTGCATAAAAGGACACAATTGCATTTATATAGCACCTTTCATGTTCTTAGGACATCCCATGGTGTTTCATAGCCAATCAAAATCTTTTAAAATGCAGTCACTGTAGTAATTTATGGAAATACAGCAGCCATTTGACCACAGCAATGTTTAAAAATGAGAGGTAAATAACTGAATCATCTATTTTAGTGGTGGCAATTGAGGAATGAAGGTTGAGCAGGACTCTTGGAAACATCCGTTACTCCTTGAACAGTGCTGTGGATCTTTTACATCTGCATGAAAGAGCAGATGGGATCTTGGTTGAAGACCTGGGGCGGGATTCTCCGACCCTCCCGGGGGGTCGGAGAATCGCCCGGGGCCGGCGTCAAATCCGCCCCCGCCCTGTCCCGAATTATCCGGCCCCCGAGATTCGGCGGGGGCAGGAATCGTGCCTTGCCGGTCGGCGGGCCCCCCGCGGCGATTCCCCGGCTCACGATGGGCTGAAGTCCTGCCGCTGACAGGCCTCTCCCGCCGGTGTGGATTAAACCACCTACCTGACCGGCGGGATTGGCGGCGCGGGCGTGCTCCAGGGTCCTGGGGGGGGGCACGGGGCGATTTGACTCCAGGGGGTGCCCCCACGGTGGCCTGGCCCGTGATCGGGGTCAACTGATCGGTGCGCGGGTCTGTGCCGTGGGGGCACTCTTTTTCTTCCGCCTTTGCCATGGACTTCACCATGGCGGAGGCGGAAGAGACCCCCTCCCCTGCCCGCGTCAAAGGCCGTTCATGACAGCCGGCGGAGTGGGAACCACTTCGGCGCGGGCCTAGCCCCTCAATGTGAGGGCTTGGCCACTAAAGGTGCGGAGAATTCTGCACCTTTGGGGCGACCCGACGCTGAAGTGGTTCACGCCACTCCGACACGTCGGGACCCCCCGCCCCGCCGGGTAGGGGAGAATCCCGGCCTAGATCTGAAAGACAGGGTCCCTAGCAGTGTAGCACTGTACTGGAGTATCAGCCTGGATTATGTGCTGAAGTCTCTGAAGTGGGGCTTGAATCCATGACCTTCTGGCAAGAGTGGTACTGCTGAGCCAAAGCTGACAAATAAATGTCATTATGTGTAACAATCCTATAAAGATGTTCTTGTAGATTCCCCGTAATATTTTAAAGACATGTTAATATTCTTGCTAGAAGTGCCAGTTTGTGAAAACATTTCCGATATTGCTGCACAATAAAAATTGGAAAATTCGTATTCACTTGTTAGTGTGACACATACATGGACAAGCACGAATTTGAATCACTGCAAATTGAAAGAATAAACTCACGGCAGTAGCAAGTAACACCTCTGTGAGAAAATTCACGACAGCTAATGGAAACAACCGTTTATTCTCACATATTACATATAGGTTGTTATCACATATGGACCCTTTTGTTATACAGCTACTATGGATCAGAAAAGGGTGACTAATAGGGAAGATACAGACTGAAAGGACTGAAGGTCATCTTAGATCAGTGGGCTGCATTGCAGCAAAGCTGATGCCCATTTTTTAAGAAAACTGAGACAACTTGAATGGTACAGATAATCAAAAAACAAAAATGAATGTGGCAAAATATCCGTTCACAGACTCAACTTGCTCTTAAACAGAACTTCCTCTAAAACATATAATGCTGGTTACAGTTTTTGTAAACGCAAGGAAATTATTGTGTAAAAAAGGATCATTATAACCTGAATTGCGGAATGAGGAAAATCTGTGGGCGGCACGTGGCTAGCACTGTGGCCTTACAACACCACAGATCTGAGTTCAATTCCAGCCTCGGGTGTCTGTGTGGAGTTTGCGCTTTCTCCCAGTGTCTGCATGGGTTTCCTCCGGGTTCTCCAGTTTCGTCCCACAGTCCAATGATGTGCAGGTTAGGTGGTTGGCCATGCTAAATATTGCCCCTTTGTACCCAAAAGGTTAGGTGGGGTTACGGGGCTAGGGCAGGGGAGTGGACCTAGGTAGGGTGCTCTTTCAGAGGGTCGGTGCAGACTCGCCGGGCCAAATGGCCTCCTTCACTGTAGAGATTCAATGATTCTATGTTTCTTTACAGTTAAGAAATGACACTTGTGAGTTAGCGTTTCTCCACTGTATGTGCATGGCTATTTCATGCACTGTATTCAAAATATGTCTACCATGTCATATTGCAAGGACATTTAAAAACATTTCTGGGAATGCCTCCATATGAATATCTTACTGCAGTTTTCTATCACCAACAACTACATCTTAACTACTTTACAGACTGTAACTACTTTGCAATCTGCTTCTTGTTCAGAATTTGACAGCACAATGGAATTTTTTCATCAAGCAGAAGCCCACACATACCAGAGGAATCCATGGGTACATTGTACTGATTAATCTTTGCATTCTAAACACTCTTAGTCATTTGCGATATCAATGAAACCATAATCAAGATTGTGTTTAGCGTTGCTGCCAGGTAACCTTATCAATCTGAGCTGCATAGGAAAGTGATGACTTTGACCTTGTATGATTTCATGGTGAGTTTGCCCTTTTAGTTTTTATCTTGTTAGTTGTAATTTTTTGGGAGGGTTGCTGATTTGAGAGTTGTGCCAGCAAAACATATTGTAAGTACATTTGGCAGAGGGCAGGATAATGCAGTTTTAACTTCAAGCCCAGTAGGTCAATCCATTACCGCTGCATCATACGGTTGTTTCATTTCCATCTTAACCTCTCCCTCCTCCACTCCCATGGAATATTTCCCAATTTAGGCCTATCATTGCTGAGATATATATAGACACTCTTGACCAAATTGATTTTTTGATCCAGTTCTGTGTTTACGAAAGAACGTGACTGATTCAGGCTGCAGGATCCCCAGGTTCCACAGCAGCAACGTCTTTAAGTTGCGGTACTTTCAGTCTTGCGTGTCTTGGGCTGAAAGTACTGCTTTTAATGCATTTTTCTAGTTAAAGCTGAAGTTCGGGCCTAATATATGCAGAACAACAGAAGATCATAGAGTTACAAGGCAGCAATCAAAGCAGAAAGGTTCAGATGGGTATCAGAAACCGCAGGAGTGAACCTTGTGTAGTTCACAAAATAAACTAGATAACCACATTGAACAGTTTTGCACCTATTTATTATCTCATTCATCATATACATGTAACCAATTTTTCACAGAAAAAGTTTGTTTTCTTACTATTGCAAACTGTAGCTTGCTGATTACAGTTGTGAGTTTGAAGGATGCTGTGATGTAGGAGAAAATGCTTGGCAGCGCATTGAAAATTTGAGTTAATGCCAAGCACTGTGAAATTAAAGTGCAGCAGTTTGCTGGCTTGTATCCTGGTTAGTACTACATAGGCCTGCATATGTCACAGAATCATTTTCATTTCAAGATATCAGTCAACATCAGATCGACAGATATCCCACGCAAACCAAGAATTCCATTCCACCAAAAATCATTTGTCGCTCATTATTTTTCTCATTGAGGGACAGCACGGTGACACAGTAGTTAGCACTGCTGCCTCACAGTGCCTAGCACTGCTGCCTCACAGTGCCTAGCACTGCTGCCTCACAGTGCCAGGGACCCGTCTTCAATTCCAGGACTTGGGTGATGGTGTGGAGTTTTCTCGTTCTCCCAGTGTCTGCCTGGGTTTCCTCCCATAGTCCAACAGATGTGGAGGTTAGGTGGGGTTACAGGGATAGGGCAGGGGAGTGGGCCAAGGTGGAGTGATCTTTCACAGGGTAGCTGCAGACCCGATGTGCCGAATGGCTTCCTTCTGCACTGTAGGGTTCATTGATTCTACAAAGAACCCATTTATAATGCTTTAGTGATACATTATTTATTTTCTAGCAAAACGCTATCTCCAATTATTCACATTTTTTATGTTTATCCCACTGGCTATTGTCATTCTATTTATTTGAAGACAATCAATGTGTTAGAAGCAAAATATTGTGCACATTAGCAGTTATTTTTCTGAAGATAATGGTAATTCATAGTTTTATCAGAGAAATGCAACGGATGTTTTGTATGTTCCTCTATGGATTTCTCCCCTTCCTGCATCTCCGTTGTGCCATGCACCCCTTTCAGGCTGAATGACTGAGGAAGCAACCAGGTGCTAGATATTTACAACATTGAAAGTAATAAGATCACTTGACCAACAAAATGTATTCCTCCTTCAGTTTATGTATGATGTGCCTTGCCATGAACCCTGCCAAACATATCCCATGGCCTGAGAGAGACAACAGCTAAACTCTCAATAACTCTCTTGTACCCTGAAGGTGGCTGTGCAGGTTGATAGAGTGGTCAAGAAGGCATACGGCAACGCTTTCCTTCATCGCAAGGGGTATTGAGTACAAGAGTTGGCAGGTCATGTTACAGTTGTATAAGACTTTGGTTCGGCCACATTTGGAATACTGCGTGCAGTTCTGTCGCCACATTACCAAAAGGATGTGGATGCTTTGGAGAAGGTGCAGAGGTGGTTCACCACGATGTTGCCTGGTATGGAGAGTGCTAGCTATGAAGAGAGGTGGAGTAGATTAGGATTATTTTCATTAGAAAGACGGAGGTTGAGGGGGGACCTCATTGAGGTCTACAAAATCATGAGAGGTATAGACAGGGTGGATAGCAAGAAGCTTTTTACCAGAGTGGGGGACTCAATTACCAGGGGTCACGAGTTCAAGGTGAGAGGGGAAAAGTTTAAGGGAGATATGCGTGGAAAGTTCTTTACGCAGAGGGTGGTGGGTGCCTGGAACGCATTGCCGGTGGTGGTGGCAGAGGCGGGCACGATAGCATTATTTAAGATGAATCTAGACAGATACATGAATGGGCAGGGAGCAGAGGGATACAGATCCTTAGAAAATAGGTGACAGTTTTAGATAGAGGATCTGGATCGGCACAGGCTTGGAGGGCAGGTGCTGTAATTTTTCTTTGTTCTTTGCTCTAATATATCTGAATTATTCCTTTGCCAAAAATAATTGAGCAAAACTGTAGCATATTCATCCATCCTTGTAAACCACAATTATAAATCTAACTCGTGCATGCCACAGGGGTACCACCATTATCTCAGCAGCACATCAATCACCTTTTATGCCAGTAAACTAGAGGGTTACCTTTTTGGAAGATGGTGATCCAATTACCTCTAAGGATACTACGAGTTCCAAATTGCTATATTGCGTACTCTCCTCAATGGTAAGTCACATTTTCAGCAGCATTAATCTATGCTAGCAACCTAAAGTTGGGAATATTGAAGTCTTTAATAACATTGGTCAGAGATTTTCAATTGGCATGATTGCACACACCTACATTATGCATCAAATTTAAGTTTTGATCACATCAGAATGCACCTCAATTTGTATGAAAAACATGTATGCATAGTATTTTATTATAGGAACGTTCAGATGTACAACAAGGAAGCAATTGAAATAAAGAAAACACTATGTTTGTTGCAGCTGGCATAGTGAAAGGCACCAACAGCTTATTATTCCAGAAACTCAAATAGTTGCAGTTACACTCGGCAGAGCAAACAAAAAATATGTTAAAAGCTTCTAATCTATATATGATCAGAGTTGAACGAACACAAGAATATAAGAAATAGAAGCAGGAGGAGGCCAAATTGCCCCTCGGGCCAGCGCTGCCACTTAATAAGGTCATGCTTGATCTTCTACCTCATTTACTCCTTTCCGCACTAACACCATATCTCTTGTTTCCCTGACTATCTGCCAGGCTGAGCAGACATGAGAATATTGCAAATTGTTAAAAACTAATTCATTTTAAAAATGGATATCGTCTGATTTTAAAAACGTCTACCACAGATCACCTGACTCTTGCAACTGCAAGAGTTGGTCAAGCTTCTGGAAGCTTCTAAAAGTGGATGACAATGACTAAAGTGTCATGTTGTCAAGAGTCACTCCAACACAGCAAGGACAATACAGCCTCAGACTCCAGAACTGCCAGGTAACAATGGGGAACTACCAAAACTGATTATCCACAAGTGCTAAGGACTCCGAGATAGATGTCAATAGTTTGGACCACAGAAGGTGGCAGTTGCTTCATTAATTTGAAAAGACTATCGATTGCTTCTGATCATATACCAATGGCTAGTGGTCACATGACTGAAACGCTTTCATTTCTGAAGCCTTTTTATTAAGTCCTGTTTATTTTGGGGGAAAAAAAATCAGCACTGCAGAATGCTGAAGTGAAATCATTACAGAAACATGATTATAACATCTAGCTTTTTTTTTATGAAGCCATAAGGTTTAAAGTTTAAGGCCACCTCAAAACCTGTTTCCTAAAAATCCGCCTGGAAAAGCAAGGCGGCCTCACTGAATTTGCGATGCATGTCTTTGAAGAAAACACCTCAAAGTCTTGCCTTCTGCTGCCTGGACACCTGAATTTTAACTTCTGAATGAAAGAACCCCTCCCACTTGTCTCTGAAATTCATGCGAACTGTTAACTATTCGTAGAAGTGAAACGCCTTTCTCATACTGTCTGTTTCGAGCATGTATGGTGTGTGTGTAGGAGCAACAAACCTTCTCCGGAATAACGTGTGTGAATATATAATGCTCCTGACTTAAAATTCCGGATTATACATAAGTGGGTTTTGGGAAACACATCTCCACCTTATCAAAATTAAACCATTCTGATTACAGACAGAAGTTTAGAAGAATTATGGGGTGCAGTCTGTCTCTCCACTGCCCGTAACAGAATCCAAAGATCTGTCGATCTCTCACCGGAATAAAGTCCATGACTAAGCAGCTACAATTTGCTGCCGCAAAGAATTCCAAAGGTTCAACCCTCTGAGTGAAGAAATGACTGACTCATTATCCTGTGATGCCTAGTTCTAGACTTAACCAAAAGAAGCATCCTCCCAGCATCCACCCTGTCAAGCCACCTAAGAATTTTTAATGATTCACTGAGATACCTTGCATTCTTCGAAATTCTAGTGAATTTGGGCCTAGTTACTTAGCCTCTCCTCACAGGACAATCTGAGGAATCAGGCTAGTAAACGGTTGTTCTGTCATAGTTTTGAAGATATTGAGTGCATAAATGCGAAATTAAAACATTTTACTTCAGTATGAATATAATACAAGTAAACTATCAATCTGTGCTATGTATATCAGTGAAGTTAACGTCACTACAAACTGAGACACTAATTACAAGGAATTGAAAATACTTTAAATTATATGTATATCTGCAACATTACCATAACTGTTCTCTATTAAGGGGAGACAGTGGCGTAATGGTATTGCCATTGGACTAGTAATCCAGAGACACAGAGTAGTGTACTGGGGACCTGGGTTCAAATCCCGCCTTGGCAGTTGGTGGAATATGAATTCAATAAAAATCTGGAATGACAACCGGTTGTCGTAAAAATCCATCAGGTTCACTAATGTTCTTTAGGGAAGGAAACCTGCCATTAGAACATAGAACATAGAACAGTACAGCACAGAACAGGCCCTTCAGCCCTCGATGTTGTCTCGATGCAATGATCACCCCACTTACCTGGTCTGGCCTACATGTGACTCCAGACCCACAGCAATGTGGTTGACTCTTAAATGCCCTAAGGGATGGGCAACAAATGCTGGCTTAATCAGCGACGTCCACATCCCATGGATGGTTAATAAAAAAAACTAATGGCCGAATGTCACTGCAGTGATGATTTTAGCAAAAAATGCACAGATTAAACCTAGCTCCACATCCTCAAGGCAACTCACAGAATGAAACAAGATTTCACGTTTTGAGATATTGGCTCCATTCTGACAATGTGAGGATGAGTTGCATTATGTATGGTCAGAATTTTGTATTCATTTGTGGAATGTGGTCATTGCTGGCAAGGCCAGCATTTATTGTTCATCCCTAATTGCCCCAACAAGGTGCTGATAAGTTGTCACAACAAACCATGTGGTGAAGGTACATCCATAGTGCTTTTCAAGAGGGGGTTCCAGGATTTTGACTTTGTGACAATGAATACCCTTCCAAGTCTGGATGCTGTGTGACTTGAATGGCAATTTGCAGGAGGTGGTGTTCCCATGCACCTACTGCCTTGTTCTTCTACATGATAGACATTGGCCCATAGAATCATGAATCCTGCAGGATGTTAAGTCACTGGTGTACTGCACATGCATGGCCTGACAAGCCGGAAGTATGGGTGTTCAGGCATGCACGCTAAAAGCACGTTCAAACTCCCGGACATGTTTTGTGTCTGCTTGAAGCTCTGCACTGCGGCTGCTGAATGAAAAATCCAGCTGCAGCGCTAACTTCCTGCACTTCCCCAGATATTTGGTGAGTCGTTACACCTTTTTATTTACACGGAAATATTTCAGTATAACTGCATGGCTGATGAGCCTGATCCTAGAGCCGCATCTTCAATTATTCACTTGGCAGGAGTTTGCAAAAGGTGAGATTGGTCCTTGGGCACTAAATCATGGGTATTCCTTTCTCAGGCTTCTTTCCCATGCCTCCTCTTGCTGCCGGGTGTTCTTGAAGAATTGTGACCCTTCAATCAGATGGTTCTTCCAAGTAGGTCTCTTCTGAGCAAAGGTCTCCCAGGCATTGACATCTATGTTCCATTTCTTGAGGTAAGCCTACAAGGTTGCTTTGAAGAGCTTCTTTTGTCCTCCTCTTGTTTGGATCCTTCCTTGAGCTGCGTAAAGAAGATTTGCTTTGGCAGTCGGGACTCTGACATCCTGAGCATATGGGCGGCCCAGCAGAGATGGTTTTGAACGATCATGGCCGTGATACTGTGCAATGTATTTTAAGCTGAGTTGTTTACGGGTCTCCCTGATGTAATGTACATCGTTAGAAGCCTCAGAGATTACTTCAAATGCTTTAACAAAGTTTAATGCCTTAGTTGATACATACCAAGTCTCCTGTCAGCTAATGTGAACTATCTGTCTGACAGGTATTGCAGTGAATCAATTACCCACCTCTAAGCGTATACTACCAAAGGACATCCTGAAATGATGTCAGAGGAGATGTGTGCCAGGAGACTGTACTTCAGTAGCTGTTGCTTTCAAACTTTGTCAATTAACAATTGTCCAAACCCTCCCCTTCCCTCCCTCCTTCCCATTTACAAATAGATAGGATTGTTGTGCTTAAGTGAGAAAATATATTTGAATGCAAGAAATTTGTAAAAGTTGTGGCAGTTTTATGCCACTGTTCAGCTGATACTATTAAATGTTAACTGGCTTCAACATTTTGTGTTTATAAAATTACTTTTGGTAATAAATGTTTTACATAAAATTTTACAATGTTCTACAAATGTCTTCCTGAAACATCAGAACACAACATTTAGTTGAGATAATTATAACGAATAAGATAATTGAAGTAAACAAGGCAGAATCATATTAAACATGGTGGCACACTAGTTAGCACTACTTCCTCACAACACCAGGGACCCGTGTTTAATTCAGACCTTGGGTGACTGTGTGGTGCTTGTACATTCTCCCCCTGTCTGCATGGGTTTCCTAGAACCATGGAATAGAATCACAGAATTCTTACAGTGCAGGAGGAGGCCATTCAGCCCATCATGTCTGCACCGACACTCTGAAAGAGTACTCCTGGGTCCACTCCCCCACCCTATCCCCAGAACCTTACCCAAAACATCCATGACTCTGAGGGGAAATTTTTAAGATGATCAATCCACATAACCTTCACATCTTTGGACTGTGTGAGGAAACCACAGCACCCGGAGGAAACCACACAGATATGGGGAGAATGTTCAAACTCCACACAGGCAGTTATCCAAGGCTGGAATTGAACCCGGGTTGCTTGCGCTCCGAGGCAGCAGTGTTAATTACTGTGCCACCGTGTCGCTGCCATTTCCTCCGGGTGCTTTGTTTTCTTCCTGCAGTCTAAAGATTAAGTGGATTAGCCTTGATAAATTGTCCCTTTGTGTCCAAAGGTTTGGTGGGGTTATGGGGATAGGGCGGGGGGTACAGGCCTAGGTAGGGTACATTTTCGGAGAATCAGTGCAGACTTTATGGGCTGAATAGCTTTCTTCTGCACTGCAGTGATTCTACAAACACTAATCAAATAAAACAGATGTTACAAGGACAGTGACAGCAAAAAGCCCTGGGGTACTTTTAAAATTTTATGACCATAATCTAAATTAAAACATACACACATTTTTCAGCATACCACACATAAATTTATATAATAATGTAATGCAGATTTATATAGTTTCTCAGATTGAAAACAAATAACCAAACCTATGTTCACTTACAAATAATCACCTTTAATCATGAAAAGAAAATTTTAAAATTGTTTTAAAAAAAATCAAGAACAATAGTAATGCCTGTTTAAAAGAAAGAGCAGAGTGGGGTATGTGGGGAACGTTGGGGGCATGTGCTTTATATGTTCTCTTCTGTACGGGGCTGGGGGTTGGGGTGAAACTGGATTTTGAGGAGCTGCGTCAGAAGGGTGGGGTGTGGCAGTGTGAAAGCGCGGGCTTTCCTCTGGTTGTCCGTGCTGCGGGGCAGGGGGGGCGGAGCTGGAGATGGGGCGTGGCCTCTATTGGTTTTCTTTCCCGCGCTGAAGCGGTACCAAGGAGGTGTGGCAAGAGGGGGATGACCCCATGCCGGGAGGAGATGGGTTTTGGCAGGAGCTGCCGGGTCAGCAGAAGTCAGCTGACTCACGGAAGTACCATGGAGGGTGCGTCGCGGCTAGGAGGGGTCCTAGCCTGGGGGGGGTGGGGGGGGGGGGGGGGGGATACCAGGTTGCTGCTGGAATGGCCAGGAAGGAGCTGGCGTGGGCCGGGGGGGTAGAGGAGAGGCGTTATTGCCATGGGGAACGGGTCAGGCGGGGCGAGCTGGCCTGGGGCGAGCAGTCGATAAGCTATGGCTAGCCGGCGGGGGAGAGGGGCAGGTTGCCCTCTGATCCGGCTGATTACCTGGAACGTAAGGGGGCTGAATGGGCCGGTTAAGAGAACTAGGGTAATTTCTCATCTGAAGGGGCTGAAGGCGGACGTGGCTATGCTCCAGGAGACCCACTTGAAGGTGGCGGACCAGGTTCGTCTGAGGAAGGGGTGGGTGGGGCAGGTTTTTCACTCAGGATTGGACGCGAAGAACCGGGGGGTGGCGATTCTGGTGGGGAAGAGGGTGGCGTTTGAGGCAGCTGAGGTGGTGTCGGACAAGGAGGGCAGATATATTATGGTGAAGGGTAGGCTGCAGGGAGAGAAGGTGGTGCTGGTTAATGTATATGCCCCGAATTGGGATGATGCCGGCTTCATGAGGCGCTTGTTGGGCCGCATTCCGGACCTGGAGGCAGGGGGCCTGATCATGGGGGGAGACTTTAACACAGTGCTGGATCCCCCACTGGACCGGTCCAGTTCAAGGACGGGTAGGAGACCGGCGGCGGCCAAAGTGCTGAGGGGGTTTATGGACCAGATGGGAGGGGTGGATCCCTGGAGGTTTGGGAGACCGAGAGCGCGGGAGTATTCCTTTTTCTCCCATGTCCATAGGGTCTATTCCCGAATAGATTTTTTCATCCTGAGCAGGGGATTGATCCCGAAGGTGCAGGATGCAGAGTATTCGGCCATAGCAATTTCAGACCATGCTCCGCACTGGGTTGATCTGGAGATGGGGGAGGTGCGGGACCAGCGCCCGCTCTGGCGCCTGGATGTGGGGCTGCTGGCTGATGAGGAGGTGTGTAGGAGGGTCCGGGGAAGTATTGAGGGGTATCTTGATACCAACGACACGGGGGAGGTCTGGGTGGGGATGGTCTGGGAGGCTCTGAAAGTAGTGATCCGGGGGGAGCTGATCTCCATCCGGGCCCATAGGGAAAGGAGGGAGAGGAAGGAGAGGGAGAGACTGGTGGGGGAGCTCCTGGATGTGGACAGGAGATACGCGGAGGCACCGGAGGAGGGGTTGCTGGGGGAACGGCGTAGTTTGCAGGCCAAATTTGACTTGTTGACCACCAGAAAGGCGGAGACACAGTGGAGGAGGTCGCAGGGCACGGTATATGAGTATGGGGAGAAGGCGAGCAGGATGTTGGCGCATCAGCTCCGCAGGCGAGATGCGGCTAGGGAAATTGGTGGAGTGACGGTTAGGGGTGGGAATGTACTGCAGAAGGGGACAGAAGTAAATGGGGTCTTTAGGGACTTCTACGAGGAACTGTACCGGTCAGAACCTCCGATGGGGAGAGGGGGGATGGAGAGCTTCATGAACAGGCTATGGTTCCCAAGGGTTCAAGAGGAGCTGGTAGAGGGGCTGGGGGCGCCGATAGAGTTGAAGGAGCTAGTCAGGGGGATTGGACAAATGCAGTCAGGTAAGGCGCCGGGGCCGGACGGGTTCCCGGTGGAATTTTATAAAAAGTATGCGGATCTGGTGGGTCCCCTGTTGGTGCGAGCCTTCAATGAGGCATGGGAGGGGGGGGGGCTTTGCCCCCGACGATGTCGCGGGCACTGATCTCTCTGATCCTAAAGCGGGATAAGGACCCCTTGCAGTGTGGATCATACAGGCCTATCTCGCTCCTCAATGTTGACGCTAAGTTGCTGGCGAAGATCCTGGCCACCAGGATAGAGGACTGTGTGCCAGGGGTGATACACGAGGATCAGACAGGATTTGTCAAGGGACGGCAGCTCAACACGAATGTGCGGAGACTGCTAAATGTTATTATGATGCCGGCAGTGGAGGGGGTGGCGCTGGATGCGGAGAAAGCGTTTGATAAAGTTGAGTGGGGGTACCTGTGGGAGGTGCTGGAGCGGTTCGGATTCGGGGAGGGATTCATCAAATGGGTGAGGCTGCTCTACGCGGCTCCGATGGCAAGTGTAGTTACCAATGGAAGGAGATCGGAGTACTTTAGGCTCTACCGTGGGACCAGGCAGGGGTGCCCCCTGTCCCCCTTGTTCTTTGCACTGGCGATTGAACCTTTGGCTATGGCGTTGAGGGAGTCAGGGAGATGGAGGGGTCTGGTGCGGGGTGGGGAGGAACATCGTGTATCGCTGTATGCGGACGACCTGCTGTTGTATGTGGCGGATCCAGAAGGGGGAATGCCGGGGGTGATGGAGCTGTTAGCGGAATTTGGGGGCTTCTCGGGCTATAAGTTAAATTTAGGCAAGAGTGAGGTATTTGTAGTACACCCGGGTGATCAGGAGGAGGGAATTGGGAGACTCCCGTTTAAGAGGGCAGTGAAGAGTTTCAGATACCTGGGGGTGCAGGTGGCCAGGAGTTGGGGGACTCTCCATAAGCTTAATTTTACCAGGCTGGTGGAACAGATGGAGGAGGAATTTAAAAGGTGGGACATGGTGCCGCTATCGTTGGCGGGTAGAGTGCAGTCCGTCAAAATGACAGTTCTCCCGAGGTTCTTGTTCCTTTTTCAGTGTTTGCCCATCTTTATCCCTAGGGCCTTTTTTAGAAGGGTGACTAGCAGCATCATGAGCTTTGTTGGGCGCATGGGACCCCGAGGGTGAAGAGGGTCTTCTTGGAGCGGGGTAGAGATGGGGGGGGGCTGGCGTTACCCAATCTCTCGGGGTATTATTGGGCGGCCAATGTGTCGATGGTACGCAAGTGGGTAATGGAGGGGGAGGGGGCAGCATGGAAACGGATGGAGAGGGCGTCCTGTGGAGATACAAGCCTGGGGGCCCTGGTAACGGCGCCGTGGCCGCTCCCTCCTACGAGGTATACCACGAGTCCGGTGGTGGCGGCTACCCTCATGATTTGGGGGCAGTGGAGGCGACATAGGGGAGAAGTGGGGGGCTCGATGGAGGCTCCGTTAAGGGGGAACCATAGGTTCGTCCCGGGGAACATTGATGGGGGATTTCAGGGTTGGTACAGAGCGGGCATCAGACAGCTGAGGGACCTGTTTATTGATGGGAGGTTTGCGAGCCTGGGGGAGTTGGAGGAGAAATTTGGGCTCCCCCGGGGAACATGTTCAGGTATCTGCAGGTAAAGGCATTTGCTAGGCAGCAGGTGGAGGGATTCCCTTCGCTTCCCGTGAGGGGGGTGAGCGACAGGGTGCTTTCGGGGGTCTGGGTCGGAGAGGGGAGGATATCTGATATCTACAAGGTTATGGAGGAGGCGGAGGAGGCGTCAGTAGAGGAGCTGAAAGCTAAGTGGGAGGGGGAACTGGGGGAACAGATCGAAGACGGGACATGGGCTGATGCCCTGGAGAGGGTTAATTCTTCCTCCTCGTGTGCGCGGCTTAGCCTCATCCAATTCAAGGTGCTGCACCGGGCCCACATGACTGGGACGAGGATGAGTAGGTTCTTTGGGGGTGAAGACAGGTGTGTCAGGTGCTCGGGGAGTCCAGCGAACCATGCCCATATGTTCTGGGCATGCCCGGCACTGGAGGAGTTCTGGAAGGGGGTGGCGAGGACGGTGTCGAGGGTGGTGGGATCCAGGATCAAGCCAGGATGGGGACTCGCGATTTTTGGTGTTGGGGTGGAGCCGGGAGTGCAGGAGGCGAAAGAGGCCGGTGTGCTGGCCTTTGCGTCCCTAGTAGCCCGGCGAAGGATCTTGCTACAATAGAAGGATGCGAGGCCCCCAAGCGTGGAGACCTGGATCAATGACATGGCGGGTTTCATTAAGCTAGAGAAGATCAAATTCGCCCTGAGAGGGTCGGTACAAGGGTTCTTTAGGCGGTGGCAACCTTTTCTCGACTTTCTGGCTCAACGATAGGGTACTGGGACAGTAGCAGCAGCAACCCGGGGGGGTGGGGGGGAAGGGGGAGGGAAAAGGTGTGGGGTGTGGGGGGGGGGGGGGTGCGGACGATGACTATGTTTGTTTATTTAATTTAAATTTATTTTTAAGTTCTTCTGTTGTTCATTGGGGTTGGGGGGGTGGGGGATGGGATACATGCGTCGATACGGTCTGGGGGTGATACAGTTATTATGGGTTATTTTGTTGCATTTCATTGTTTGTCGTTACGTTTTATATTTTCTGTAAAAAATTCCAATAAAAATTATATTAAAAAAAAAGAAAGAGCAGAAAAACTATTTAAAAAAAATTCTACATACCTTTAAAACACTTGTTAAAATAGTCACCTGTTGTTTCTATCTAAATCTACTGTTTAAATGCCTGACCTCAATGGGTGTTCCTCAGCTGGCCGCATCATAAGGAGGTGGGGCTGCACTTTTCCTGCGCTGCACTGGAGCCTGTGCCTTGGAGGCCCCAGCCTGCCGAAGGGAAAGGAAGGTTGGACGCATCATCCGAGCACAGATAAATGTGCAGATTACTCTTTTAAAATCAACAGCCCGTGTGGCAGGAAGTTACAAGCCATTGTGTACTTGGAAAGTGCTGTAAAATAAGTTTTAGTAAATTGCTGCAGTGCACATCATACATGGTACACATTTCTGCCATTGTGCACCAGTTCTGGAAGGAGTGAATGTTCAAGGTGGTAGACAGGGTGCCATACAAGCTTGCTGCTTTATCCAGGATGATTTTGATCTTGGTGATTGTTGTTGGAGCTACAGTCATCCAGACAAGACAACAGTATTCCACCACATTGTTGACTTGTGCCTTGTGGTTGGTGGACAGGTTTTGGGGACTCAGGAAGTGATTACACGATGCAGAATTCCCAGCCTTTACTCTCCTCTTGTAGTCACAGTATTTATATTCCTGATCCAGTCAGGCTTTTGGTCAATGGTGATCACAGGATGTTGATGGTGGGGGATTCAGCAATTGTAATGGCATTGAATGATGGGGAGAGATGGTTAGACTCTTGTTGGAGTGTGCCACAAATGCTACTTGCCATTCATTATAAGCCTGAATGTAGGTCACGTCTTGCTGCTTGTAAGCAGGGTCTGCTTCATTTTCAGAAGAGTTGTGAATGACACTGTGCACCATGTAATCGTCAGCGAACAATCTCACTTCTGACTTTATGATGGAGGGAAGGCGATTGATGAAGCAGCTAAAGATTATTGGGCATTGAATAATATCCTGAGAAACTCACACTTGGGGGCCTCACGGTAGCATGGTGGTTAGCATCAATGCTTCACTGCTCCAGGGTCCCAGGTTCGATTCCCGGCTGGGTCACTGTCTGTGTGGAGTCTGCACGTCCTCCCTGTGTGTGCGTGGGTTTCCTCCGGGTGCTCCGGTTTCCTCCCACAGTCCAAAGATGTGCGGGTTAGGTGGATTGGCCATGCTAAATTGCCCGCAGTGTAAGGTTAATGGGGAGATTGTTGGGTTACGGGTATACAGGTTACGTGGGTTTAAGTAGGGTGATCATTGCTCGGCACAACATCGAGGGCCGAAGGGCCTGTTCTGTGCTGTACTGTTCTATGTTCTATGTTCTTAAACTCCTGCAGTAAAGTCTTAGGCTGAGATGATTGGCCTCCGGCAAGCACATCCTTTGTGTTAGGTTTGACTCCAGCCAGTGGAGCCTTTTTCCCTCAGTTTTATTCGGGCTCCTTGATGTCAAGTGGTCATCTCACCTGAAATTAAGGTCTATTGTTCATGTTTGAATAAAGACTTGAATGAAATTTGGAGCCGAGTGGTCCGGTGGAACCCACTTCGTTGCATAGATGTCAATATTGCAACTGGTGGCAAAGTAATCCAATTCTTCAAATTTATGAAATCTATATTTGAAGAGTGATGCCTAAAGTGGAAAATTAAGTTGATATCTGCTTAGTGATACAGGGCAAGGCTAGAATATTCAATGAGTACTTAGATAAGTACAATGCGCATTGATGTTTACTACGAAAGATGATATTGACAAAATATTAGTAGAAGTAACATGAGTTGAAATTTGTCAAGCAGGAATGGCTGGTAATGCTAGAGTGGCTAAGTCGCTTGGTCTGCGTAGCTTGCATCCCAGGTTGCTAAGAAAAGTGAGGATGGAGATAGTGGAACAGTGATTTGATTTGATTTATTGTCACATGTACCAAAGTACAGTGAAAAGTATTTTTCTGCGGCTGAGGAACGTACAGAGTACGTACATGGTAGACACAAGAATAATCAACAGAGAATATTGACAAATGGTACATCGACAAAACAGTGACTGGTTGCAGTGCGGAACAAGGGGCCAAATAAAGTAAACAAAGCAAACACATGAGCAAGAGCAGCATAGGGCGTGTGAATAGTGTTCTTACAGGGAACAGATCAGTCTGAGGGGGAGTCGTTGAGGAGTCTTGTAGCTGTGTGGAAGAAGCTGTTCCTATGTCTGGATGTGCGAGTCTTCAGGCTTCTGTACCTTCTGCCTGATGGAAGGGTCTGGAAGAAGGCAATGTCTGGGTGGGAGGGGTCTCTGATAATGCTGTCTGCATTACTTTCTATAATCTCCCAATCTTCCCTAAATGAAGGGAATGTGTCAGAGGATTTGACAGTGCTAACCATGACACTCTTATTCAAGAAGGTGTAGTACAAGGGTCTGGCACATTTAAGGTTAATACGTACCACCCACACAGTGATATAGGAGAGCACATGATCTGCACCCGGGTCAGTCTAGTGTTGGACAGAGCTATGGAGATTGCTGTTCGCTTGTACCCTTTACTGTGTATTTGTAAATAGTCCTAGAGTTAATAAAGAATTACAGTTAATCCAAGTATCGCTACAAAGACTTTTTCAGACCTACCGAACTGTAACCAACACCCTACAACATGGTGGCAGCTTCTGGAAAAGCCCAAGACCTCACAGAAAAAGCAGAGAAAAACTAAAATGCTGGAAGAATGAGAAAGAAAATCTGCGAGGCAGTATGACCTGAAAAGAAGCTCCAGGTGCAGAGGTGAGGAGGAAAGTTTGCTGGGAAAAGCTCCAAAGAAAATCTTGGAAGCTGGAAGCAGAAATCTAAAGTTCTTCATTGCAGCAGAAGTCTCCATTGAATCTTTTTTGGAAGTCCAGTTTCTAATCGCACAGACGTACAGATCAATGTTGAGGCAAATTCCTTTGCTTTGCAGTTTTGCTGTTGCTGGTTTGAAAAGCATACAGAGCTGAATTTAATCCAGGCTACAGGGGCCTCCCCTGTCATTAGCTACTATGGGGAAGGTCCACCATATTAAGTACCAATCAGACATGTGCCTGTGGCGGATCTTCCCCGGGAAGAGAGGCAGGCAGCTCTCCATTGTCATCAACACCACCATGAGAGAAGTGATAGCTGCTGGCAATGTACCATCCAGAGAATCAGGAGCAGCGAGAGACCTAGGCCACAGATGGGGAGCGGCTCACTGGCTAGGGGAGGTGGTGTTGCCCCTCCCCTTCCCGATGCCAGGTCCTTCAATCAGACACTGAGTGCCTGACAATGAGGGGAACAAATTCCTTAGCAGATTCCACCACAGCAAAGGTAGATTGGATGATTGCTGGCCTCATGGAATATTGTTTAAGAAAATTCAAGTTAGTAGATTCATCACCACTTGAGAAGACAGGAGCGGGACCATTGGAGCAGGAGTACGCCATTCTGCCCTTTGACTCTGCTCCACCATTCAACTAGGTCATGGTTGACCTTCTACCCCAATGCCATTTCCCACATCATTCTCAAATCCCTTGCTGTTTTTAATATCTAGAAATTTGTTGATCTCCGTCTTGAACATTCTCAATGACTGATCCATCACAGCCCTCTGGAGTAAAGATCGAAAAGATTCATCACCCTCTGTGTGAAGAAATTCCTCTTCACCTCAGTTTTAAATGGCATCTGCCTTATTCCATTGAGTGTGTATCCTGGTTCTAGAATGCTAGCCAGCATTCTTGTGTCAAGCGGTGTCAGAATTTTGTAAGTTTCACCGCTCATTCTCCTATACGCTAGAGAATACAGG
Organism: Scyliorhinus canicula; assembly: GCF_902713615.1. NCBI lineage: Eukaryota > Metazoa > Chordata > Chondrichthyes > Carcharhiniformes > Scyliorhinidae > Scyliorhinus > Scyliorhinus canicula. The sequence goes on along the minus strand of NC_052155.1, from coordinate 157,930,613 downwards.
ATCAGCCTCCTCATAGGACAATTCCACTATCCCAGGAATTAGTCTGGCAAACCTTCCTTGCACTTTTTTTATGGCAATTATTTTTCTTTTAATTTAGAGTACCCAATTATTTCTTTCCAATTAAGGGCAATTTAGCGTGTCCAATCCACCTACCTTGCACATCTTTGGGTTGTGGGGGTGAAACCCATGCAGACAAGGGGAGAATGTGCAAACTCCACACAGTCAGTGAGCCAGGGCCGGGATCGAACATGGGTCCTTGGCGCCGTAAGCAGAAGTGCTAACCACTGCACCACTATGCCGCCCTCTTCTATGGCAATTCTATCCTTCCTTAGGTAAGAAGGCAAAAACTACACAGAATACTGCAGGTGCCGTCTCACTCTATACCATTGCAGCAAGACATCTTTACTCCTGTACTCAAAGCCAATAAAGGCCAACATACCTTTTGTCTTCTTAAGTGCTTGCTGCACCAACATGGTAGCTTTCAGTGACTCATTCACAAGGACATCCAGGTCCCTTTGGACATCAACACTTTGCAATCTTTCACTATTTAAGAAATACTCTGCATTTCTGCAGGAGGAGTGAGAGAAATAGTATAATTCTTCAAATCGCTGGAAGCTATTGATGAATTTAAAGTAAGCAATGATTAAAAGACGAGTGGACACAAACAGTGTTATCACTGCACAGCAAGCTGAACTTTTCTGCACAGGACGGGCACAAGGGCTCCTGCACTTAAAAACATTGGTCCCAAACTAGAAAAAAAATTAGACAGCACGTTGGACGCAAGTATCCAATTTGCAAGTTCTAATTGAAGTCAGAGATTAGGAAAAACTTGTCCTTCTCATAACCGAGTACAACAGGCTCCTGAGGAAGGTTGCTGATCTGGGATTATTTGACACCTTTACAAAGAAGGTGGACTTCTTCAGCTGATTTAAGGAAAGGAAATTAAAGTGCTTACATTAAGGTGGTGGTTCTCAAGGAGAATCAGCGATAGAATGACCAAAAATTGGATACGGGTGGAAGAAACATGTTGGCCAAATGAACCTTTTTGCTCAGAATTTTAATTTCGGAAGCCTCAACACTGAAAGATGCAACATTATCAAAGGCCAGGGGCTCATGGAAGTAGGATGAGTAAACTGATCTAAGTACCAACAGATCTGCTAATTGCATGGCATAATAATAACACCATGGGGGTAAAACCTCGCTTCCGTGGAAGGCAAAACAAATGATACTCAAATGACATTCTATTTTATATTCTGCATTATTTGCTTTTTCATAGAATTCAACTTGCAACAGAAATAAAATACAGAAATGAAATTCTTCTTGCTGGATGGGACTTCTAGCCCTCTTGAACAAATCTACCTCTCTATATTTGTGCGTTACCAAAATTTAAATTGACTGGGACGTTGTTAATGATCTAATTAAACATGTTCCCCACTCTTATCAAGGAAGGTCTACCAATGAGGTCCTGAGTCTGATATGTTTCTGGTATGCAGTCGGAGATCTTCCAACTTCTACAATGTACCCAAGATAAAAACGTTTAAGAAGGATCTAGCTACAGATAAAACCTATTTATGTCAATCAACAGCGAAGTGTGAATTCTGTTCATTTGGCTGTTGGTCTTTCGTGAATGCAACTGCTTCTACCTTGCCCACTGCACCCCTTCGCCAAGAAGGTTACAACCTCAAGAACATAGCTCATTAAGAAATGGGTTCCACTTGCACTGGAAGTGAAAAAGAAACCAAGTACAGATATAGTATAAATTATGCCATTTAAGGTTAGACAGCACTTTAAGCTGGGGTCGAGTCGGGGAGATGCCGATTAGGGGGAATCATAGGTGCGAGCCGGGGAGGCAAGGTTTCAAAGGTGGGAGGAGAGGGGGATAAGGGCAGTGAAGGATCTGTTCCTGGAGGCCTTGGGAGAGAAGTACAGGCTGGCGCAGGAGGAAGGGTTTAGGTACCGACAAATCTGATATTTTGCGAGGAAGGAGTTCCCGACCTTCCCCCCTGCTGTCGGCAGGGGGGGTCGGAGAGTGGAGTGGTATCAGCGATCTATAGGAGGATTTTGGAGGAGGACAGGGTGTCCATGGAGGGGATTAAGGCGAAGTGGGAGGAAGAGTTGGGAGGGGACAATGGAAGATGGTCTGCGGTGTGCGACGCTGTGAACTCATGTGCACGGTTGAGACGGATACAATTGAAGATCGTGTATAGGGCGCACCTCACAAAAGCAAGGATGAGCCTGCTCTTTGAGGGGGTGGAGGCAGGATGACTGTGAGGGGTGTGGGAGGGGGCCCCACAAATCATGAGCACATGTTTTGGTTCTGCCCAAAGCTGGAAAGGTATTTAACATCATCTTGGGGGTGGGTGCTGCATATGGATTTGGAGCTGGGTCCCCTAGAGGCCATTTGCACGGTTTTGGACCGGCCCGAGTTGCAGGCAGGTGTGGGGGTCAACGTTTTAGCCTTCACCTCGCTGATTGCTTGTAATCGGATCCTGTTGGGGTGGAGGTCAGCTTCTCCGCCCTGTGCCTCACATGACGGGGAACCTGCTCGAACCTTTGACCCTGGAGAAGGTGATGTATGAGCTAAGGAGGGGTTCTTCAATTCATGGGGTTTGTTTATCCTGCAACTTCGGGAGTTGGTTGCCTTTGAACATTAACGGGGGCGGGAGGGGTGGGAGGGAGAGGGGGTTTGGTTTGTTGTTTGCTTTCTGTTTTTAACTTGTTCTGAATTTGCGAGTCGTTTTAGGTTGCCTATTGGTGGGGTCATTTTTGCTGTTGTTTCTCTTTTTTGTTTGTGTGGTATAAATGATGAAAATGTGGCGAATAATAAGATTTGGAAAAAATAAATTATGCCATTTAAGTGTATTGGACATAGGGATGAAACACTTATAATTTATAGGTTATCAACAATTTGTTTCAAATATAATCATGATACTGTTTTCAATTTTCTTTATATAGGGATGCAGCTATAATTATGGTAAAGTCCCATTTTCACATTGAGGATACCCTCCATCATACTTGTGCGACACTACCACCACGATAATACGATACATTTCAATCAGATCTACTAACTGAAAACTGAGTGTCCAGAAGATGCTGTGAGCCATCAGCAGCAACAGAATACAACCACAATTTGTAACTGTGTGGCCTGACATATTCGCCACTCGACCATTACCATCAAGCTGGGGGGGTCAGCCCTGGTTCAATGAACAGTGCAGGAGGGCACGTCAGGAGCAACACCAGCCTTTTATAGAAATGAGCTGTCAACCTGGTGATGTTCAACACAGGACTGCTTGCATGCCAAACAGCATAAGCAGCATGCACGGAACTAAGTGATCCCACAACCAATGTATCAAATCTAAACCGTGCTGTCCTGCCACATCCAGTTCTGAATGGTGATGGATAATTAAACAACTAACTAGAGGAGGAGGCTCCACAAATATCCCCATCCTCAATGATTGAGGGCCCCTATACAACTGTGCAAAATACGTGGCTGAAGCACTAGCAACCAACTTCGGTCAGGAGTGCTGAGTGGAGGATCCATCTTGCCCTGCACCTGACATCTAGAAGGACAGGGCAGCAAATAGATGGGAGCAGCACCATCTGGAGGTTCCCCTCGAAACCACACACCATCCTGGCTTGGAAATATGTCACTGGAACTCAGGCAGCACGATGCAGCAGTCGTTAGCACTGCTGCCTCACGGCGATGAGGACTCGGGTTAGATCCTGGGTTACTTTCCGTATGGAGTTTGCACATTCTCCCCATGTCTGGGTGGTTCTCACTCCCACAACCCAAAGATCTGCAGGGTAGGTGGATTGGCCATGCTAAATTGCTCCTTAATTGGAAAAAAACATTAACAAAATTGGAACTCCCTTCCTCACAGCTCTGTACCTACACCATATTATCATGTGAGTGTCCCTTTAAGAAAGGTTTTGTTTACCACATGGCTTGTAACACGGCTTCAGTGATGTCATTTGTGGGTGGAGCTGGGTTGTGGCTGTCAGGTGAGAGGGGGTTTAGTGTTTTGGTTTCAGTTTTGGTTTGTTGGTTTGGACTGCAGGAAGTTTCCCTGTTTTATTTTAAAGCTGTTCCAGTGAACTGAAAGCACATTGGGTGTGACAAACTGCCTTGGTAACTTTAAAGATAAAGTTGCTTTCCGGAAGGAGTTTTGAATCTGTTGGTTTGGAAACTGGACCAGAATCTCAGGGAAAAAACCAGTCCCAGTCAAGAGAGATTACAGTGTGCTGGGCCACGCCATGAAAGGGGTTTTGGTTTGATTTGATTTTGTATTGAATTGGAACAGCTAAGGGGGATTCATTAAGAGTTATATACATAGATTACTGTAGCTGTTGTGTGTTTTTTCATGTTTGTAATTGATAACATATATAAAATGCTTAGCAAGAAGTTAACTACATTCTTATAATAAACTTTGTTTTGATAAAAGCACCTAGGTATTCTGATGAATCACATCTGAAATTAAGGCTCTTGTGTTCATTCTAGCCAAATTCAACATTAAGGTTAGACGTCAGGTGAGCTTCATAATACACTTTGGAGTTTCTGAGCCCTGGCCCATAACAATATGGACTGCAGCGGTTCAAGAAGGTGACTCACCACCACCTTCTCAAGGGCAATTAGTGATGGGTAATAAATGCTGGTCTGGCCAATGATGCCTGTAATGATATGTATATTGACTGGGATGTAAAGAGTTAACAAGTTAATGACATGCTTCTTACCACTAGAGGGAACATAGATCAGTCATATAAATATCATGTGACTAGGGGATTCTGGGATTACATTAGAAGATGGTTAGATGATTAGGAGTTAAGAGTTAGGAGAGAGCTGTAAGAGTGTCAGGCATAGAGAGCAGTTGTATACTTGAGAGTTCTGTAAGTTAGAGATAGCATAGTTTTATACAATAACCTTCTACTTTAGGAATGTGAACAAATCTTAGTAGTGTAATAAATGCATAGTTTTGTTTGTTAACAGAGCTTTGTGTTCTTTATTCAACACTACGCATCCGAGCCATCCAGGTAAAGCAGAATAGAGAATACAACAATACCCACATCCCGTGAAAGAACAAATTCTCAGTGGACTTATTTTAATAATTCAAAATAGCGTATGATTGAATGTCTTATTTTACCACTGACAATGAGTTAAGATGCCACATGCTCGAATTAGCAGTTACTACATTACTACATCACTATAGGTGGAGATATTTCTCATTATGTAACCCATAAGTTGTGATGCTGTGCCCCTTAATTCCTCAGTGTCACGTTAACGTATGTTTTACTGATTTTTACAAATTATATAGATTCTTAAATGTCTGGTCCTAAAATTTGTTCATTGCTTACGTAAACGAAGAACTCATTGAACATATCAGTCATTCCTGAATAATATTTCTACTCAGTGTAATTCTTAATAAACTGATTTGATTTTTGAAACACCTTCTACTTATATAATGGAAACATTTATTTCAGTCTCCCCTGTTGCCATCTTCAGTCTGCCACTATCATTGTGGATCTGCTGTCTGGTCATTATAAGATGCACAGGCGAGAGAGTTGCTCCGTTGTCTATGTTGGGAGATAAACACTGTCCTATCTCTTCACAATAATACATCATCAAGCTGTCCGTATTCATATTTTCTGAAATGTGGATTTAGTTTGAGTGAAAATCAATAAAAGATTATAGTTTGTTAATTACACATGCACTCTTTAATAAAGTGGCATTTAACAAATTTCCATGACTGTGGTAGAGACACTGTGTAAATATTGCTGTCGAACAACTAGTTTCAGGAGGCCTTGTTATGGTGTATTAAAGAATGAATACTAGTGACAAGTAGTCTACATTGAATTTTAATTATCACACATTGTAAACCTATTGGAATCAGGTAAGGTAAGTTAAAGACATAAATACACAGTTGACTTGCATGGTAAAGGATGTTAGCTGGAATTCTTGCTTTTTCGTCAGACAGAAATGTGGGCCAGGCTAAATTGCCCCTTAGTTTCCAAAAAAGGTTAGGTGGGGTTACTGGGCTACGGGGATAGTGTGGAGGCATAGGGTGCTCTTTCCAAGGGCGCAGGCACGATGGGCTGAATGGCCTCCTTCTACACTGTAAATTCTATGATTCTATGATAGTGCAGGAGGAGCTGCATGGACAAAACACTTATTTACTCCGGCAAATGCTTTGATCTGTGAAGCACCCCAGAACCACTCCTATCCTTCCTAATTAAGACATGTAGCAGAGCTAATAAAGTGGCCAGCGTTGCAAAGAATTTCCCATAGTAGTTAACCAGGCCTAGGAACGACCGGAGCTCAGTGGTGTTCTTTGGGGTCAGTGCCCCTTTTATAGGGTGTAGACCATCCCTGTCCACCCTGTAACTTAAATAGGTCACCTCTCTAGTGCAGGACACACACTTGCTCCTCTTTAGCCGGGCGCCTACTTGGGAAAACCGCCAGAGCACTTCCTGCAGGTTGTCCATTTGCTCCTTCTCTGTGGTGCCAGTGATAAGAATTTGGCAATGAGGCCGGCTCTCCCTTTTGCCCTCGGGGGAGGTAACCCACCGGTCTGTATAAGCTCCCACAATCCTGACCCGGCTGCGGAATTGCCTCTGGGGCTGCCCTTTCACAGGAGGTCTGATCAAACCGATGTGCCGTGATGTTGTGGGAGTTTGAAGCAAAGGGCAGGCAAAACTATGGGCGCCATTTTTCATGGGCCTCTTCAGCTCCTGCTCTGCTTTCTCCTCATGCTCTTGGGACAGCAAAAGCTCGATGGCCCATTTCAAATCCAAGGTGGGCTCTGCCAACAGCTTCCTCTGATCAGCTGTGTTGTTTACTGCACATACTAGTCTATTGCTCAATATTTCGGAGAGGAATGGCCTGAGCTTGCAATGCTCAGATAGAGGTCTTAGGCAGGTCAAAAAAATCAGTGACTGATTCACCTAGAGGCTGCACCACCTTATTAAATAATTACAGAAGGCTTGGGGGCATAGCGAAAGCAAAGTGATCAGCTCATCAAATGATTTGGAGATATGTGCTAAATGAGTCAACGTTGTCTATTTGGACAAGGTAAGAGTTGGGATTTTCTTTTGCAATGATGGTTCTTTGGGGCTTGTGTGTTCACACTGGGGTTGGGTGTTAAAGGGGGTTTCTTTATTTTCCTGGGACCGGGCAGTGGGGAGGGGATTGGAGGGGAGTGAGGCCGGGGCAGGGGCCTCCACACTGGCTGGTTTCAACTGGCCAGTGAACGGGAGTGTGGTGGGGGGAGGGGCTGCGACCGTCAAAGCCTGGTAGAATAGGTTTCGATGAGCCTAGGATGGGTAAAAAGTTGGGGGAGGGGACCAATACCAGGTGAGGTGTTTTCGAGAGGAAGTGGATGGGAGGAGTCTGGGAGGAGGGGAGGAGTCTGGGAGGGAGGAGTCTGGGAGGGGGGTGGGTTCTACAATTCATGGATGTCATTCATTGTACACTTTCAGGGATTGGATGGCCTTGAATATTATGGGGGTGGGTTAGATGGGGTGGACTATATATATTAATTGTGACTATGGGCGATTCCTGATTCCTTTCTGTTTTTTATTTGATGTTTATGTTGTCATGCGGGCTGTTGTTTGGGGGTTGATGGGATTGTTATTGTTAATAAGGGGATTGACATTGTATGCGTTACTGTTTACTGTTTGTTGGTGGGTGTAGATTTTGAAGAAAATGTGGAAAAGGAAAATAAAAAATACTTTAAAAAATCAAATGATTTGGAGTCATGTGCAACTGAGTAAGTTAGACTTTTTACAGTCACAAAAGTCTGGGCCATGCAGGCGGTTAGGGCGAGGACATTCTGACGGTCTTCCCCCAAAATCCTGTTCGCCGCAAAATACAGTGGCAGTACTGTAATACAGTCAATACAGTAAACCCCGCTGGCTCCACCCAGCAGGCTCTGTACCCCCTTCCACGCATATCTGACATGGCCAACCAGATTGCGCAATATCAAGTCTTATCCACAGCTGACTTGAAGTCTGCATACCACCAGCTCCCCATCCGCCTGGAGGTCCGCCAATACACTGCTTTCGATGTAGACGGCCACCTCTACCACTTCCTCAGGGTCCCCTTCGGCGTTACCAATGGGGTCTCGGTCTTCCAGCGAGAGATGGACCGAATGGTTGACCAGTACGGGCTGCGGGCCACCTTCCCGTAACTGGATAACGTCACCAACAGTGGCCACGATCAGCAGGACCACAACGCGAACCTCCAGAAATTCCTCCACACCGCCAAACTACTTAACCTTACCTATAATAAGGAGAAATGCTTCTTCTGCACAACCCGCCTAGCCATCCTTGGCTATGTTGTGGAAAATGGAGTCCTAGGGCCCGACCCCGACCGCATGCACCCCCTCCTGGAACTCCCTCTCCCCCATTGCCCCAAGGCCCTGAAACAATGCCTGGGGTTTTTATCCTATTACGCACAGTGGGTCCCTAATTATGCGGACAAAGCCCACCCACTCATCAAGTCTACAGTTTTCCCCCTGACGGCTGAGGCCCGCCGAGCCTTCAATCACATCAAGGCTGACATCGTCAAGGCCATGATGCACGCGGTCGACGAGTCCCTCCCCTTCCAGGTGGAGAACGACGCATCGGACGTGGCTCTGGCCGCCACCTTCAACCAGGCGGGCAGACCTGCCGCTTTCATCTCCCGCACCCTCCATGCCACCGAAATTCAGAATTCCTCTGTCGAAAAGGAGACCCAAGCCATTGTGGAAGCTGTGCAACATTGGAGGCATTACCTGGCTGGCAGGAGATTCACTCTCCGCACTAACCAACAGTCGGTTGCCTTCTTGTTTAGTAATACACAACAGGGCAAGATTAAGAATGACAAGATTTTGAGGTGGAGGATCGCACTCTCCACCTATAACTACGAGATCTTGTATCACCCTGGGAAGCTCAATGAGCCCCCAGATGCCCTATCCCACGGTACATGTGCCAACGCACAAGTAGACCGACTTCGGGCTCTCCACAATGACCTCTGTCACCCGGGGGTCACCCGTGTTTTTCATTTTGTCAAGGCCCGCAACCTGCCCTACTCCATCGAGGAGGTCAGGACTGTGACCAGGGACTGCCAGGTCTGCACAGAGTGCAAACCGCACTTCTATCGGCCAGACAGAGCACACCTGGTGAAGGCCTCCCGCCCCTGCGAGCGCCTCAGAATGGGCTTCAAAGGGCCCCTCCCCTCCACTGACCGCAATATGTACTTTCTCAATATCATTGATGAGTACTCCCGTTTCCCTTTCGCCATCCCATGCCCCGGTCATCAAGGCCCTACGGTATCTTCACATTGTTTGGTTTCCCCACCTACATCCACAGCGATCGGGGATCCTCCTTCATGAGAGATGAGCTGCGTCAGTTCCTGCTCAGCAAGGGCATCGCCTCGAGCAGGATGACCAACTGCAACCCCTGGGGAAACGGGCAGGTGGAGAGGGAGAATGCGACGGTCTGGAAGGCCGTGCTGCTAGCCCTGCGGTCTAGGAATCTCCCAGTCTCCCGCTGGCAGGAGGTCCTCCACGATGCGCTCCACTCCATCCGGTGCACTGCTACCAACGAGACCCCTCACGAACGTGTGTTTGCCTTCCCTAGGAAGTCCACCTCCGGGGTCTCGCTCACAACCTGGCTGACTGTTCCTGGGCCCGTCCTCCTCCAGAAGCATGCGAGGAGCCACAAATCGGATCCCCTCGTCAAAAGAGTTCTCCTCCTCCATGCGAACGCACAGTACGCCTACGTGGCACACCATGACGGGTGGCAGGACACAGTCTCCCTCCTGGACCTGGCACCCGCTGGTTCCCCATCCACAGTCACCACCAACCCTGACCTGGTAACGTCCCCTTCCCCTACCAACCCGCCCCTGCACCGTTCGCCCCTCCACCAGCGACCCTCACCAAAACCCCCACCCCAGCAGCACCCGTCCCCTCCCCCCGGCCGGATGTACTACTGGGTGAAGAAGGAGAGGACAACATGCTCCCGGAGTTGCAGGTGCCCACATTGGCGTCCACACCACAGCCGGGACTGAGGCGATCGCGGCGGAGGGTCAAAGCCCCCGACAGACTCGACCTATAACGTTGCTTCACCCCCGCTGGACTCCTTTTTTAAACAGTTAACTTCTATTATTGGAAAAATATTGGACTCAATTATTAAGGAACTAATAGCAGCACATTTGGAAAATCATTACCTAATCAAGCAAAGTGAGCATGGCTTCATGAAAGGGAAATCATGTCTGACTAATTAATTAGAGTTTTTTGAGGAAGTCTCAACCAGAGTGAATAGAGGGGAACCAGTAGAGCATAGAACATACAGTGCTGAAGGAGGCCATTCAGCCCATCGAGTCTGCACCGACCCACTTAAGCCCTCACTTCCACCCTATCCCCGTAACCCAATAACCCCTCCTAACCCTTTTCTGGAAATTAAGGGCAATTTATCATGGCCAATCCACCTAACCTGCACGTCTTTGGACTGTGGGAGGAAACCGGAGCACCCGGAGGAAACCCAAGCAGACACTTGGAGAACGTGCAGCGCACAGGCAGTGACCCAGTGGGGATGTGTTGTATTTGGACTTTCAGAAGGCGTTCAACAAGGTACCTCACAAAAGGTTAAGTCATAAGACAAGAGCTCATGATATTGGAGGTAGTATATTGGCATGGATAGAGATTTGGTTAATGGAAAGGAAACAGTGGGTGGAAATAATGGGTTCTTTTTTACATTGCCGGCCTGTAACCAGTGAGGTTCCACAGGGATCAGTGCTGGGACTGCAATTGTTCACAATATATATTAGTGACTTGGAGGAAGGAAGCAAATGTACTGCAACCAAATTTGCAGACGACACAAAAATCGGTGGAAAGGCAAGTTTCAAGAGGGATATGGACAGTTTTCAAAATGATATTGACAGGTTAAGTGAGTGAGCAAAAAGTTGGCAAATGGAGTATAGTGTGGGAAAATGTGAAGTTATTAATTTGAGAAGGAAGAACGAAAGATGAGAGTATTATTTAAATGGAGAAAAGCTACAGAAAGCTGTAACACAAGGGGACTTGGAGGTACTTATGCACATAACACAGAAAGCCAGCACACAGACACAGCAGGTAATCAGGAAGGCTAGTGGAATGTTGGCCCTTATTTCAAGGGGGTTGGAGTATAAGAGTAGGGACGTCTTGCTGCAACTGTACACGGTACTGGTGAAACCACATCTGGAGCACTGTGAGCAATTTTGGTCCCCTTATTTAAGGGAAGATATTATTTCATTGGAGGCGGTTCAGAGAAGGTTCACTCGGATGATTGTGGTATGGCGGAATTGTCTTATGAGCAAAGGCTAAACAGGTTGGGACTCTACTCATTGAAATTTAGAAGAATGAGAGGTGATCTTACAGGATTCTTAAGGGGTAAATGCAGAGAGGATGTTTCTGCTCATGGGAGAGTCTTAGACCAGAGGATATAGTCTCAGAATAAAGGGGTACTAATTTAAGACTGAGATGAGGAGGAATTTCTTCTCTCAGAGGATTGTGAGTCATTGGAACTCCTTGCCACAGAGAGCTGAGGGGGCAGGGTCCTTGTGTATATTTCAGGCAGGCAGTAAGGGAGTCAAAGGTCACAGGGAATGGGCAGGAAGGTGGACGTGAGGAATATCAGATCAGCCATGATCCTATTGAATGGCGGAGCAGGCTCGAGAGGCCAAGCAGCTGACTGCTGTTCCTATTCTTTGTGGTCTTAAAGGGAGTCACTTGTGTACAGCCTGTGTTGCCATGCAGTTTGGTGAGATCATTGTCAATGAACCTTCATTAACTTGAAGGGTTGTAACAGATTTTTTTGCAAATATTGAGTGGAGGGGGAGAAGCAAAAAGTAATATCTTAGGTGGGTTGGAAGGCAGAAGAGATTAAATGAGAAAAGCAATAACGGTGCAAGGCAAAATAATGGGGCAAATAACAAAAACGACTGATCCATAACAGATGTAAATCATTACCAAAGCCACTGTCTGAAAAATGGGAGCAATAGGTTTGATCTGAAAAGGTTGAACTCAATGATGTCCAGGGACTATAAAGTGCCCAATTGAAAGATGAGGCGCTGTTCCTTGAGTTTCCGTTTACTTAATCCAGCCTCTTCACAACTTTGGTGTTGCATTCGACTCTGATCTCATATTCATGCCATCACCAAGACTGCCTATTTACACATCACCTTGCACAGATTATTTATGCTGAAACATTAATTCATGCCTTTGTTACTCAACACTCTATAATTGCAACAGACTATTGGCTGGTTCTCTCATATTCTACCCTCTGTAAACTTGAGGTCATCCAAAATACTATTGCCTGTGTCTCACCAAGTCCTGTTCACTATCACTTCTGTGGCCACTGACTTACATTGGTCAGGCAGTGTCTTGATTTTAAAATCCTCATCCCTGCTTTAAAATCCCTGAATGGCCTCACTGCAGTCTACCTTTGTAAAGTCCTCCAGCCCCACAACCCTCCATGATATCTGCGCTCCTCTAATTTCAACCTCTTGAGCTTCCCTAAATTTAATCACTCCACCATTGGTGGTCATTACTTCGGCCCCAAGTTGTCGAATTCCATCCCAATACCTATCAGCTTCTCTATCTTGATGGTCCCTTTTAAGAGACCCAATAGCACGACAGTGGTTAGCACTGTTGCTTCACAGCACCAGGGTGCTGGGCTCAATTCCCATTTGGGTCACTATCTGTGTGGAGTCTGCACATTCTCCCAGTGTCTGCGTGGGTTTCCTCCGGGTGCTCCAGTTTCCTCCCACGAGTCCTGAAAGATGTGCTGTTTGGTAATTTGGACATTCTGAATTCTCCCTCTGTGTACTAGAACAGGTGCAGGAGTGTGGCGACTAGGCGATTTTCACAGTAACTTCATTGCACTGTTAATTTAAACCTCCTCGTGACAATAATTTTTTTTTTATAAATTTAGATTACCCAATTATTTTTTCCAATTAAGGGGCAATTTAGCATGGCCAATCCACCTACTCTACACATTTTTGGGTTGTGGGGGTGAAACCCACGCAGACACGGGGAGAATGTGCAAACTCCACACGGACAGTGACCCAGAGCCGGGATCGAACCTGGGACCTTGGCGCCGTGAGGCGGTTGTGCTAACCACTAGGCCACCGTGCTGCCCAGTCCTTGTGACAATAATAAAGATTATCATGAACACCTATATTTTTCTTTGATCATGCCTTTGGACATCTGATCTAATACCTCCTTATGTTGCTTGGTGTCATATTTTGTTTCATAATGCTGCTGTAAAGCACCTTGGGATATTTATTATGCTAAAAGCACTATATAAATATGATTTGATGTTGTTGTTCCTCATTTAGAACAGTGGAGGAGGACAGGAACAAAGAGATCAGGTGGGAGTGAGGTGGAGAATTAAAATGACAGGTTATGACCTAGAAGCCATGGGCCATGCTTGCAAACTGAATTAAGGTGTTCTGCAAATCAATCACACAATTCCCATCCTCTATCCTGGTGACTTCATCAAATTATTCATTCAAATTGTTCAGACAAGATTCTTTTCCAGAAACCATCTTGGAAACAGATGCTGAATCCAGCAAGCTGTTAAAGATATGCACAACAGGCTCATATAGCACTTGTCCCATCTTCTTAACGATACTTAATTGAATATCATCTGGTGCATTAGGATGCAGAGGATCTTGGGGGAGAAATGCTAGTGTGATGTGGGACATAGGATCAGGAAGAGGAGATGCTGATTGCGATGTGAAGCACAGGGTCGTCTAGGGGAGCCGTTGAATATGGTGTGAAACATTGCATAACGGGGGTACATTTTCCTTTTTTCTTATCTCTTACAAGGAGATATTTCTTATTGTCTTGGGGTAAAATCAAGCAATCAATGCCATTATTCAATGTGCGATGTCCTGGAAACATGGATCATTGTGCAAGATGCTAGTGTTTGGGTCAATATTACACATTTAAGTGCTCCATCTTGATGAAGAATTCTATGTGCAGATGTTTTGAGTTCTATTTGGATGAGCTGCGTTTCACTGCAGAGGGTTGGACTGTCTGTAACTGTGGTGCATTGGGAAGAGTCACATAATAAAACAAATTTATGGGCTGAAATGGAAGAAACAGTTTATGTTTATGGTCAGTGTGTAAGGTTGTGAGTAGGTAAATGTTACAAGCCATGAAACTCGCAGTTTGATCCCAGATCTATGGTGAATCAGACAGATGTCAGGATAGGAAGCAGTGGGAGCACTACTCTTGGGATTTCCTTTGTTACTGCATGCACAAAGATGTGTCAACTAGACCATAGTCATTGCCCAAATACAGTGAGTCCTTTAAAACACTGCTCTGGCCTCATATTTGGGCACCGTCCATTGCTGGATAAAACAACTGCTAAATGATAAATATACTGTTTGTATTGACTTAACTATTTTATGAATTCTGTCTGTGCATCTGAGATATTTTGACTATATTTTCCTTTAGTGCAGACACAGGACTGTTAGGTCTCATTTAAATGATTTTTAAAATATTAATATTGTATTGTTTTGATTAGTTTATGGTTTTTGATTTTGAAATTCTCTATTGTTTCCAAGTAAAGAGAAATGACCAGATCGATGTCAGTACATGCTTCTAATAGCATGAATAAGGTCAAGTATATGTTGCAGTGATGCATTTCTTTATTCAAAGAGGAAACATTTCCTCTGTTTGACACTTGCAGCTAAATCGTATCATAATACATGCAATTGTGATTTCAGAGGAATGGGGCAGCACAGTGGCGCAGTGGTTAGCACTGCTGCCTCATGGCACCGAGGTCCCAGGTTTGATCCAGGCCCCGGGTTACTGCCCGTGTGGAGTTTGCACATTCTCCCCGTGTCTGCGTGGCTCTCACCCTCACAACCGAAAAAAGATACGCAGGGTAGGTGAAATGGCCACGCTAAATTGCCCCTTAATTGGGGGGGAAAAAAATTGGGTACTCTAAATTTATTTTTCTTAGAAAGTGATTTCAGAAATTTTTTTTTCCAAAGTATACCTCATATTCATGTATCAAATCAACCAGCCACAAGATACACCTTTCAGTGCTCAACATTCAATGCCCACTGCTCTGAAAAGAACAATATATTTTTGTTATATTTATGATTGAAGATGCGTTGGCTTTCAATAGAAGAAAAACACTTAAAAAGGGTTTCATCTTCATAGCTTTCTTACACCACATTGTAAAAAGGAATCAGTGAACTGTTGGAAAAAGAATCATTGCTAACTTATTGACAAATCAACAGAAACAAGCCTGATATCAATCTGATTATTTCAGTTAAGTAGGAAAAAGAAGAAAATAAGATTGCAGAAGTGATTGTTACATTGAAAGCATATCCGTGATCCTTTTCAGTGAACAATGCGGTCAGAATACAGTATAGATAGAGAGATTTGAGCATAATACATTCAATATAAATTCCAACCTTTGATTTCTTCAGTCTTTAAAATGACTGCATTAATGGGTGTAAATATACAAGTCAAATGCCCTTTTTACTCTGTTAAAACACAGTTGGGAACAACAGAAAACAGATTCTGTCTTGAGCTTCAACAACTTTGCTTGACCTTGTACAGTGGAACACTGTAAAATTGATTTGGTCATAATAATAAATGGAAGCCTGCATTATCTGCATTCTAATTATAATTAATATAACTGGTATAACTGCTGTATTATTTATGATTGGCTCCATAGAGAGTGAAATGCAATAATAATCTGCTGTGTAATTTTATTGATATACTGATGTATGGCTTTAATGTGGAAATAAATGATACAACGTAGGGTAACAAAATCTTTTTGATTCCACAGCACATCATAGTTAATGCCTTAAAAATGTCCACCAGCTTGTAAGTATACAGACTCACAAACACTGTGGGAAGCAGGCTAAAAATGATTGCTTAAAGAAATACCTTCAAATAAAATCTGAGAATTAAACCATCAGTACAATGCACCTCATAGCAGCAGCGGTATAGTATGCGGCGAGATTCTCCGTTTCAGAGACTAAGGGCGGAATTCTCCACTCCCGCGCGGCATCGGGAGACCGCTCCACGCACCCTATTCACCCCCCCCCCCCCCAGGGGGCTAGGAGCGGCGCTCCGTAAATCTCGGCCACCGGGTCTTTTGCGTCAAGACGGCGCGCCGAGAATGAGGCGACGGCGGCGCCTAAGTGACGTCAGCCGCGCATGCGCAGGTTGGCCGGCTCCAACCCGCGCATGCGCGGTTGCTGTCTTCCCCTCCGCTGTCCCGCAAGACGTGGTGGCTTGATCTTGCGGGGCGGCGGAGGGGAAGAGTGCGTCTCTTGGAGACACCGGCCCGACGATCGGTGGGCACCGATCGCGGGCCAGTCCCCTCCCGAGCACGGCCGTGGTGCTCACTCCCCTCTCCGCCCCCCACAAGCCACAAACGAACCTTTGGCGCCATGTTCACGACGGCAGCGACCAGGTGTGGTTGCTGCCGGCGTGAACAGGTCGGGAACGTCAGGCCGCTCGGCCCATTCGGGCCGGAGAATCGCTGCTCGCCGTGAAAAACGGCGAGTGCCGATTCTCCAAGCGGGGGGTGGGAGAATCACGGGGGGTGCCAGGGCGGCGTGTCGTGAGTCACCCGGCCCTCCCGCGATTCTCCCACCCGGCGTGGGGAGCGGAGAATCGGGCCCTAAGTGCTGACACCAGGACAGAATCGGGGGACTTCTATGACAGAAAACTTGGCGGCACTCCCAGAACAATTCAAGAACCATTAATGGGCTAACATTGGCGCTACATAGAATATGACCAATTCCAATGAAAAGCGGTGTCGGATTCCACGCCGCCTGTTTCCCGATTTTTGAAACCACGTCATCAGTAACTCCTCCTGGTGGAGGCGGAGCAGCGTGGAGACCCTGAAGAATACCAGGTCAGGCCCGCTAATGATATGCCAACAACGTTTACTGTTCGTTTGGAGTAGAATGCATTGACGCCGAGGCATCCGAGCATGGCATTCTGGCGAGGCCAGGCCACAATTTTGGCCTCACAACCGATTCTCCGCCCAATCATCTTCCCGATTTCGGCATGGCCGACGGAGAATCCCATTCATGGTGCTTCAATGCAGTCCTAGTTTTACTTTTCATATTACTTCAAGGGACAAAAAGCACATACTCCTTTCTGAATGCTGTTGTACAGTGTTTGGATATGCTTATTGTGTCCAGTTCAATGGACAAGTGTAAAAAGGAGGAAATGAGTAAAAAATTTTCAACTTGTCCATCTCATCTCATTTCATCATGATATAGGATGACCTCCACTTCCTTCCTTTTCCTACCTTTGTGGGAAATCTATATTTTCCAGTTTCCAATTGAGACATGTGTCAAGTCTATTTTGCTTTCAAATGTTTTACATTCAGCCTATGCCATAAAGAAAAGCTTATTCTAATTTGCGGTTCCCTCAGCTAATAATTAGAATCTATGGTGAAATCCACATTCCTTTTAATTTATTCATTCATGGTGATGTGGGTTTTGCTGGCAGTTGCCCATCCCTAATTGCCTTAAGGAGGTGGTGGTGAGCTGCCTTCTCAAAGCACTGCAGTCCATGTGTTGCAGGAATGCTCACAGTGCTGTTAGGAAGTGAATTCAAGGATTTTCACATAAGGATTGTAAAGGAACAGTGATGTATTTCTATGTCAGGATGGTATGTAGCTTGAAGGGGAACAAGAGAAATGTTCCCATGTAACTGCTGCCTGATGCACAATCAATGGACACGAAACGTAGATAAAGTCCGAACAATATGCTTTAATACACAAGAAGTGTACCCGGCAGCAGACGTACAGAAGAATGGCAGACTGCCGGAGACCACAGGTTCTTATACCCCGCCTCGTAGGTGGAGCTACCTACCTTTCAGCCAATCGGCTGAGGCGCACATGACATACCTGGGCCAATGGGCAGCGAGTCCTCTGCACCAATGGCAGCTCACTTCCAGGTACCGTAATACCCTTAGTCATATTACCACACTGCCCATGCCCTTCTATGTGGCAGAGGCCGCGTGTTTGGAAGGTGCTGCAAGAAACTGCGATGAGTTGGTGCAATGCATCTTAGGTGGCAGGCACTGCTGTAATGTGTGTCGGTGGTGGAGGGAGTGGATGTTGAAGGTGGCGGGTGTGATCCCGATCAAGTGGACTGCTTTGTACTGGATGGTGTCGGGCCTCTTGACTGTTGTTGGAGCTGCATTCATCCAGGCAAGTGTAATTTCATCACATCCCCAACCTGTGTCTTTTACATTCTGGACAAGCTTTTGGGAGTCAGGAGGTGAGTTGTTCGCCACAGAATTATCAGCCTCTGACTCTTGCAGCCACAGTATATATATGGCTGGTTCAGGTCTGATTCTGCCCCCCCCCCCCCCCCCCCCCCCCAGGATATTTATAGTGGGGGATTCAGTGATGGTAATTTAAAAAAAAATTAATTTACAGATGTCGGCATCGTTTTTTAGGACAGCATTTATTGCCCATCCCTACTTGCCCTTCAGAAAATGGTGGTGTAGGTTAAAGGCTTGACCAAGGCTTCACAGGACTAAAATGGCTTCTGTCAGTATAGTGCCTGATCAGAAGATGAGGTGCTGTTTCTCCAGTTTACATTGGGCTTCAAAGAACAAAGAACAATACAGCACAGGAACAGGCCCGTCGGCCCTCCAAACCTGTACCGGTCATGATACCAACCTTTACCAAAACCCTCAGCACTTCCTTGTGCCGTATCCCTCTATACCCATCCTATCCATCCCATCAAGATGCCTTTTGAACACCGTCAATGTATCTGCTTCCACAACCACCCCCTAGCAACGTGTTCCAGGAACTCACCACCCTCTGCATAAAAAACCTGCCTCGCACATCTCTTCTAAACTTTTCCCCATGGACCCTAAACCTATGCCCCCTGGTGACTGACCCCTCCACCCCGGGAAAGAGTGCCTGCCCATCTATCCAGGCCCCTCATAATCCTGTAGACCTCTATCAGGTGAAACCTCAACCTCCGTCTTTCTAACGAAAACAGTTCAAGTCTATTCAGCCTCTCCACATAACTAACACCCTCCTAACTTCAATGGAACACTGTGGTACTGAACTCATACCATATTTTGTAAATTCATTTAACCATCATTTGTGCGCATGGGGATCGAGTTTTGCACCCAAATTTCAATGCAGTTAGATGAATTAGCACAAAAAGAAATCAGGGGATTTTAAATTTCTCGGGCTCTGCCACAAGTGGGAATTGCATTGGCTAGGGAAGGCTCTTCAAATTTCATTCACTTTCTGGCCCATTTTAAAAGTTTTTTCATATCAAACAATATTAAATTTGCTAAGAAATTGACCAAGGGACATAAATGAAGCTACTTAATTATTGGGACTTGATTGCTGAGAAGATGCTTCCCCTCATCAGAGACTGCAAATAGGAGGATAGGGTTTAAAAATAAGGGTATTGGCCATGCTAAATTGCCCCTTAGTGTCCAAAAGGTTCAGGTGGGGTTACTGGGATAGGGTGGAGGCGTGGATTTAAGTAGAGTGCTTTTTCCAAGGGCCAGTGCACACTCGATGAGCTGAATGGCCTCCTTCTGTACTGTAAATTCTATGATTGATACGAATGTGGATGACTCCTGCCCGGTAAATCAACTTTGGAAACCGGTCGTCTGCAAAAGGCTCGAGGTTGCCAGCACACCCTAATATGGGGCATGTCAAACGAAGCATGAGCCTGTATACAAGCTATTTTTGGCTCATCAGGCTTCAAATTTCAATGTTAACCAGGCAGCTACCATAATGTAACAGAAGCTCTTCAGTTTTGCTCTTGAGGTATAGTATCTAAAAACGTGCACTAAAAGAGATTCCATGATTAAAAGTTATTAAAAATAAATGGAGGTTTTTCTGCCCTCCCAGCACTGGTGGCCCTATTCCTTTGCCTGTTTACCTGACCTCCTCACACCAGTGTAGTGGCTAGGATCATAATTGGCAGTTAGCAGTCCTTCACTAAAAGCTGAAGTGTGCCATTGTAATTCCGGGGCGAGAGATGCTGTAAATTAGACAAAGGTGCTGTCTGAATAATATCTTGTGAGATAGTTTGGAGGCATGTGTCGAGCTTGTGCAGCCCCAGCATTACAATGTGAAGCCTCGTAATTGGCCTCATTGCTTGATGTTTCCTTGAATATTTATGGAAACTTATATTCTAATAATTGTAATCATCAGCTATTTCATTGCTATTTATCCTACAGTCAAGATGGAATACCTATACAAGGGTTTCAAGTCATAACAGGGGACCACCTGAACTGTCGGGGAATTGGGGATCAAGTTGTTTTTTTCCAAAGGATGAATTTCCAATTCCTCACTTGCGAGATAAATCACTTCTGAAGACATTCTTCATCATACAAACTTTACTTGAAGACCTCAAAATAAAATAGCAATTTTAAAATAATAAAGGACTGATCTGTTCAGATTTGTTTTAATTTATGTAGATAAGGCAGAGCATTCTAATTTGTGCAATGCTTAAGCTTTACACTTAAGATGGATCTGCAGTGCTGGGGTTCTCCCAAGGATACAAAATTGTTCAAAAAGACAAGTCCATGCAAACGTAATGCAAATTGTTCAAAAGAGGAAGTTTAAACATGGATGCCAAAATTCTCCAGGTACGCAATCGACCACAGAATAATACGCCGGGCCAAAATCGGGATTTGCGCCGAGCGAGCATCACACCCATCACAAATTTCCGGGCCCACCCCGCCAGCCAGAACGGTATTTCAGCCCTGTGGGAACATGCAGATTAACATGTTTGAACGTGATTAACAGGCTGGAAGCCCAATTAACCTCCCGCCCATGATGCTACACCCTGCCCACCCCCAAGCCAGGACCTACGTGGGTGTGATTTGGTGGAAGTATTGAGGAATGTGGACCTGACAGTTTGCAGTCCGAGGGGTGGTAAGGGGTTAAATGCCCTCCCAACAATTGCCTCCAGGGTGCCGAGGAGATTCCTTCATGGGACTTGGGGGTCAGAGGGACTTGTGCTTGAAGAGCTCAGGTCAGGGGTCCTTCCTGGAATGGGGTCCGTTTTGCTGTTCTCCCCATCTGCATCTGTTAAATTAAGTTTTCTCATAATAAAGTGAAAGTGTTCTCACCTTTGTCCTTAAGCCCTTTAAAAAATCTGTCAGCATGCCAAGTTTAAAGGTCTGTAAGAAGAAGGTAGAAGTAATCCTTTGAAAGTGGAAAAACCTCTGAAGTGGTTTTCACACCGTCATTTTAAAGTATAGAAATCTGTGTATGCCAAGAAGGCAGGATGCTCTGATCTGCACTGTTTGTGTTGAGTTAGGGGGTGGATTGGGGGGGGTTTCTGCAGTAGCTTTTGTGATCGGGGCAGTCCGAGCTCAGGGGTGCGGGACCTGTCACAGAGATTAGATCCCGCCCCTCTCAGTTGCAGTGCAGAATTCGGTGCGCCATGGAATGGCACAGAAAAGCCGATTCAGCTAAAAACATATTCCAAGTTTCATTGTATGGCTCATTGCCTGACCAGCGGGAAACACTCCGGTTTTCCCGCTGATGGGAGCACTTAATTGCGTTTCCAGAGACTCACACCCGTGGTGTTTCATAGAGTAGACATTAACACGTGCCAATTGTTTCACATCTTTAACAAACAATATGCTTTAAACATGTAATAGAACATAGAACACTACAGCGCAGTACGGGCCCTTCGGCCCTCGATGTTGCGCTGACCTGTGAAACCATCTGAAGCCTATCTGACCTACACTATTCCATTTTCATCCATATGTCTATCCAGTGACCACTTAAATGCCCTTAAAGTTGGCGAGTCTACTACTGTTGCAGGCAGGGCGTTCCACACCCCTACTACTCTCTGAGTAAAGAAACTGCCTCTGATATCTGTCCTATATCTATCACCCCTCAATTTAAAGCTATGTCCCCTCGTGTTGGTCATCACCATCCGAGGAAAAAGACTCTCACTGTCCACCCTATCTAACCCTCTGACTATCTTATATGTCTCTATTAAGTCACCTCTCAGCCTTCTCCTCTCTAACGAAAACAACCTCAATTCCCTGAGCCTTTCCTCGTAAGACCTTCCCTCCATACCAGGCAACATCCTAGTAAATCTCCTCTGAACCCTTTCCAAAGCTTCCACATCCTTCTTATAATGTGGTGACCAGAACTGCACGCAGTACTCCAGGTGCGGCCGCACCAGAGTTATGTACAGCTGCAGCATGACCTTGTGGTTCCGAAACTCAATCCCCCTGCTTATAAAGGCTAGCACACCATATGCCTTCTTAACAGCCCTATTAACCTGGGTGGCAACTTTCAGGGATTTATGTACCTGGATGCCAAGATCTCTCTGTTCATCTACACTACCAAGAATCTTGCCATTAGCCCAGTACTCTGCATTCCTGTTACTCCTTCCAAAGTGAACCACCTCACACTTTTCCGCATTAAATCCATCTGCCACCTCTCAGCCCAGCTCTGCAGCTTATCTATGTCCCTCTGTATCTTATAACATCCTTCAGCACTATCCACAACTCCACCGACCTTTGTGTCATCTGCAAATTTACTAACCCATCCTTCTACACCCTCTTCCAGGTCATTTATAAAAATGACAAACAGCAGTGGCCCCAAAACAGATCCTTGCAGTACACCACTAGTAACTGAACTCCAGGATGAACATTTGCCATCAACCACCACCCTCTGTCTTCTTTCAGCTAGCCAATTACTGATCCAAACCGCTAAATCACCTTCAGTTCCATACTTCCTTATTTTCTGCAATAGCCTACCGTGGGGAACCTTATCAAACGCCTTACTGAAATCCATATACACCACATCAACAGCTTTACCCTGATCCACCTGTTTGGTCACCTGCTCAAAAAACTCAATAAGGTTTGTGAGGCATGACCTACCCTTCACAAAACCGTGTTGACTATCGCTAATCAACTTGTTCTTTTCAAGATGATTATAAACCCTATCTCTTATAACCTTTTCCAACATTTTACCCACAACCGAAGTAAGGCTCACAGGTCTATAATTACCAGGGTTGTCTCTACTCCCCTTCTTGAACAAGGGGACAACATTTGCTATCCTCCAGTCTTCCGGCACTATTCCTGTCGACAAAGACGACATAAAGATCAAGGACAAAGGCTCTGCAATCTCCTCCCTGGCTTCCCAGAGAATCCTAGGATAAATACCATCTGGCCCAGGGGACTTATCTATTTTGACATTTTCCAAAATTGCTAACACCTCCTCCTTTTGAACCTCAATTCCATCTAGCCTGGTCGACTGAACCTGAGTGTTCTCCTCGACAACATTGTCTTTCTCCAGTGTAAACACTGACGAAAAATATCCATTTAACGCTTCCCCTATCTCCTCTGATTCCACACACAACTTTCCACTACTATCCTTGATTGGCCATAATCTTACTCTAGTCATTCTTTTGTTCCTGATATACCTATAGAAAGCCTTAGGGTTTTCCTTGATCCTATCCGCCAACGACTTTTCGTGTCCTCTCCTCGCTCTTCTTAACTCTCCCTTTAGGTCCTCCCTGGCTAACTTGTAACTCTCAAGTGCCCTAACTGAGCCTTCATGTCTCATCCAAACATAAGCCTTCTTCTTCCTCTTGACAAGTGCTTCAACTTCCTTAGTAAACCATGGTTCCCTTGCTCGACAACTTCCTCCCTGCCTGACAGGTACATACTTATCAAGCAGTAGCTGTTCCTTGAAAAAGCTCCACATTTCGATTGTACCCAACCCCTGCAGTTTCATTCCCCATCCTATACATCCTAAATCTTGCCGAATAGCATCATAATTGCCTTTCCCCCAGCTATAATTCTTGCCTTGCGGTATATACCTATCCCTGCCCATTGCTAAAGTAAACATAACCGAGTTGTGATCACTATCACCAAAGTGCTCACCTACATCTAAATCTAACACCTGGCCGGGTTCATTACCTAGTACCAAATCCAATGTGGCCTCGCCCCTTGTTGGCCTGTCTACATACTGTGTCAGAAAACCCTCCTGCACACACTGCACAAAAACTGACCCATCTATAGTACTCGAACTATAGTATTTCCAGTCAATATTTGGAAAGTTAAAGTCCCCCATAACAACTACCCTGTTACTCTCGCTCCTGTCGAGAATCATCTTTGCAATCCTTTCCTCTACACCTCTGGAACTATTCGGAGGTCTATAGACAACTCCCAACAGGGTGACCTCTCCTCTACTGTTCCTAACCACGGCCCATACTACCTCAGTAGACGAGTCCTCAAGCGTCCTTTCTACCGCCGTAATACTTTCCTTGATTAACAATGCCACACCCCCCCCCTCTTTTACCATCTTCTCTGTTCTTACAGAAACATCTAAATCCTGGAACCTGCAACAACCATTCCTGTCCCTGCTCTACCCATGTCTCCAAAATCGCCACAACATCGAGATCCCAGGTACCAACCCATGCTGCAAGCTCACCCACCTTATTCCGGATGCTCCTGGCGTTGAAGTAGACACACTTCAAACCAGCGTCCTGCTTGCCGGTGCCCTCTTTCGAACTTTTAACCCTATCCCTGACCTCACTACTCTCAACATCCTGTACACTGGGACTACAATTTAGGTTCCCATCCCCCTGCTGAATTAGTTTAAACCCCCCCGAAGAGCACTAGCAAATCTCCCCCCCAGGATATTGGTACCCCTCTGGTTCAGGTGAAGACCATCCTGTCTGTAGAGGTCCCACCTACCCCAGAATGAGCCCCAATTATCCAGGAAACCAAAACCCTCCCTCCTGCACCATCCCTGTAGCCACGTGTTCAACTCCTCTCTCCTTATTTCTCACTTCGCTAGCACGTGGCACGGGTAACAACCCAGAGTTAACAACTCTGTTTGTTCTAGCTCTCAGCTTCCACCCTAGCTCCCTGAAGTACTGGGCAAAGTGGAAAATAACGTATTAATAATAAAAAGTGAAGAGTTTGCAGGAATATATAATCAGTTGATTATATATTGAGTATGTTTTTTAGAATGAATTTTGATCAACAAGGTTTAAATCAAATAGCTGCCTGGTGGTTTATGTGTGGCCTAACATAGCAATGTGATGCAATGAATTCCCACATTTAACAATATATTATTACTTAATTAAATGTTACCTTAAGGGTATCTAACTCTCAAATAATTGTGTGTTGTTTGCCAAAGACTGAGGCACAATTACTGACCAACTAATGAATAACCTTTCCTTTAATTTGCACTATTCCCTTACTTTCAACCATTTAAGTGATTCATTTTGACCCTCTGTGCAATGTAAATTGTATTATTATGCAAGATTAGCAAAGCAAAGGACAAGCCACTTGAACTTGAAGCCTCTTAATTGTGGTAATCTACTCTCCCATATATCGAATAATTCCTATTTAATAAAATTTATTAACTGATTGGTAGTTGAGAAAATATCTCCTGAAAAGATGCCTGTTAGCCAGGGCTTACATTAACTGCATCAGCTGTTTAATACTTGCCATTTCTTATCAAAACTCATAACTCTTTTGCAATTTGTCAGAAAGTGGAACAGTCGACATGCAGCAAGACCTGGACAATCTCAAGCTCATAAGTGGCAAGTAACATGGCATTACACAAGTGCCACACAATGATCACCTTCAACAAGAGAGAATGTAACCACGCAAGTGATTATTACGCAAGATTAGAGCTCATTGGATTGCGGGCAATTTTGTATTTTCCTCTTTATTCTTTCGTGGGATGTGAGCCTCACTGGCAAGATCATTTGAACCCATGTCGCTATAGGATTAGCCTGGGCCTCTGGATTACCAGTCCAGTGATTTTACCACTATACCACCAGCTCCCTCTGAATGGATTGAGGATTGGTTAATGGACAAAATGCAGGCAGTAAGAATTTACAGATTGTCAGCTGTAACTAGTGGTGTACAGTACGAATCAGTGCTTGGGCTCGCAGCTACTTACAATCTATTTCAAAGACTTAAATGGGGATACCAAGTGTAATGCATCCAAGTTTGTCAATAATGCAAAGTTAGGTGTAAAATTAAGCTGTGAGGAAAATTCAAGGCGGTTGCAAAGGAAAATGGATAGATTAAGTGAGCGGGTATGAATATGAAATGAAAATCGCTTATAGTCACGAGTGGGCTTTAAATTAAGTTTACTGTGAAAAGCCCCTAGTCGCCACATTCCGGCGCCTGTTCGGGGAGGCTGTTACGGGAATCGAACCGTGCTGCTGGCCTGCTTGGTCTGCTTTCAAAGCCAGCGATTTAGCCCTGTGTGCTAAACAGCCCCTGACGGATGGCCTAAAATATGTAGAATTTTTAAAAACTATTTCACGGGATGTGGGCATCATTAGTTAAGCCAGCATTCATTGCCCACCCTAATTGCCCTCAAGAAGGCAATGGTAGGGCGGCATGGTTGTTAGCACTGCTGCCTCACAAGGCCGAAGACCTGGGTTCGATCCCGGCCCCGGGTCACTGTCCATGTCGAGTTTGCACATTCTCACGTGTCTGCATGGATCTCACCCCCACAACACAAAAAGATGTGCATGGTAGGTGAATTGGTCACGCTAAATTGTTCCTTAATTTAAAAAACAGATTTGGGTGCTCTGAATTTATATTTAAAAAAAGAAGGCAGCGGTGAACTACCTTCTTGAACTACTGCCGTCTGTATGGTGTAGGTACATGGACAGCGCTGTTAGGAAGGGAGTTTCAGGGTTTTGACCCTGTAACATTGAAGGAATGATAATATAGTTTTAAATCAGGATGGTGAGTGACTTGGTGAGGAATTTGCACACTTGGTGTTCCCATGCATCTGCTGCCCATGTCCTCTTGAGTGGTAGGGATTGTGGGTTTTAAAAGTGCTGGCAAAGGAGCAGAGGTGAGCATCTTGTAGTCTGTACACACTGTTGCTACTGGGCATCCGTGGTGTAGGGAGTGAATGAAGACTATCTAGGACAAAGCTGCCCATTTGATAACGCCTATTGCTCATTTAAATCTGCTGATCTGGATCCCGGCCAGTGAGGGCGATATCCAGATCGTTAGATTCAACGGCCTCGTCCCAACACCAAATTATGTGCGACTGTCATCATAGAATTTACAGTGCAGAAGGAGGCCATTCGACCCATCGAGTCTGCACTGGCTCTTGGAAAGAGCACCCTACCCAAGGTACCTCCACCCTATCCTCATAACTCCACCCAACACTAAGGGCAATTTGTCATGGCCAATCCACCTAACCTGCACATCTTTGGGCTGTGGGAGGAAACCGGAGCACCCGGAGGAAACCCACACAAACACGGGGAGGATGTGCAGACTCCGCACAGACAGTGACCCAAGCTGGAATCGAACCTAGGACCCTGGAGCTGTGAAGCAATTATGCTATCCACAATGCTACCGTGCTGCCCCTCATGTGAGAGTACCTTAAGAAATGGGTGTTTAAGAAATGTACCTTTAAGAAATGGGTGTTTATCAGTGATGTCAGAGTATGGGTGGAGCTGGGCTGTCTGTCAGCTTTTTACTTTCGTTTAGGCTGTTTGCTGCAGGGTGTGTTTTCGTTTCATTTTCAGTGTTGGAGCTGAAACCAGTCCTAGCAGGTGTACAGCTGTTCTCTCTACCATCAAATGACTATCTCTTGAACATTTGGTGAATTCAGAAATATAAATGTTTTCAGTATTGACTTTAATCTGATGTGCTTCTGTTAAAGGTTTTGTTTTTAAGTCGTATGGATGTTAAAAGGAAAGCTTAAAGGATTACTTAGTGTTGTAGTCTTTGGGGGTAGTATTTGAATTAATGGTTGCTAAGATGTTCACTGTATGTTTTAAAAAGGTTAACTTGAGTTCATAGAATAAATATTGTTTTGCTTTAAGAAATACTTTTCCATTTCTGCTGTACCACACCTGTAGAGCGGGCCGTGTGCTCCCCATACCACAATCTAATAAAAGTTGTGGGTCAGGTAAACTCCCTTATACACTTTGGGGTTCTCTAAACCCTGGCCCATAACAGCGACGAGGCCGCTGAATCGCATCCATATTTTCCTTTTTCCTGGATATTTCTTTTCCATATTCGCAGGCCAAGAGAGTGGTTGAGTGATCTGTTACCCTGGCCCTGATTCTCTGGTCTTGTTTGCTCTCGCTCAAGCAAAGCGATGCTGGTGAATAGCGAGAGGCCAAAATCGAGAATCTCGCCAGGCACCAAACAGTTGGATGCGATCGGCCCGCTCCCACAGGCGAAATTGGACCCTCGAGAAACCAATTATCACCGCTTAAGCCACATGTCCATACAATTACCGAAAGTCACCCCATATCCACCGTCCTCCCATCATTCATTGGCCTCCCCAGCCATTGATCATGCTGGCGCCGATTAGTACTCCTTTTGAAAAACTTGAACGTGGCAGAAGGGCTTCTGTGGGCAGCCGAGGAGGGGGGGGGGATGCATCTTCACTCACAGGCAAAGAGCCTGGGGGTGCTGGGCTTGCCACTCCTTGCGCTTGGTGGGGGGTGGGGGACCATCCGCAGGTGTGGGCCACCATGGGACGGTGTATTGGAGCATGCTGGGGTGGGAGAACGCCCGGGAAGAACCGCTTGTGGCACCAACATGCCAACCCCTGTTTACCCATTCCGGGGGGGCCACCCTTGTCCCTGCCCGTGTGCCCCACCAACCCATAATCCCCACCGACTGCTGAGGCCACTGTCCGCCCGCCTGAAGGCTATCGCAATAGAGAATTGGCTATCGTGGTTAACTGAACACTTAACACAACCCAATTGGATTCCCATGAGTGGGCAGGCCATGGAGCATGTGGGAGTAATTGCCTAGCATCGCGATCACACCTTGATGCCGGGACACTGTGCTTGAGCAATGTGGGAGGAGCACCACACATGCAGCAGCCAATATCTGAACACCCAGGGGTTGGGACCAGGAACATGTCCAAGGCCGGAGGGTGGGGGGTGCCATGGGGAGGGGGAGATGCCTGGAGAGATGGACCACGGGTTCAGAGGTCGGGCCGCATTGCAGAAGAAAGTGACAGAGGCATCTTACTGGTTGTGCACAAAGATGTTTATTGTGTTTGGCAATTCCCCATCCTCCTGATGGTGCTGCCCCCTCGCCCTCTTTCAGTCCCCAACCTCTTTGTCTAAGTGTCTCCCCACTTAGGTGGAGGCAGTCAAATGTCCCTGAATGTCCCTACTTACCTCGCCCCGTGGCCTTCAATGCCCTTAGTGGGTGTCTTCTGGGGCCTGTGAGGCTGGTGCGCCCCAGCTCACTTGTCTGCGGCACATGCATAGCTGTGCCGCCCTGTCCCATGTGCTGGCTGTGAGACGTAGCCTCAACAGAGGGCTGGAACTCGGGGAATTGGTTGCCACTGTCGCCACTCCCTGGGACGGGTCTGGGGTTGGCACTCAGTGCCCCTTCCTCCTGCTTGGTGCTCATAGGGCCCTGGGGTTCACCTTGGGATGAAGAGGCATCATGGTTCGAGCCAGAATGCCCCTGCTTCATCTGGCTCTGCCAGCCGTGGCCGTTCGACATGGTCCGCACCACCGTATTGATGCCCTCAGTGACTGGGACATGCTCCACAGCGCCTCAGCAATGCCCACCTGCGACTGGGACAAGCTTCTCAACCCCTTGGCTATACCGATCTGAGACCGGGACATGTCCCGCAGAATCTCATCAAGGTCAGCCTTGTACTGGGTGACAACCCCCAGCAAGACGGATATTCTGTCGAGACCCTCAGCCATGGTTGTCACCGACTGTGCAACACCGTGGACACTTTCACTAATGGTGCCGACGTCATGAACCATGCTTTCCTCTGCGGTCGGCATCCTAGCAGTGTTGGCCTCGGTGCAATGCTTTGCCGGTGACATCTCTTCCACTCGTAGCCTATGGAACACCTCCAAGCGGCTACGGACCTGCTGGAGTGTCGCTGACATGGTCCTCTGAATGCCCCGGTTGCTCCCTAACATCTCCATCAGCTGAGGCTAACTCTTTTTACAGGCTCAGCATCAGGCTGGGACCCAGCTGGGTCCTGGGCTTGACTATAATGGCATCTTCAGAGCTCTCCTCCGAGGTGGTGTCATGGGAGACTGGTGAGGGTGCCACCCGGGAGGGGCCGTCGCTGTCGGCTGGAGGACCTGCGGGGGAATGGACATGTGGTCACTGGGAGGGATGGGTCAGTGCGCAAACCAATAACGACTAACATTTGACAGGTCCTCCGGGTGGAGCCCAGTGGTTCCTCACCTCTGCGACGTCTGCCAGCCTCCGTGTTGGTGACCGCTCTGTCCTCAGCCACACTGGTACCTCCAGGGCCTGCTCCTTGTAGGTAGTGAGAATTCTTAGGTCTGGCACTCCACTGCCAGTGTGGACCCTCTCCTGGCGATTGTGGGTGAGCTTTTCCTGAGGAAATAGAGATGGGCATCATTAGCCACACACGTGGTTCTCAGTTTTTGGTGGCGTGTGTGAAGGAGGAGTTGGAGGGTTTGAAGGGGGAGGGGTGGGGGAAGGGCTGGGGGTTGAAGGGGGAGGGGGGTTAGATGCTCCCCTGTGAGGGGGAGGGAGCGGTCTGGGGGAGGGGGGGCGGCGGAGGGGGGGGGGGGGGCTATGGGGTCTATTCACTCATGTTGCCCAGTTAAGTCATTGATCTTTCTGCACTGGAGGCCAGTCTTCCTGGTCATACTCCCGGCCCTCACAGCCTCCGCCACCTCGTCCCAGGCAGCACTGGCTGCTCTATGGCCAACCCTCCTGGACCCTCACTGCGCCTAGCAGCCTCCTGACCTCCACTGCGTCTAGCAGCCTCCCAAAGTCGGCGTCCCCGAATCTTGGGACTGGTCTCCTCGGCGCTATTGTTGCGAGCTGGTTGGGGTTGGCTGAGCAAGTGTTGCTAGACCTTGTTAGCAGGGATCTGGCGAGCGGAGTCCTAGCGAATCAGCGGGTGAATCTTCATTTGCGGTGAGAAGCCCGTGAGGCCTCGTTAAGTGGGCCAATTAACGTTGACGAGTGTTGTCGGCCTCGCCGGGCTGAGCGACGGGAAGCTCCCGGCAATTCCTGCTCATTACCACACTCCGAAATCTCTCCGGAGAATTGCGCCGTCTACAAATGCCACTTTGATAGCTGCTGCAAAGCGGTGCACCGAAGTAGCTAACTTTTCCACCAACGTCCAGCATTACGACATCGGTGAATGTGGAGGATCTCCATCCTGTGATTCAGACACACTCTACTCATTCTTGTGTGCTCTGCCCAAAGGCAGGTCCTTGGTTCGATGTCTGCTGATGCTTCATCCTGAGCTGTCTCCTTGGCAATTCTTTTTCAGTGGCGCTTTACCATTTCCTTCCACTCCCAGGAACATGGCGAGGACCCAGATGTCAAATCTACCTCAAACCAGAACAGGAATCAAACCCACACTCTTTGAATTATTCTGAACCACACACTAGACATCTAAACTAACAGGCCTCACAACACAGTATGTAACTGTCTCAAGTTCCTTTTATATGACGATATTAACTGTTGGCTATCCTAATGGCCCAGTGTGAAATGCACCTGAACTATCTGTGAAGTGTGATTGTGCAATATTTGGTCAGTGCTTCTATTAGCTGATCTCAGATGGGTCATGCGTGGAGACATTTCAATTGGCCTCTGCTGGAAAGCTAGGAAGTTCAGGGAAAAATAAATCAGTCTGTTCCTAATCACTATACTGGCTGTGTATATATTTGGGCATTGGCTGAATTAGCTCACACATGAATAATGGTTGTGCATGTTGTGCATCATCGGGCTTTCACCAGCACTGCAGTTTCCCTCATTGCCTTCAGGCAAAGAGGAGATAAAAGGGAAGTGACTTGAGGAAATTGAATAAATAAAATAATAGATGCACAGGTACTAAAGTCATCAAGAGAAACCGAATTGCACTTGCATGGGAGTTTGAAGGACTACTTACAGTAATAGTCTACTACTTATGGGGGAGTGATAGTGTGTGTCATGTTCCATATTGGTAGAGTGATGGTAATGTTTGACTCCCTTATGGTGCAATATTTATCAATTATGGTATTTATCTCGTTCCAAGAAGGAGCACCTGTATTTGTAGAATTCCCGGTTACCGGGTTGCAGTGTTTGTATAGTTCCCTGGTGACAGACTTACAGTATTTATCTGGCTCCCAGGTGATGGAGTTCAAGTAAATATCTCATTTCCCAGACAAACACTGTTATTCTGTCAGCAGAGCTGAAGTTAGTGTTTATTTGGTTCATTGTTAATGGAGTTATAGTATTTAATAATAATAATACTTTCTTATTGTCACAAGTAGGTACATTAACACTGAACTGAAATTACTGTGAAAATCCCCTCGTCGCCACACTCCGGCGCCTGTTAGGGTACATCAGGGAGAATTCAGAATGTCCAAATTACCTAACAGGATTTGGGACTTGTGGGAGGAAACCCACGAGCAGACGGGTAAAACATGCAGACTCCAGAGAGTCAGTGATCTAAGCCGGGAATCAAACTTGGGACCCTAGCGGTGTGAACCAACAGTGCTAACCACCGTGCGACAGTGCCGCCCCAGTTGTACAGCTCTCTGGTGATGGAGTTACAGTATTTGATTAGTTCTCTGGTAATTGACTTACAGTATTGATACAGTTCTCTGGGTGATGGAGTTACAGTATTTATAGATATTCCTGGTGATGAGGTTACAGTATTTGTAGATTTCCCTGGTGATGGAGTTACTGTATTTGTAGATTTCCCTGGTGATGGAGTTACTGTATTTGTAGATTTCCCCGGTGATGGAGTTACTGTATTTGTGGATTTCCCTGGTGATGGAGTTACTGTATTTGTGGATTTCCCTGGTGAAGGAGTTACAGTATTTATAGATATTCCTGGTGATGGAGTTACTGTATTTGTAGATTTCCCCGGTGATGGAGTTACTGTATTTGTGGATTTCCCTGGTGAAGGAGTTACAGTATTTATAGATATTCCTGGTGATGGAATTACTGTATTTGTAGATTTCCCCGGTGATGGAGTTACTGTATTTGTGGATTTCCCTGGTGATGGAGTTACTGTATTTGTGGATGTCCCTGGTGATGGCGTTACAGTATTTGTGGATTTCCCTGGTGATGGCGTTACAGTATTTGTACAGTTCCCCGGTGATGGAGTTACTGTATTTGTGGATTTCCCTGGTGATGGGGTTACTGTATTTGTGGATTTCCCCGGTGATGAAGTTACAGTATTTGTGGATTTCCCTGGTGATGAAGTTACAGTATTTGTATATTTCCCTGGTAATGAAGTTACAGTATTTGGACAGTCCCCTGGTGATGAAGTTACAGTATTTATAGATTTCCCCGGTGATGGAGTTACTGTATTTGTGGATTTCCCTGGTGATGAAGTTACAGTATTTGTACAGTTCCCCGGTGACGGAGTTAAAGTATTTGTAGATTTCCCCGGTGATGAAGTTACAGTATTTGTTCAATTCTCTGGTGACGGAGTTAAAGTATTTGTAGATTTCCCTGGCGATGAAGTTACAGTATTTGTGGATGAAAATGAAATTAAATGAAAATCGCTTATTGTGTTTCCCTGGTGATGGTGTTACAGCACTTTTACAGATCTCTGGTGATGGGGTTACAGTATTTGTACAGTCCCCTGGTGATGTAGTTATACTATTTGATTAGTTCTCTGGTGAAGGAGCTACAGTATTTGCTTAGTTCACTGGTGATGGAGTTATAGTATTTTTACAGTTCCCTGGTAACGGAGTTGCAGTATTTGTGCAGTTCTCTGCTGATGCAATTGTCATGTACGTTCCCAGGTGCATGACTCTGAGGCGGTGGACGCACACGAACTGAAACTTCAGGGAGTGGAATATTTCCTGTTATTATAGGACACTCCCTCATGCCCCGCAGAGTGACATTTATGCCATCTATGGCACCCTGGACCTGGCATATCCCGGGGTTGGTAGCAATCCTGCAGCACAGGCATTTTGGTGGGCCTGATCGAGGTTGAAGGTGATATAGTCTGATGCCTTTGCATACAGAGCATCAGTCACATCCTGGATGCACCTGCAGGCAGAAGGTTAGGATCTGCCACAAAGATCCTGCTCGAGGCCTGGAACGATCCAGTGTCATAGAGGTTAAAGGCTGCGGTGACCTTCACGGGAGAGTGTCCCCTCCTCCTCCACGGGGTGACATGTACATGAGGACATGGCACAGGTGCTGCACCGTGCGTGCAGAGATGCAGTCTTCTGCAGCACATGGCATCTGTCAGCTCATTAAATCACTAACAACGCCAATACACCTTGGGGGGTGTCGCTGGCCACCCCTTCTGGGTCCCTCCTCAACCTGAAGGGCGGCTGAATCTCCAGGGTTAGCGGTGGCTCCCTGCACACAGAGTGGCACATCCAGCCTGCTTTGTTACTTCTGCCTTCTATGCTGTCTGCCTGCTTCGACTGCCACAAGCTCAGCGAGATCCACACCAGCAAACGTTATATCTGGAAGGAATTGGAGAAGGGGAGAAATTTCACCCTGGAACCCTGGAATCCCCCATGCCTCCTCCACTCTTACCATGACTGTCCCACCTTCTCTCAAGAGTGCCATCCAGCGAGCCAGCTATGCTGGCAAACCTTGCTCTGCACCGTCACGGCCACATCAGGAGCCCGAGTCTCCAGACCTCTACAGGGAACATGAGGAAGAACGTGCTCAGCTGCCCTCCACTCATCGACACACTTACCCTTTGATCACAAGAGGATCCTCAGTGGTGAAGTCCTGCTCTTTAGTGTTTGATTGTTGAAAGCTGCCTCGATGGTGCTGGCGCTCCTAGAGTAAAGGCATACTGTTCAGGCATCAAAAGTTGCTGAACGTGTAGTGCGCTAATCATTGATATATGGCATCTGTCCCTTTTTTCGAGGCATTTGAGAGTCGAGGAGGGTGAGGAGCTCTCACAACTAACTAGCCTAATTCCTCATTTGAAATAGCCTTCGGCTGTGAAGCTAGAGACTGCTCTCAGTCAAAGGGAGTGAAATTGAATTTCAGGAGAGAAGCAGCAGCAGGGCTCTGACCTGGAAGCAGCAGCAGGGCTCTGACCTGGAAGCAGCAGCAGGGCTCTGACCTGGAAGCAGCAGCAGGGCTCTGACCTGGAAGCAGCAGCAGGGCTCTGACCTGGAAGCAGCAGCAGGGCTCTGACCTGGAAGTGTTTGGTAGGACAGACAGGCTGCAGCTGTGGTTGCTGCATTTTGCATCTCCACAATATCCAAAGATGGTTTGAAGACCTCACACACGCAAAGCCCCTCACATCCTCCTGCTGGCTCAGGGGCGACCCCTGATCAGGAAAGCTTTAGCCCCTTGACCAAGTCCAATCCCCCCCCCCCTCAGTGAGCACTGAGGTGCAACTCAAAGTGCCCTTGAGCCACACGCCAGTAAATGGAAATGGCGACTCATCTCCTCACTTCCCCTCAGTAGCCATTGTGCCAGGTTCCGTTTTTGAAAAGCAGCACTAAACGACATCCTTGTGACCTCTTGCTGGGGATTCGGGTAATTCCCGCGAGGCCCCTGCATTTGACTTCAATCTGGTTAATGAGATTAAAATGTATGCAAATGAGGGTTAATGATATTCTCGCCATTTCTGGGTGAGATCTGGAACTTGCCATTGGGAGTGTGGTGAGTTATACTGTATTGTAATTCACACTGTATTGCATTGCATTGTATTGTGTCCTTGTGGGCTCTGTATGTGAGCCGTTGCGCGGCTCTGCCCATAGGAGGAGATGAGGAGCTTGTACAGGGCTCCACCCTTGGCTCCGCCCATGGCCCCTCCCACTACCGGAAGTATAAAGTGTTGCAGCCGTAAGCCTGCTCTCAGTTCCTCTGGTCGCAGGCTGGCTCAGTTGTAAGACTATTAAAACCACAGTTTACTTCCAATCGTGTCTCTAGTGAATTGATGGTCACATCAGGGAGCGAGCCGGGTGAATTGCAAAATGTTTCGCACTTGGTGCGACTCCCAATTTTGCCCTCTCCTGCCATTCACCCGGAACGCCCTGATCTGCGCCGAGTGCAACGCAGGGCGTGAATCGTGCCCATGATCTTTACAAGCAGCTAATTGTGTCTGAAATTTGATTGTGCAAGAACATGGGGGGTGGGTTTCAGTGATCCTCCCATTCCTGATGCCAGGTCACTCGATCAGGCACTGAGTGCCTTTGATTGAGGTACCCCGTGAGCCTGTTTATGTTTGCTTATAGTGCCCTTGCATACCGAGTCCTCTGCCTGCCGCTGGGTGAACAGAAGCAGCGGTAGAATGAGGCCCTTAAGTGGGCATTAATTTCTCATTTAAGCGTCATGATTAGCAGCAGAGGGATGGCACAGTGATGCAGTGGTCAGCACTGCTGCCTCATGGGTCGAGGACTCGGGTTTGATCCCGGCCCCGGGTCACTGTCCGTGTGGAGTTTGCATATTCTCCCCAAATCCGCGTGGATCTTATCCCAATAACTCATAGATGTGCAGGGTAGGTGGATTGGCCACGCTAAATTGCCCCTCAACTGGAAAACTATTTAAAAATTGATTGGCAGCCGTGTGGGAGGGCTGTTCACAGGCCTTGCCAGCACGGACTTAATCAGGGTGGAGACGGGAAGGCGGCGAGGCTCAATCCACCACCCTTGAGCCCGGTTAAATGCTTCCCAACACCACAGTTGCCATAACGGAGGGCATTAAGTTCCACCCAGGGATGTTGGTAGAGGAGAAATAATGTCACTCTACTTGTAATCCATAGGCTCAGACCAATGCTCTGGGGAGACCGGCTCAAATCCCACCACAACAGTTAGTGGAATTTAAATTAAATTAATTAATAAAAGAAAAATCTGAATTTGGTGGGATTATGTTGGGGGAATCATAGAATCCCTACATTGCAGAAGGAGGCCATTCGGCCCATCAAGTCTGCACCGGCCCTTGGAAAGAGCACTCTACTTAAGCCTTACTTAAAACCATGCCTCCACCCTATTCCCATAACCCAGCCACCTCACTTAATCTTTTGGAAACTGAGGGGCAATTTATCATGGCCAATCCACCTAACCTGCACTTCTGTGGGGGAAACCGGAGCACCCGGAGGAATCCGTGCAGGGAAAAAGTGCAAACTCCACATAGACAGTCATCCAAGGCCAGAATTGAACCCGGGTCCCTGAAACTGTGAGGTAGCAGTGGTAACCACTGTGCCACCATACCACGCATGCGGTGTCGCCTGCTGGAGTGCTGCATTTTTAGCCCTATTCTTTTAGTTCCGGGGGTATTTTTATTTGAAAACCCACATGTTTAATGGAATAAAGATCCTATAAGTGAAACTACAATAATAAAGATTATCATTATTATTAAATGCACAGAATAGGCAGGGAAAAAAAGGCAGGAAGTAGAAGTTCATCGACAGAGTTTGAGGCCTCTTGTCAGGGGAAAAGATGGCAGAGGTAGCCTCTGGGGCTCTGGCCACTCCACTAATGGCCAAGATACCTACGAGCACCTTGGCGACAAAATTTGGAAAACACTGGCGGGTGGTGTCAAGGGACCTCTGCAAACCGATGGAAGGGGCCTTGTCTCCCATTTGAATGGACAGGACCAACAAAATGGTGAAGGCCCATGGAGCCATGATAAAAGGCATGGTAGTGGCCAGGTGTGGACGGCGCCGGCGGGAACCTGTCATGTTGGGCAAGCTGCTCGGCCCATTTGGGCCGGAGAATCGCCGCTCGCCCGTTACAGACGGCGAGCGCGATTCTCCCAGCGGCCAACCGTGAATCTTGCTTCGCAGGTTTTGGGGGGGGGGGTGGGAGAATCGTGTGCGGGTGTTGGGGGTGGGGCGGCGTGGCGGGACTTGCTTGGCGCCCCGACAATTCTCCCACCCAGCGTGGGGGGGGGGGGGGGGGAGAAATTCCACCCTATGTTTTTAGGGGTTTTTATATATTTTTTTTGTGATCATTTTTCTTCACCATAGATGGCTCCCATTGTTGAAGTTTTAGCTAATGGGAGCAATGTTGAAGGGTTGACTGCAGCTCATTTGTAGTTCGGTTTTAGATAATGAGCTTAGTGTTCCGGATCTGTTTAAGTTTTTTAGATGAAGGTTTTAGTTGTTTATGTTCACCTTGCTGTTATCTGTATGCATATTTGGATGTGGCAATGTATGAGGGCAAGGAGGAGGGAGTGGGGGTAGTTTGAGGCCAGTGACGGCAGATTTTTCTTTGTTTTGTTTTGGGGGTGGGATTGGCGGCCATCTTGGGTGGGCCTGGTTGCTGTACCTTCCACATAGCTGTTGGATAATCTCACTTGATGGAAATGACTGACTCCAGATTGAAAGGGGGTGGGAGGCTCCTAATTAGTTTGGTCACCTGGAATGTCAGGGGGTTGATTGGCCCAGTGAACAGGTCAAGGGTATTTGCTCACTTTAAGAGTTTAAACTCCACGTGGTGTTTCTGATAAAGACTCACTTGCAGGTCAGAGACCAGACAAGGTTGCGGAAGGAGTGGGTGGGACACATTTTTCATTCAGGCTTTGATGGTAGGGTCCGGGGCTTGGCAATATTAATCAATTAAAGGGTTCAGTTTCCTGCTGCTAAGATCTTGGCTGTCCCCAATGGTAGACATGTTGCACTTTGGTGGGCACCTCGGTGACTTTGGTTAATATCTATGCTCCAAACTGGGATGATACAGATTTTATTAGTAAGCTGCTGGCCTCCATCTCCAATTTGGATTCACATCAGCTTATTTTAGGTGGTGACTTAATTTGTGCTGTGGATCCCGGTTTGGATCGGTCTAAGCCTAAATCTCTGACTCCATCAGGAGTGGCCAGAGCTTTGTTGCTTTTCACAGAACAGATGGGGGTGTGGTGGTTCCAGATCCGTGGCACTTTTTGTACCCACATGACCAAGATTTTTGCGTTTCTCCCATGTGCACCAGGTATACTCACGTATCGACGTTCTTGTGGTGGATAAGTCTCACCTCCCTTTGGTGGCGATGGAGGGTTACTCAGCGATTGTGATTTTGGATCATGCCCCACT
This sequence comes from Scyliorhinus canicula, assembly GCF_902713615.1. Taxonomy (NCBI): domain Eukaryota; kingdom Metazoa; phylum Chordata; class Chondrichthyes; order Carcharhiniformes; family Scyliorhinidae; genus Scyliorhinus; species Scyliorhinus canicula. Next base: position 157,891,649 of record NC_052155.1, on the reverse strand, counting down.
TTATTGATTTGGTCCTAGAATCAGGGCCGGGATTCTCCCCTACCCAGCGGGGCGGGGGGGGGGGGGGGGGGCCCGGCGTAGCGGGGTGGCACCAACCACTCCGGCGTCGGGCCTCCCCATAGGTGCGGAATTCTCAGCACCTTTAGGGGCTAGGCCTGCACCGGAGTGGTTGGCGCCACGCCGACTGGCGCCAAAACCGGCGCCATCGGCCTTTGACGCCCGCCACCTGGCATCGGGGCTGGCCGAAAGGCCTTCGCCGGTTCACGCATGCGCCGGTGCGTCAGCGGCCGCTGACATCACCACCGGCGCATGCGCGGTAGGGGGGGTGTCTCTTCCGCCTCCGTCATGGTGGGGGCCGTGGCGACGGCGGAAGAAAAAGAGTGCCCCCACAGCACTGGCCCGCCCGCCGAACGGTGGGCCCCGATCGCGGGCCAGGCCACCGTGGGGGCACCCCCCGGGGTCCGATCGCCCCGCGCCCCCCCCAGAACTCCGGGGGCCCGCTCGCCGCCACCAGAGGTGGTTGAAACCACGCCGGCGGGAGAGGCCTGACAGCGCCGAGACTTCGGCCCATTGCGGGCCTGAGAATCGCCGCGGGGGACCCGCCGATCACCGATAGGCTCCCGCCGATTCCTAGGTGGCGGAGAATTCCGGCCACGGCGGGGGTGGGATTTACGCCGGCCCCGGGCGATTCTCCGACCCTGTTGGGGGTCGGAGAATTCCACCCCAGGTCCCCCCGTCCGCCATGGAGGCTGGATACGGCATTATTAGCAGCCAAGCGATTTTGTGAATCCATGTCCGCCGCCATCGGGGAATATATTGAATTTAATAAAAGTGAGTCTATCTCACCTCCTAAGCTGTGGGAAGCCCTGAAGGTGATTATCAGGGGGAGATAATTTCCTACAAAGTGCACATGGTGAAGACAGCGAGGGCAGAGCAGCAGAGGTTGGTGGACTCCATTCTTGAGGTGGACCGCCAGTACAGACTCGCCCCAAATCAGGAGTTGTTGGCAAGTAGGAAAAAGCTGCAAACACAATTCAAACTACTGTTAACAGACAGAGTAGTGGGCCAATTGCAACACTCGAGGGGCGTGTTTGATAAATATGGGGAGAAGGTCAGTTGCTTCTTAGCTCACCAGGTGAGATGACAGGCAGCTTCCCGGTAGATCGTACAGGTACGTGACTCAAGCGGTCGCCTGGTTTCTGCCCCGACTCAGATCAATGTGGCTTTTGAAACGGTCTATTGGGGTCTCTATAGATTGGAGCCTGCGGTTGAGCGTTCGGTCATGATGGATTTTCTGGGTAGATTATCCATCCCAGCTGTGGAGGGGGAGAGGCGTGAGGTGTTGGAATCCCCATTGGATCCAGAGGAAATTACAAAATGCTTTGAGTTGATGCAGACTGGCAAAGCTCCGAGACCTGATGGCTTCCCCATGGAATTTTATAAGAAATTTGTGGAGCAATTTCTATAGTGTACAGGGGCTTTAGAAGGGTTTCACAGGACGGTGCAACATCGTGGGCCGAAGGGCCTGTACTGCGCTGTAATGTTCTATGTTCTATGTTCAATTGGCAACCCCTAATTCCAAATATTTAATGATTTACTATCCCAGGGTTTGTTGCCCTCTAATTTCTGCAAGCTCTAACCCCTTGACCCTCAAGAAAAGACCCAACAGTGTGTGGGTTGTACCAACCAATTTCACTTTAAAATGCAGATGGTAAGCTATTTAGCACGGTCCTGGCACTGTGGTTGGAGCACTGCCTCCCAGAGGTGATCGCGACCAGACCAGCTTCATTAAGGGTCGGCAATTGTCGGCCAATATATGTTGTCTGCGAAATGTTGTCGATTTCCCCTCCTCTGTGGCCGAACCGGAGGTGACTGTTTCCCTCGATGCCGAAAAGGTGTTTGGTAGAGTTGAGTAGAAATATCTTTTTGAGATTCTTGAGAGGTGTGGCTTTGGACAAAAGTTTATATCCTCGATTTGTTTACGGTATTGGGCCCCCACTCCGAGTGTTCCCACAAATACTTTGAATTTTGGCTACTTCCCGCTGTATAGGGGCTCGAGGCAGGGTTATCCATTGTCTTTGTCCCTATTTGCTTTGGCAATAAAACCACTTGCCATAGCTCAGAGGTTTTTTGTTAAGTGCAGGGGATAAATTGGGAGGGGTGGAGCATAGGTTGATGCTTTATGCAGGTGATCTGCTCCTCTACATCACATCAGTATGCACTATGGATAAGATAATGAAGCTGCTTGGGCGTTTTGGCTCCTTCTGTGGATACAAGTTGAACTTGGATAAGAGTGAATGCTTCCTGGTTAACCCCCATGGGGAGGGGGGGGGGGGGAGGGGGGAGGGGTTGGAGAGACGTAACTTTTTTGCCTCGCTTGGCTAGCTTTCGTTATCTGCGTATCCGGGTGGCCCATGATTGGGCCTCTCTGCATGAATTAAATTCTACTACTTTGGTTAATGGTGTCAAATCTTACTTACTGAAGTGGAACAACCTCCCCCTGTCCATGGTGAGCAGGGTTCAGATGATTAAAATCAATGTACTCCGGAGATTTTTATTTCTTTTTCAATGTATCTCCACATTTTTCCCGAAGTCGTCTTTTGTCAAAGGTAATAAATTAGTCTCCTCATTTATTTGGGTAGATAGGACTCCAAGGATCTGTGGGGGTGTTCCTCCAGCAGGATAGACAGTCAGGAAGTGTGATATCAAGAAATAACTGGCATTGGATACTGCAAAGGCTATGAACTTGACAAGATTCCGACAATAGTACTGAAGACTTGTGCTTCAGAATTGGTGTACCCCTAGCCAAGCTGTTCCAGTACAGCTAAAACATTGACATCTACCCAGCAATGTGGGAAATTGCCCAGGTGTGCCCTGTACACAAAAGCAGGATAAATACAACCAAGTATACTATTGCCCCGTGTAGCCACCTGGGGTGGCCACGTCCCGATTACAAAGTGGACACTTTGCAAAGAATGCAGGGAAAATGGACAATGCTGAGAAAGCAAGCAGGTTCAAGGTCTGTCTGTTGATTGGAGTTTGCAGCTCCCAGACAAGACCGATACTGCAAAGCCATTAGCATACTAATGAGCCATCTCCGGGGACAAAAGAGAAACATTTAAGCAAGCGATACCAAAGCAGACACCCCGGCGCCAGAGGAGACTAGAACAAAGCAGGCCAATGGCCACCTAGGACCCGCCCAGCAATCAGGGCAACCACCCCTTTATTGGAGGAAATCGATGCCGGTGATCAGGATACGATCCAATTAATTGGGACCAAGTTCAAGGCCCGCTCAAAAGTGCACGAAGCCCCCTTTGGGTATAAGAAGAAGCCCCCAAGAGAGAATCGCTCTCTTGGCCTTGGCTCTCAGCGAGGAGAGACCTGCCTAGCAGCTGTACCAGAAGTCCAAAGTCAACGCACGCTACGAGACAGACGCTCTTATCTGCTATTCCGTACCAGCTCAACTCCAGCAGCCTCAGAACTGGAAAACGGCTGTTGTTCCTCTGACTGAGTGGACGCCCGAAGCTAAGTATAGGCTTTAGTAGTAGTGATAGTTTAGTTGGTAGAGTTTTGTGCATGAGTATAATTGACTGTGTGTGTAAATAAATGAGCATTGATTTCGAAAATACTAACTGGTGTATCGAGTCTTTGATCAGTATTTGGTTTTGAACCTTGTGGCGGTATCGAAAGACACCTGGCGACTCTTGAGCAAACGTAATTAGAATTAAGGAAGGCGACCTTAGTAACCGCCATAAACAGAGCCAATTAAAGAGAGAACACAACGAGCAGCACTCGTTAGTCTACTCTTGATCAGCAGATCATTGCCAATATCCGTTGTTGTTGCCTGAATGGCATCTTCAAAACTGTATCCACGTCACCCAGAGAATTCAGCCAAAGGTCATTCAGGATTGTATTGATCTTTATTATTGCCACCCATGACAGCAATGTCTTCTCAACCATTCTTCCTCAGATCTGAACATCAATACGGAGCTGGGACAGTACGGTTTGCCTTTGAATAGTACCTTTTAAAACCTCTTTACATCCTAAAATGCTTTACAGTCACTGTAATGTCTGAAATGCAGCCAACATGCATCCTATTAACAGCAATGTGATACTGATCAGATTATCGGTTTTAGGGTGTAAACAACCACAGGCCAGTCAGTCTAACCTCGGCGATTGAAAATCTTTCCAAAATGGTGATCTGGGTCAAAATTAACAAGCGTGGATTAATTAAGGAAAGGTAGCATGGATTTGTTCAAGACAAATCATGTTTAACTAACTTCTGGGCCATATTTGAAAATCCTGCCAATCCTCAGGCTTATCACTCTTTTGGCAACACTGTCAGCTTCTTCCTTTAGCTGGTCAGTTTAACATCGATGGTGGGTAAGGTTTTAGAAGTGATGGAGAAAAATGAACAGAGAAGATTCATGAAGGGAATGCAGTGGATATTGTCCATAAGGATTTTCAGAAATCGTTTGACAAAGTAGTACATGAAAGGTCAGTTAACGAAATTGAGGCTCATGGAATAGAAGGGCCAATGTAAGTTCAGATGAATAAATTGTTCAAAGAATGAAAAAAAAACAAGCCACGGTAAATAGTATTTTTTCAGATTTTGGCGGTTTTCCAAAACGATCAATGCTAGGATTACCGTTTTTTTATATACATATCAATAAGTTGGATATTTAAAATTTTCCAAAGCTACCAAACGTGTAGATGTGGCAAACCATGGGGACGTTAGCAATCTGACAGGCAATAGGCAGGTGGAATTTAATACAGAGAAATGTGAGGTGATGCATTTGGGCAGAGGAATAGGGAGTGGCGTATATTCCTAGCACTCATACTTCCAGGTCTCAAGGTTCTGGGGCGCAGTCTCATTCCAGGACTTAATCACAAAATCAAAGATGATACTGATCACTGAGGGAATGCTGTCCTTTTGATCCGATATTAAAGTGTGTGCAGGTACAGAGGGGCCTGGGGGTTCATGTACACAATCTTTACTGGTGGCACGATATATTGGGAGAACAGTTAGCAAATATGTGTGATCTCAGGCTTCATAAATAGAGGCATTGACTACAAAAGCTGGGAAGTTGTGCTGAAATGGTATAAAGCAGCGGTTAGGCCTTCAGTAGAGTATTTTGCCCATTACCACACTTTGAGGATGTGAAAATCCTTGAAAGTATGCAGAGGAGATTTACTAAAACAATTGAGGAATCTTTATTACAAGGATGGTTTGGAGAAGTTGGAATTGTTCTGTTTGAAGTGAAGAAGGTGGGGGAGGTGGACGGATAGAGGTGTACAAGATTATGGGCGGCACGGTAGTACAGTGGGGTTAGCACAGTTGCTTCTCAGCTCCAGGGTCCCAGGTTCAATTCCCGGCTTGGGTCACTGTCTTTGTGGAGTTTGCTCTTTCTCCCTGTGACTGCGTGGGTTTCCTCCGGGTACACCAGTTTCTACCCATTGTCCAAAGATGTGCAGGTTAGGTGGATTGGCCATGTTAAATTGCCCTTAGTGTCCAAAAAGGTTAGGTGGGGTTAAGGGGATAAGGTGGAGGTGTGGGCTTAGGTAGGGTGCTCTTTCCAAGGGCCGGTGCAGACTCGATGGGCCGAATGGCCTCCTGCACTGTAAATTCTATGATTCTATGAACAAGTTTGGATAAGATAGAAAAATAAAAGCTGTTCCCATCAGCTGATGGTACAAAGGCTAAGGATCACAGATTGCAAGAGAGGGATGGATATGAGGAAGAATTTGTAGTGATCTGTGTACCTGCTACTTGTAAAGGGTTAATAACTGTATCATAGTGCTAGACAACCACTAGATGGCAGCACCATATCCACATATATAAGCTGAACTCAGAGGATCTTCCCGCCTCTTCGTATCAGGAGTGACTAGAAAGCAGAGTGTTCGAGAGATATAGCTTAGTTGGCACGTGGTGTTAAACATTATTTATACTTCTTCTGATTTACTTTATCATCAGTTATAGTTGGAGAAGAGTGAACAAACTCGTTGATATTTATATTTGTTATTCATTCAATGTTATTTGCTTAATTTGAAGACTGATAGTTTCATTGAATAACAACCATCAGACCATTCTGGAAGTAAGCAAAAGAGTAACGACGTATTACAATCATTTAATATAACAAAACTTTTTTACGCAGCTGGTAAAGAGCTGGAATCCACTGTCTATGGTGGTGGAAGAGGAGATCGTCACAATTTCAAAAGGAAATTGATAGAAATAAACTTGCAGGGATATGGGGATAGACCATGGAAATGGGACTGACTAGATTACTCAACAGAGACCTGGTATGGATTTGACGGGTCAGGATGACTTTATGACTACAGTCTAATACCTATAACTTCCTGGTTCCCAAGCGTCGCATTTAGGAGGTACCCCAATGATGCGCTGGGGAATCCCTCTAGGAAGTTCCCACATAAGGGTTTACCTGGTAATTGTCCAGAAGTGCTAACTTCCCCTGGACAATTGCGTTGGGAGACATCCAACAGAAGCAATTTAAATTGGTAACTTCAGATGGTTCTGCCTGTTTTGGACTGATAGTTACTCTGAAAGAGATAAGGAAAAAAATTGTTTCCAATCCCAGAGTAACTATTTAAACATCTAGACTGAGCCTTGCACGGGACGCCCTGCATACAGACGACCTGCCAGCGGATCCCCTGCCCCCAAATTCCTCACCCTTGACCCGACAAACCCCCTCTCCCCCACGCGCACCTCTCTCCTCCCCCCCTCTCCTCTCCCCCCCCCCCCCCCCCCACCCCACCACCACCTGGATTTTGTCTGAATTCACCGTCCCTCTTTAAATTGTCCCTTTAAACATCTCCTTTACGCAGCTAGTGTTGCAAAAGGGGGCGGGGGTCGGGGGGGGGTCACCTTTCTTCCCTGAACCCCAGATACCCTTCGCCGATGCAGCCGAGGGCACACTTTCCTGCTCCTGCGTTACCCAGGAGTGAGAATGGTTGGGTGAATCAGGGGCTTTGCAACGTCAGTGAGGATAAGTCCATCCAGAGTGGCAATGCGCCAGAGATTGCCACTCTGAGGAAGTTACGGGACTATCTTCAACTCCTCTTGTTAGCAATGGTTGCATCACTTTATTCGTGGGTATTTGGTGCCTGAAAGAAGTGTATATTTGTTGCAAATTATGTATTAATCCTTTAATTCCTATCCATTCCTTGTCCACCATCACATTTTGCAATGTACTTTCCCAAACTACCCGAGTCAACTTGCCCCTCATACCTTTGATTGAATTTAAGATGCTACTATTGGACTTAACTGCATCACTTCAAAACTGAATATAAAATTCTATCCTATTACAGACATTCTTCACGAGAGGTCCTGTGCTACAAAGTTATCAATTAATCCTTTCTCAGTGCACTGTACTAGATCTAAAATAGTCAACCCTTGGTTGATGTTTTGGCACACTGAACTAGAAAACTAGTATACATTACATGAACTTATCTTCCACATTTTTCGAGCAAACTTGATTTTCTCAGTTTATATGAAGATTAAAGTCTTTAGCACAAAAATCAAGGCTGACACTGAGTACTGAGAGAGTGCTGACTTTTGGATCAGATGTTAAAGCAAGACGTTGTGCTTGGGTGGATGCAGGAGATCCCATGCATTATTTCAAAGAAGACCTGGGGAGATATCCGTGATGTCTCAACTACTGTATTACACTTATTACCCGCATCTCTAATTTCCTGATGGATTGTCTTCTCTACGCAAAACTATTGTTAGGGCTCCTGTTAACAACTCCTACCTATGTTTTCTGTTGTTGCTTTTTCTTAGCATCAGTCACATTGATCCTGTGTCTTGATTTCTGAGGTAAGATCCTTTCTATCTACTTATTTATCCCATCCTTTATAATCAGGGTGTGGGGTGGCCACGTCCCGATTTCAAAACGGACACTCATGAGGAGTGTAGGGAAAATTGGCCAGCTACAGGGAACACAAGCAGGTGCAAGGTTTCCTGTGTATTAAGATTTGCATAACCCAGACAGAACCGAAACCAGTAGCTATTTACATACTAATGAGCGATCTCCAGAAACAATCAGAAACATTGAACCAATCGGGACCAAGACAGACTCCCTGGCTCCAGTGGGAGCTAGGACAAAGGAAGGCCAATGAACACCTAGGGCCCGCCCAACGATCAGGGAACAACTCCAGTATTGGAGAAAATTGATGAGAACGATTGAGACATGGTCCAATTGATTGGGACCAAGTCCGGGGTCCGCCCAAAAGGGCGCGGAACCCCTGGGACCTATAAGATAGCGTCCCCAAGTTCAGTTCGCTCTTCTTGGCCTTGGCTCTCAGCGAGGAGAGACCTGCCTAGCAGCTGCATCAACCAAGTAAGTCTCAGATCAACGCACGCTACGAGATAGACGCTCCTAGATACTATTCCGTACCAGTTCGAAGCCAGCAGAATCAGAACCGGACAAAGGCCATTGTACCTTTGGGTAGCACGGTAGCATGGTGGTTAGCATAAATGCTTCACAGCTCCAGGGTCCCAGGTTCGATTCCCGGCTGGGTCACTGTCTGTGCGGAGTCTGCCCGTCCTCCCCGTGTGTGCGTGGGTTTCCTCCGGGTGCTCCGGTTTCCTCCCACAGTACAAAGATGTGCGGGTTAGGTGGACTGGCTGTGAAAAATTGCCCGTAGTGTCCTAAAAAGTAAGGTTAAGGGGGGGGGGTTGTTGGGTTACGGGTATAGGGTGGATACGTGGGTTTGAGTAGGGTGATCATGGCTCGGCACAACATCGAGGGCCGAAGGGCCTGTTCTGTGCTGTACTGTTCTATGTTCTATGTACCTCTGACCTGGTGGGCCACTCGAAGCTAAGTATAGGCTTTTAGTAGCAGTTGTAGTTTAGCAAATAGAGTTTATGCATGAGTAGTAATTGACTGTGTGTAATAAATGTGTATTGACTTCAAACTTACTAACTGGTGTATTGAGTTATTGATCATTACTTGGCTTTGAACCCTGTGGTGGTATCAGAAAGATACCTGGTGACTCTAGAGCAAAGATAATTAAAACAGAGCCAATTAAGGGAAAGCATAACGAGCAACAAGGGCTACTCCTCCTTTTCCCTTTTACATAAAATTTACAGCACAGAAGTAGGACCTCAATGGATCTCTTCACGCCCCTTTCATCTAATCCTATCAACATAATCTTCTCTATCTTTACTCTCTGTGTACTATTCACTTCAACTTTCACATGGTAGCAAATTCCACATTTAACCTCTCCCTGGGTAAAGATATTTTGTTTGAATTTCTGAAAAATTCGATAATGACTATCTTATAGTCAGATGACTAGATTCCAGATTTAGATACCCCATGACAGAGGAGACATTTTCCCAGTGTCTTCCCTATCAAAGCCATTCATAATTTTATCTGGTTACGTCTCAGCCTTCTTTTTCTAGAGAAAAAGGCCCCATTCTGTTCAGTGTTTCCTGATAGTTACAAACTCTCAGCTCAGAGTATCATTCTTGTTAATCTATTTTGCACCTTCCCCAGAGCCTTTATATCCTTTTTTTTTTAAATATGGAGGTCAAAACTGTGCAGCTTTGAGATCAGATCGGACACATTAGTGTTGCAGCGACTCGCTGCCTTCCCACATAGTATTGTTTAAGTAGAGTTTGGCAGACTAGTTCTGGCGAGTTTAGTTATCCATATTATTGATGAAGCAACATTAGCTTTGCTTGCTTGGCTATCTCTATATGTCACTTAGTCAATTAAAAAATGATTCCTCCCACCCTTTCTGCTTCCCTCCATGGGCTTCTCGTCAATACCAATCCAGTCTGGAGCATGGGAGGAGAAAGGCAAAAGGGTTTTGCCTGGATACTTCTCCATGGCAACTCTGAACAAAAGTTAATTATTTGAGAATTTTGGGTGAAAATTTAACGTGGCTGTTTCAGAAGAAATGTTTTCTGTTAATCAGTAACTCAGTTCTCATTTCTTACTACCTTTTAGTGTCTCTCCTTGAAGTGTGTTTACTTTAATAACTGTCATTTGAGAACGTTCCAAATCAGATTCACGTTGCTTCAACCCTGCCCTTCAGTCTAACAATGATCAGACTTTCTTTAACCACGTGTGTAATTACAGTCCTGTTGATACATGTCACCTTCTCCACCCCACTGATAACCATTTTTTTTTCCCATTTCACTTGAGAAACTACATTTGTCCTTATCTCCTTATCCATCCTTTCACAAACCCTTGATTGTTCAATTGGAAATGTCCTGTCTCATATCAGTCTCTGTGTGTTTTGTTCCTCTCTGCACACTTACTCACTCCAATACCAAGCAGCCTCCTGCTTCATGAATCTCGTTTTGTTTCTTATTTAAATGAACGGTTGGATTCTTTTATTTCTTACAGAGCTGGATTTGCCTTATCACTCTTGTCCCTTTGGGGGGATGCCAATTGGTTTTATCCATTGATGTATCATTTCTTATGCCTCCTCTCAGAAAAAAGGAACCACTCATCAACAAGCCTCTCTGGAGCAGCAGATTAACAACCTAGACATCACCTACCTTACAACACTACTCCCAACTGGATTCTGTAGAACTCAATTAAACTTTTCCCTGTTGAATTTTGCATTTCATTAAACCGAACAGAGATTCTTCAAGCATGATGACATGGCTGAGATCCCTTCATCACACCTGCTTCTTATGGATTTCTATATCTTACATGTTTTCAATATGATCTCTCGGGGTGGCTGTCACATGCTGGCTTACTACAGAGAGGCCACATTTATGAACATCTGCAGTTTACAGAAATTCAACCTGAGTGGCATCGGTGATGTCTGCTGGGGCTGTTTAGCACAGGGCTAAATCGCTGGCTTTGAAAGCAGACCAAGGCAGGCCAGCAGCACGGTTCGATTCCCATACCAGCCTCCCCGAACAGGCGCCGGAATGTGGCGACTAGGGGCTTTGCACAGTAACTTCATTTGAAGCCTACTTGCGACAATAAGCAATTTTCATTTCATTTCATTGTCACCCTGAGCATACTAAGGACATGATTCCTGGGAAAAATTGGTAAGTGTGAAAGTGAGCGGGAACTGGTGCTCGGTCTGGCTAGACCGGCAGCCAGCGCAGTACAACGTCAATCAGTCCACTTAACGAGGCCCCATGAGCTTCACGCCACAAATGAAGACTCACCAGCTGATTCTCCGGGACTGTGCTCGCCAGCAACCCCCCCCACCCCCCACACCGCGACAATGTCGGGCAGCACTTAAACAGCTCTTGCACAACCAGCCCCACTCAGCTCACAGCCATGGCGCTGAGGCGACCGCCCCCAAGGTTTGAGATGCAGATTTGGGGAGGCTCTTCGACATGGCTGAGGCCAGGAGGGAAGTCCTGTTCCCCCAAGGGTCACAGACGGTTAGGCACAGGGCAGCCAGTGCTGTCTGGGATGAAGTGGCACCAGCTGTGAAATGTGAGTCGCGAATGCCATACAGACTTATCCATTCCCTCCCACTGACCACATGTTCATTCTCCCGCAGGTCCTCCAGTCGACGGTGCCTGTTCATCGTGAGTTTCCCCCCTCATCCCTCCCACTACCTCCCATGAGAATACGTCGGAGGAGAGCTCCCAGGGTGCAAACATCGAGGGATCACAGCTGTCATCCCCGCCCTCCACAAGCGCAGAGCCACGCACCTTGCTGGGTAATGTTAGTGGTCAGGCTTCTGGGGCACAATCTGGTGAGCACCACACAGTTGCTGATGCACATCAGGTGGAGGAAGGAAGGCCCAGGCGAGACAGTAGTCGGAGGTCAGCTAGATCCCAGGCATCAGCTGCGTCCCAGTCAGCTGCCGAGCCTCTGGAATGGGTTTACCCGCAGCTGATGCAGAGGTTACGGTGCAGCCATGACATTCAGATGGAGATGTCAGTGACACTCCAGCCGGTCTATAGCCGATTGGAGGAGTCCCAGAGTCTACAGGCGCAGAAGGTAGCGCCGGCAATGTGTGGCACCGAGGCCAACATTGATGGGTGGCAACTGCAGTGGAGAGTCTGCACACAATGTCAGCAGCATTATGGGAGGTGTCCAAGGTCTCGGTAGACTGTCCGACTCGCTGGGGGACATGACCCAGGACCAGGTGGACCTTGATGAGGCACTGCGGGACATGTGCCGGTCTCAGATGGGAATGACCGAGGCACTGTGGAGCTTGTCCCAATTGCAAGTGGGCATTGTGAGGCACTGCAGAGCATGTCCCAGTCAGTGAGGAACATTGCCAGGGCGTTGATACCATCACACAGGCATTCGGGAGGTGCCAGGGCTGGCAGGGTCAGCTAGGGCTCAATCCAGCTGTCCCCCTATTCTGAGGTGAACCCCAGGGCACTGGTTGGGAGGAGGGTGTGCTCGATGACAACTCGGACCCATCCTATGGACTGGCGACAGTGGCTACCAGCTCTCCTGAATTCCATCCCTCTGGCGAAGCCGTGACTCGCAGTTAGCGTAGCACAGCTGTGCATGTGATGCCATCAAGTGTGCCAGGGCTCTCCGGCCGCAGAGGGCACTCATCAGGGGCTTCAAAAGCCAGGAGACGTGGTAAGCAGCTGGCTGCATTCACCTCTGATGTGCATCCTGGGGATACACCTCAACATAGCGGTCGAGCAAGGAAGGCCAAGCACATGGAGGATCACTGAGAGGGCACTGTGGGGGGTGTGGGGGTAGGTAGAGGGTAAGCAGGGGATTGTGTGTGTGGGGGAGAGGAGGTGGGGTGGAGGGAGGGATGGTGGGGAGAGTGAGGCAGCATCATCGGGGGAGTGAGGCAGTGGTATACCTGAAAATATTTTTAAAATCATCACTACAACCAGTATGACGCCTCTGGCTCTTTGTTCCACGATGCAGGCCGACCACCGATCCCAAGCCACATCCCCCAGAGGATGGGTTGCAGCGGGAGGATGGGTTGCAGCGGGAAGCTGAGGAAGTGAGCAGCCACCTTGGCTCACAGGCAATGACCTTGGGGGCACTGGGCATGGTGTCCCTTTGCTCGGGACTGGGAGATGAGTGGGGGGGGGGGGGGAACTGATGTGCATGGGTCTGCCATGCTAACCTCGGCACCGATAGATATGGTGTGGTTTCTGGTTAACTGTGTGGAAATAGGATTTAAGTGATGATTATTGGTTCCTGGCCACGCTATGGTGGGATCCAGATTTCGCCTACGGGAGTGGGCCGGTTGCATCGCGCTCTCGCTCAACCGAAATGAGGCCACTGAACCGCCCCTGAACTGCTCTTCTGAAAAAGGTGCGATGTGGAGTTGGAGTTCATATTTGCAGCAATGTATTGCAAACATTCTATTTCATTCTTTATCCTGTAAACATTGCAGAGAATATGCCCTAACATGACAGATGTTGGCTTGAATAAACATATGAAATGCTGTGAAGATATTGGGCTTAATCTTTCCAGGACTGGCAATTGCCATTGGTTTGTCACTCCCATCCTATTTACCTTACCTCACACTTAGCTCCTCATTTCCCACCCTGACTTTCAAACCAGGCCTCCTCAGAAATGTGGAGCATATACAGTTCGGGGGTCCATCTTTTGTAGTGTCACGGGAGACCAAGTCGTGCCCCTTTTCATAGCGATAGCTGCCATATTCCAGTAAATTTAAATGTTCCAAAGCCACTTTGAAAAGCTAGAGGGAAATAATAATGTGCAATGGGTGGATGGGTTGGGAAGTAGGGTCGGGAAGGTGGGGGAGGTGTAGTTAAGGGGTGCAAGAGAGGTAGGTCTAGCTCAGTGGGGTCTGGAGGAGTGGTAGTCAAGGTGCCAGGGGTGTGAGGAGGAGTGGTCAGGTCGGTTGAAGGGGGACATTTGGGGTTGAAGTCCAGCTGGTAGTCAGAAGGCCAGTAGAATTGTTACCGAGAAGTTCGAACTGGTTTTAATCGTTCCAACTTTTCCTGGGTAACTATTCTGCTTCGCATGTTGGTACCATCCAAAGTCTGTCTTAAACTCAAGAGTTTCAGAGGGCTGCAGATATATTGGGCGTCTACATTTCTGGACAATTCCCATGTTGTTAGTGCATGGAGGTTTTGGAGGGGTCCCCAGTGTATCTTAAGGGTTACCTCTGGGATACAACAACACAGATCGGAAGTTCTGGACTGAATATTCAATCAGACCTTCATAGCCATTGGCATGGAGTGTCTACCCATGCAGTTGGAGGTGATCTCTTGTTCAATCAACTGACGGGATCGTGGTGTTTCTTGTGGACCCTTCCACCTTGCACTCTCTACTGGCCTGCAGTCCTTGTGGCTGCTCTTCCCCTCCCACAGGTTGCTCCCCGGGATCCTGCCTGCGGTCACCTGCCCCCCCCCCCCCACTCCCCACCCACAGCTTCCTGACCCTCTCTTCCTCAACAGCAGAGTATTCAATGCCTTCGATTAGAAATGCACAAGGCACTGTCTCATGCATCTAAGGATGCACTCTGCTGGAATCTTTGGTCAACAATGGCAGGACAAAGTATTGCAAAACAAAACTACTCACAAATGGAATGCACCAGAAGTCACAGAGAAACCTCGCAAATCAAATAAACTTCACAGCAAAAAACACTAAAGAGACGGAGCCTTTTATCCCACCTCTAGTTGAGAATGTGAGAAAATCATGTTGGCCGCCTTCCTGTGTTGCCTGTGTGATGACTGCAAAATCACACAAACAATGTAAAATTGCTTTCAATTGGTCCTAATGTGCCCTTTAAGGGTGTGATTCTCCCGATTTAGACTAAGTGTTCCCCCCCCACATTAGGAAAACTGGCCTTATTCCCGCTGGCTCTGGGGGCGACCCCAACATGTCATTCAATGGCAAACCTGGGTTCTCACTGCACCCGAGGGGGGGGGGGGGGGCGGGACTTAATCTCTCTGACAGGTCCCGCTCCTCAGAGACAGGAAGGGGTCTAGGAATATTGCTGCAGCACCCCCCCCCCCCAACAATTGCTGTCAAGGCTCCCCCCTCAATCCCCACCTCAGGCCCCTTGTTGGTGCCAACCTGGGACCTTGCAGACCGAGGGCTGGTAAGGGTGTGAGTACCCTCCCTGCAACTGCTCCAGGAAGCTCCTTCACGGGAAGTGGGGGACAAACCACATTTGAAGTGTTAATTTTTCAGTCTATTTCATTTCCCTTTAAAGCATTGAAGCCTCTCTGTAAGCTTGGAAGCCTAAAAGCTTTGAACTGCAATGTTTATATTACATTTCACGGACTCTTGTCATTTACAAACTTTTGATTGACAGGTCCAGACAGTTTTAAAAGGAGGATTAAGATTATTTATTCATATAACTCTGCAGGGATCCATTGACTTAGTGGAGCAGCTATTTTTCTAACCACGGTTTTCATCTCTTTGTTTTCAAGAGCTTCCAGGTGCTGAGAACCCCAACCCCAGGGAAGACCACCGACCTGAATCCCTCTGGCCCAACATAAATCCCCTGGTGCCCCACCTCCCACGAAAGACCCCCCTCAGCACCCTGGAGGCATTTATAGGGAGGGTGCTCACCCCTTTGCCACCCCTCGGACTGCAAGCCAGCAGGTCCCCATTTCTCAGTATGTGCACCAATTGATGCCGGGGAACCCCCAGCTGGGGGGACTGCAGCATCCCAGGAGGCAGGTGAATCGGGTGCCTTGCCCATGAATTACATTCAAAACAGCTCTAATGAGCTATTTGCATGTTGCCGCTGGGTCTGGGAGGGAACCTCGTTGGGGACATTGGGAAGCTCGTCGGGACTGGTGTGGTGGACTGGCAGACTCGTGACAAGTTTCACGAACGGCGTGAAACCCGTTTTTAGCCTGAGGCCTCATTCACCGGGCCATCGGGATTTCCTCCGCTGGTGGGCATCCCCAGAGAATCCTGGACGAAGTGTCAGAGGGCCACACTTGCCTGCCAACTGTAATATTGCACATGTGCGTAATGATGTCGGAATATACATCAGGAGTCTTCATGCAAAATTTCACGCGTGTTCAGGTCGGGCACGAGCCTGCATTAATCATGTAAATTTCTGACCTTATAGTTCAGGCACTTGGAGCAATGAAATTCGCATCTGTTTAAGCTCACAACTATTTTCAAATGCCCCTGTAGATTGTGTTTTGCACTGTGTGAGGTACAAACTGCCCCTTTTTCCCCAGTGGTGAAAATGCTTTTGGCTGGAAATGAAGGCAGGACTCCCTCATCCGGGAACCCCATTCTCCTGACTATTTTTTAAGGCTTGTGGATGCTCCCCAGCCCCGCAAATCTCCTGTCAAAGGATCAAGTATCCTTTTGGCAGATAACTAACATTTTACATCAGAATTTTAAGGCTGGCACAAACTCTGTCCTTCCCAACACATTTTATCTGAACATTTCAGCTGGACCCATTCACCCATTGGTCCACAATAGAAATTCCCTTTCCCAACTAGTCAGGATCAATCATGCCTCAGCCGAGGACCTGAAGACAAAACACTAAAACACAACGCCTTTCAACAGCAGACGCAGCCCTGAAAAGATGGATAACCATCTTCAGAAAGGGAAGGGATTTTCAGATTCTTGGGTAATATGAGTGGACAACAGAGAATTTCAACTGGATTATCAATCCATGGGACAATATGGTAATTAGATTATTTATGGAATATATGTCAGTAAACATGATGGCAGTACATTACATTAGCAAGTAGGGAAACAAATTGCCCTGCTCCCTTTGTGAAGTTGTGAACCCATTCCTGTGCTGCTGTTTGAGTCATGAGATTATTTCTCATATCAACATTTACTTGGGTTAGACAGGCTTCGGAGAGGTTGGTGTAATGGTCGTGTCACTGGATAGAAATCCAGAGTCCAAGCTAATGCTCTGGTGGAAACTAAATTAAATTAATTAAAGCTGGAATTGCAAGCTAATCTTAGTCATGGTAACCATGACAACTATCGCTGTTTGATGTAAAAACCCATTAAAGTCCTTTCGGCAGGGAAGTCTGCCTTCCCTACCTGATCTGGTCTACATATGTCTCCAGACCCACAGCAATGTGAATGACACTTAACTGCCCTCTAGCAAGTCGCCCAGGTCAAGGGCAATTAGGGATGGGCAATGATTGCTGGCCTCGTTAGTGACGCCAACATCCCATGCGAGCATCCAAAAAAGCTCCACTCTCTTTTTAGCTTGCAGCTTACCTTCACAATTCAGGGAGTTGAGGGTGTTTGTCTTTCCAGATAATCTTCAGCTGAGTTTGGGCACAAGGATTAAAAACCACCAACCATAATTCCCAGGATATTTCTCTCCATTTATTTGGTTCCAGCGGTGATTTAGGACAGCAAAGGTCAGAGCAAGAGGCCTCACCTGTCATTCAAAAGTGTCCACACAAAATTTGGATCTCAGACATCATGCTAGTGAGCAAATAAGTTGTTATTCTTCCCTATCTCTTTAACCTCCTCCAGTTCTACAGCTAATTGTTTTCCTTAATCTTTTTCTCAGATTCTTGCTCTCTGAGCATTCCTTGATCTGCACTTTGTCCCACCATTGGCAACTTCTGCCACCTGGACACCACATTCTGCAATTCCATCGCATTTTGCATGCCCCCAACACCTCTCCTTCTTCAAAACTTTCCTTAAAACACATCTTTTTGATTAAACCTTTGGCTGCCCATCCTTATATTTCCTTTGTTGGTTCAGAATCCATATTTTTCAAAACATCTCTGTTAAGCATTTTGAAACATGTTTCAAAATTCCAAATACAAGAGCGCGATTCAATGGGAAAAATGTCAAGTCCGGTTTTGGCTGTGTTTGGCGTTGTGTTTCTTGAAGGCTGTGTTGGGTTAGAGATCTGAGTCCTCACCCCCTATGAGGACTGGACCCTGGAAGTTACAGCGCTTGAGCCCCCACATGAATCTCACCATTACTGGCTGTCTCACCGTCTAATTCGCCTGACTGGCGCCTCAGAGTCTCGCCTCTACCAAAGAGGAACTGCTTTGAAGCGCTCAGCGTGCTCCTCCTTTTGGAGATGCCGACCTAGGCAGGTTTCCTGATGCAGTGGATGAGAGACAGCCCCTGTTCCCCCCAAAGGGGTAGGAGGACCAGCAGTAGGGTCACCAATGCTGCCTGGGAGGCAGTGACGGCTGCTGTCAGTTCAGGCGGCATGACCAGGATGGTCCAACATCAGAAGACCAATGACCTTCACCAAGCTGTAAGGGAAAGTTACCAGTTCTCTCCTGACATCAGTTCCGCCTGCCACCCCTCAAATTCCCCCCTCCCCCCGAATCACTGGCTGACACCTTGCAGTCTCCCCACATCCAATCTTCGTGCTTGTTCCTCAGAGCCCATTGGCACCCACCAGCGCAACCCTTCCTGTGTCCAGGTGGTGCCCACACATGCCACATGCTGTTGATCCCCTGATCCATCAAGCGTGCAGCTCACACTGCCCTCACTTTGTCCCTGCAGTAGAAGGTAACCAATAATAAGCAAGAAAGGGCGAAGACAGGGGGCGAGTTGCCAGAGATCTGAGTCCTCACCCCCTATGAGGAATGGACCCTGGAAGTTGCAGGGTTGACCGAGGAGAGAGCAGTCACCAACAGCAAGGTTGGCCTGTGCCGCAGAGGTGAGGATCCACTGCCCTTCACCCAGATGATCTGTCTCAAGTGAATTGATCATGTCAGACAAATTGATCCTTCCCTCTCACTGACCACATGTCTATTGCCTCGCAGGGTCTCCATCTGCTGGGACCGAGCCATCCAGAGTCGTCGTCCCCCCCCCCCCCACCCAACCACCACCACTCAAGAGACCACCTCGGAAGAGAGTTCTGAGGAGACCATCATCGTGCCATCACAGCTAACCACCTTCCACCAGCACACAGACACATACCCTGGTGGGCAACATTAGTGCACAGGCTTCCGATGCACAATCTGGTGAACACCAGCACATTCTGGTGAGCACTACACAGTTGCTGATGCACATCCGGTGGAGGCAAGAACATCCAAGGGAGACAGTGGTCGGAGGTCGTCTGGAACCCAGGACTCAGCTGGGTCCCAGTCAGATGCCGGGCTTCTGCAAGGTTCTCCCAGAGCTGATGCAGATGGTAGGACACAGCCACGACATTCAGGAGGGGGGTGAGAGTGACATTCCAGCCACTGTAAAGCTGATTGGAAGGTCCCAAAGATTTCAGGCACAGGGGATAGTGCCGACAATACTTTGCACCAAGGCCAACACTGCTACAATGGCCACAACACTATACTACTCAGTGGTGGTGCCCAAGGCATTGCTCAGCCTGTGACGACCATGGCTGAGGGCCTCGACATCATGTCCCAGTCGATGAGGGACATGCAGGTGGATATTGCCGAGGCACTCCAGAGCGTGGCCCACCCACTGAGGAACATCGCTGAGGGCGTCAACACCATGGTGCAGACAATGGGGAGCCACAAGGACTGGCAGACGCATGACTCAGAGGCTTCTGGAGCTCACTCCACCTGCCCCAACATCCCATGGAGTCCCCTGGAGCATGGCAGGCACCATCAGGGAGTAGAAAGTGCTGGAGGCTAACCCAGGGCCTGCTACCAAGGAGATATCGGCAGTCTCCAGTTCTTCCGAATCGCCCCCTTCTGACACCGGCCATTTCAAGAGCAGCTGAACAGGGTGGCATGGTGACGTCTGTGACACTGGTAAGTTGACCGGGGCCCTCCAGCTCCAAGCCCCCCAGAGGATGTCCGTCAAAGGCCCCAGGACATGGAAAGCAGCGGGCTGCCTCCACTTCGGATGTGCATCCTGGGGACACATCTAGACATAGCACTAGATCAGAGGATCAAGAAAAGTGAGGAGCACTGAGTGGACACTGGTAGGTTCACTATCTGCAGCTAGGGGTAATGGAAATGTAAAATGTTCACAATTAAAATATGTAACACCTGATACATGTGAAGGTTTGTCACATTGTAGCTTTATAGTGGGCCTGCTTGCATCCCCAGCTCCTGTTGCCCTTTGCCCTCCGCTCCGCCCACGGTCCCAGGCACAGTGGTCCGAGATCAAGATTCCCACCCCATTCAGAGGATGAGTGTAGATGCACTGTCAGCAGGAAGAGAGGAGTCAGACTTTTGCAGAAACTGAGCAGCACCAGAGCTTTCCTCTCAGGGAGTTATCATCATTCTCCTGCCTTGTGTAGTGACCTGCTGACAGTGTGACACAGGCCCATCACCCTGGAGTGATGTTACACAGACCCTTGGAGGGTGGAACAGGGTGCTCAGGGAGGGGGTGGTGTGATGGGGGCAGAGAATGGGGGAGAGTGGGGATTGGGCCGGGGGCGAATGGGGAAGGGGATTGAATGGGGCAGGAGAGAAATGCAGGTGGATTGGGCAGGGAGGGAGGGAAATGGGGAATTGGAGGGAAGGAGGGAAATGGGGAGGAGGGATTTGGGGGAAGGAGGGAAATGGGAGGGGGTTGGAGGAAAGAAGGAAATGTTGGGAATTTGGGTTAGGGTGGGAAATGGAAGGGGAGGAGTCTTGGGGGGATTGAGCCAACAGATTCAGCCTCGTCCTATGAGAATCTGGAGACGATGAGGTTCTCCCTGCTCCTCCTGGCATGTCGGACCCTTGCTGCCACCTGACCTCAATCCTCCCGTTCTTCCTTGGCTCGTCCCCAGCCACATCTGGCCTGCCTCCTTCTCCTCCTCCTCAGACAAAGCAGCATGTCCCTCCTCCTCCTCCAGCATGTCGCTCCATTGCTGTGCCAGATTGTGGAGGGCGCAGCAGACCCCCACAAAGCGGGAGAACCTCTGGAGGGTGTACTGCAGGGCAGCACAGGGACAGTCCAGGCATTGGAACTGCATTTCGCTAATGAGATTGAAATGAATGCAAATGAGGGTTAATGATATTCTCGCCATTTTCGGGTGAGATCCGGAACTCGTCATCGGGAACGGACTGGGTGAATTGCAAACTGGTTTGCGCCTGGTGTGAGTCTTGATTTTGACTTTTCCCGCTATTCACCTAACGGACTCCAATCTGCATGGAGTGCAACGCGGTGGTTAAATCGCGCCGAAGATGTTGTTTGTTTTTATAAATTTAGATTACCCAATTATTTTTTCCAATTAAGGGGCAATTTAGCGTGGCCAATCCACCTACACTGCACATTTTTGGGTTGTGGGGGCGAAACCCACGCAGACACGGGGAGAATGTGCAAACTCCACACGGACAGTGACCCAGAGCCAGGATCGAACCTGGGACCACAGCGCTGTGAGGCGGTTGTACTAACCACTAGGCCACCGTGCTGCCCTCCGAAAATGTTGTTGATCCAATTCTTTAGCAGAAGCATTTTCTTTCACTATTACTAGATTCAATATTGCACCTGAACCTGCAGACATTATAAAACAATGACAAACTGTTCGAACAGGGTTTCCTGATAGACACTTTGACCTAATCTGGTGGAGCATTCACCAACAGAGTAAATAACATAAACGCTTGACTACGAGGGTAGTTCTGTCTCACATGGCGTCCAATACATACTGAAGTACTTCCACCATTTTTCTACACTGGTGTAAGACCTCGTTCTATACTGGTTCAAATGTGCCATTGTTGTTTTCAGGTTTCAGTTAAGCTTTAATTATTAAGAGATTATTCATTAGTATCCATTGTTCTGCAGCTATTTGGAAAGTGAGCCCAGTTACACCAACACAAGATCACAATTTAGAACTTGATTTAATTCCTCATAAGTTAAAGCAAATGCATTTGATATTTCTTTGAATGCACGAGCTTGGACTTCTTAACTGGAAGTTTTCACAAATGTTCCCATTACTTTCAGCTTGTATATTTATTGAACTACCTGCTCTTACTTTAGGTTAACACATTTGTCTTAGTATTTTAACAGGGAGTCTAATGAACTCAAACAGAATTGTATCGTCTGTTCATTTGGGTCAATATGTTATTGGAGCACAATTTTATCGACTGTCACAAGTCAAGATTCGAACATCATTTTTAGATGTTCACAGTCTCCTGATTAATTGATGCTTAGTATGTACACAGAATTTACAGTGCAGAAGGAGGTCATTTGGCCCATCGAGCCTGCACCGGCCCTTGGAAAGAGCACCCAAGTCAAGCCCACGCCTCCACCCTATCCCCGTAACCCCACTTAACCTTTTTGGACTCTGAGGGCAATTTTAGCATGGCCAATCCACCTAAGCCGCACATCTTTGGACTGTGGGAGGAAACCGGAGCACCCGGAGGAAACCTGCGCAGACACGGGGGGAACGTGCAGACTCCGCGCAGACAGTGACCCAAGCCAGGAATTGAACCTGGGACCCTGGAGCTGCGAAGCAACTGTGCTAACCACTGTGCTACCGTGTTGAGTATCCTGACCTAATGTCCATAGGTGGGGGAAGCAGTTACAATTGCACTGATGACCCAACGTGCCAGGTTTCTGCTGATTTTAATAATTACACCCATTGGGGTTGAGTGATTGGGGAATGATATCTTGCCTGAAACAGGCAGAGGCATTCATATCTAGTAACAAACAAACCGACTGCCAAGAGCCCGCAGAACTACAATGTATTCTTTGACATAGTTTGATGTCCAGCTGATGAGTTTATGCTGGTTCAGAGGATCATAAAATTTACAGTGCAGAAGGAAAAGATAGCTCAGACACATTTGTGTCACAACACCTTGGAGCTGAATTTTTTAAGTTAGTAGAATATATTTATTGGAAACAGAATTAGCGTTGTTTGGTGGAGATTGTCACTCGATTTGAGATTTAGATTGGAACATCAAGAAGCTAAATGTTGGATAATATGAAGTGGGATCTATGTGACACAGGACTAACATAGAGAAACAAAGATGCTTTGAAAGACAGTGTGAGAACTGATATCAAATCCCTAAATATTTGAAGAATTACTCATTTCCATTCATTATCCAGCCATGCAATGCGCCTGACCCTTGCTATCGCTCCTTCTAAAAACTCTGTGCCTGTAACTTCCAGTTTATTCCTTGTCTCAATTCTTCCTTGCCAAAATTCCAAACTCAGTTCAATCCTAAGGGATTACAAGATCCCTTATAATTAGGGAAGCACTGTGAATTCTTGAGTTGAAGGTCGGGGAAAACAAAAATCAAGTATAGATATTTGGTGCATAAAAAAGAAAGTCTTGTCTTGCACGTAATTTAGAATTGATGCCATTATATTGAGTGGCTTTTTGACAGCCTTTGCTGAGCACCGATCTATGTTGCTTTTGAATTTCCCGCTACTGGAGTGAAACATAAAAAAATGCACGCATCAGGCCATACACTTCAGTATCTCATAGTAATTACAATTCTCAGTATTTTCAGGCAGAATGACATTTTATCATACAATGCAGTGGTATTCAGTTATGGTAAAGCTTTGTTTGTTCAGATACAATTTCACTGTGTTAGGAGTCTCACCATATTGGCAGCATATTGAGTGTCAGACATTTTTATTGAAAGGAAAAAAATTGTTCTTAACACTGAGAGCGTCAGCATCAATTCAAAACTGCTAGAAGGCCAGGCCAGTTTGTGCAAATGTTCATTCTCATTGGTTATGTACAGTTATACATTATTCTGAAACAGCCTTATTATTATTAACAATTTTTCTTATTTACTAACATCAAAGGTATTCCAAAGTAAAGCTATATAAACCAATTAATCAAATGCTGATCAGAGCAAATGCCTATGTGATTTGCTATTAATATAGATAAAATAAGTCTTATATAATATGCATGTTCTTGTCTCACCATTATAAGAACATAAGAATATAAGAACTAGGAGCAGGAGTAGGCCATATGGCCCCTCGAGCCTGCTCCGCCATTCAATGAGATCATGGCTGATCTTTTGTGGACTCAGCTCCACTTTCCGGCCCGAACACCATAACCCTTAATCCCTTTATTCTTCAAAAAACTATCGATCTCTATCTTAAAAACATTTAATGAAGGAGCCTCAACTGCTTCACTGGGCAAGAAATTCCATAGATTCACAACCCTTTGGGTGCAGAAGTTCCTCCTAAACTCATTCCTAAATCTACTTCCCCTTATTTTGAGGCTATGCCCCCTAGTTCTCCTTTCACCCGCCAGTGGAAACAACCAGCCCGCATCTATCCTATCTATTCCCTTCATAATTTTATACGTTTCTATAAGAACCCCCCTCATCCTTCTAAATTCCAACGAGTACAGTCCCAGTCTACTCAACCCCTCCTCGTAATCCAACCCCTCATTATCTAACCTTTTGGTTTATTTTATCACCTTCTGAACCCAGAACAACACAAATCAATGTTTCAATTGAGAGCAGGCAGGGGATCTATGCATTGCCTTCTACTGCTGATGCTCGTGAGTTGGCTGTTAGGCGATGGAGGATACTCCACATGGCCTGTGTTTTCCTGACTGCTCATCTCCGCCCCCCCCCCCCCCCCCCCCCCCCCCCCGGCCACCCCGAGTAAAGTCAACCGGCAGCCAATGCATGTAAAAGAAACCTACCCCACAGCCATAACACACCGTTGGTGGGGTAAACAGCCGGGGAGGGGATTTCCCATCCTCAGTGAGAGGAGGTCTTGCCCTCAAGAGCTGCTGCCCAATATCATTGACTGGCAACTCTAGCAATTCCAGTAGCGGCAGAACCCTATCGTGGGCGCTGCCAGGACTACAAAAGGCCCACAAAGAACTTCAATGGGTCCCAGAGAGAAATAAATATAGAGGCTTTAGGGGAGGGAGGGATTGGGCAGCTGAGGGAGGGGGTGGAGGAGCTGATGTTGGAGGCCAGGTGGGAAGGAACGAAGGGGGTGTAACATTTTTAAAAATTCATTTACGGGATGTGTCCGTCGCTAGTTAGGCCAGCATTTATTGCCCATCCCTAGTTGCCCTTCACAAGGTGATGGTGAGTTGTTTCACAGATCCAGGGTCCCAGGTTCGATTCCCGGCTTGGGTCACTGTCTGTGTGGAGTCTGCACGTTCTCCTCATGTCGGCGCGGGTTTCCTCCGGGTGCTCCGGTTTCCTCCCACAGCCCAAAGATGTGCAGATTAGGTAGATTGGCCAGGCTAAATTTCCCTTAGTGTCAAAAATATTGGGTGGGAAACGGTGATAGTGGTGTCTGGGACATTGTCTGCAAGGTATAGTTCTGTGAATTTGACTATGTCAGGGTGTGAGACAGCTCTCCCAACTTTGGCACAAGCTCCCAGATGTTCGTAAGAAGAACTTTGCAGGGTCGACAGGACTGGGTTTACCATTGTCGTTTCCGGTGCCTGGTTCGATACCGGGTGGTCTGTCCAGTTTTGTTCCTTTTTTGACATTTCGAAGCGGTTGAATATAACCGAGTGGCTTGCTCGTCCATTTCGGAGGGCATTTAAAAGTCAATCACATTGCTGTGGATCTGGAGTCAGATGTAGGTCAGACCAGGGAAGTATGCCAGATTCCCTTCCCTAAAGGGCATTAGTGAGCAGATGGGAATTTATGATAATCAACAATGGTTTCATGGTCATCGCTATACTTTTAATTCCAGATATTTTATTGAATTTAAATTCAATTTGAACCTGGGTCCCCAGATCATTATCCTGGGTCTCTGGATTACTAGTCCAGCGACAATACTACCACGCCACTGCCTCCTCTTGGGGAGGGGGTAGAGTGGGTGGAGGAGGGGTGGGATGGGGGGTTATTGGTTCATTGAAAAATTAATTTGTATTGTTCTGGGTTCAAAAGGAGATAAAATAAACCAAAAGGTCAGATAATAGTGAGAAGAGAACATGCAAATTATTGGCCGTTTTAGCCCAGTTGGCTGGACAGCTGGTTCATGATGCAGAGTAAAGCCAGAAATGTGAGTTCAATTCCCCTGCCGGTTGAGGTTATTCATGAAGGCCCACCTTCTCACCCTTGCCCGAGATGTAGTGATCCTCAGGTTAAACCATCACCAGTCAGCTACCCCCCCTCCTCCCGACCCCCCCCAAAGAGGAAAGCAGCCTCTGGTCATCTGGGATTGTGGCAACTTTACTTTACCCTTCCTTCCTAATTTACAATACAAATTGTGTTTTAAAAAAAAAACCAAGTCCATTCCTGCTTGCCTGCCCACGCCAACCATTTTCTGGCATGGACAGCGCAATAATCTTCTCAATTGGCTTGGTGACATTATTTTTAAACAGTTTAGATAACAATGGGCGGGCTGCTGAATTTGGTGCCTGCCATTTATGGGGAACAGCTCGGGGTTGGCTATGAAGTGGTGAGCTGGACACTATTCTTACTCTACGTACCAGGCTAACAAAAACATGCTGGTGAGGGGTGTGGGGGAGGGGGGGTTGTAAAATCCAGCCCTACACCACCCACAATTTTCTACCGAGTGAATTCCCAATTTCAATAGGGTATTTGAGAAATCAGTAGTGGGGATAAAACAGGTCAACAGGAGCAGATCTCATAACAACAAATGCAAGAGCATCAGCAGGAGAAGGCAACAAACAGGTCACCTGCCTCGTCCGAACTGAAAAAATGATTTGGGCTGCTGGGGGTTTCATAGAATTTACAGTGCAGAAGGAGGCCATTTGGCCCATCGAGTCTGCACCGGCTCTTGGAAAGAGCACCCTACCCAACGTCAACACCTCCACCCTGTCCCCATAAGCGAGTAACCCCACCCAACACTAAGGGCAATTTTGGACACTGAGGGCAATTTATCATGGCCAATCCACCTAACCTGCACATCTTTGGCCTGTGGGAGGAAACCGGAGCACCCGGAGGAAACCCACGCACACACGGGGAGGATGTGCAGACTCCGCACAGACAATGACCCAAGCTGGAATTGAACCTGGGACTCTGGAGCTGTGAAGCAATTGTGCTATCCACAATTCTACCGTGCTGCATCCTAAAGGAGATAAGACAAACCGAAAAGATCTGACAATTGTGGGAAGAAAACACGCACATTATTTACGATTTGCTTTATCTGTATACATAATAATTGATGCATCCTTTAATTGTGGTGTAAAAAATATTAAAGAATGATAAACTGCAACTGGCAGAGATTAGAACCAAACTTATAATTTGCTGAAGGGAATCTACTACGCAATAAGGGTGCATTACTGTTTACCAACAGCTTTAATTTCCAAACATATTGTAGCTCACACAAGCTAAAGTAACTGAAACTACATTTCAGTTTATTTAAATTTCAATGTTAAGTTTATAAGTTAGCATCATGGATGGGATAAAACATTTTGGCCACCACTTTACTTTAGATCATATAGTCAAAATTTTCATTTAAAAAATACTTGAATTGTTCGATCACATTATTATCTGGTATAAATAATAATCATCTTGGAGTGACTGGGCACATAAAAATAATTTAAGTTGTGACATTGAAAATCATGTGACTCACAAGGTTCTAACATCTGTCCAGCGCCATTATCCTCACATCTACCACTGCTCCAACGTGGTTACTGTGTAACATTCTCGTGCTATGGTATTCAATTCAGCAGGTTGCAAATCTGTTAGATGCTACAGTTAAATGCTGTTACAGGCACTGGGACAAGACTGAGACTGAATTACAATTTAAATGAATGGCTATTGAATAAGTAGCCTAATA
Organism: Scyliorhinus canicula; assembly: GCF_902713615.1. Lineage (NCBI taxonomy): Eukaryota > Metazoa > Chordata > Chondrichthyes > Carcharhiniformes > Scyliorhinidae > Scyliorhinus > Scyliorhinus canicula. The sequence goes on along the minus strand of NC_052155.1, from coordinate 157,864,179 downwards.
GTTACAGTTTAAAGAAATGATGTGCGTAACATTTAGTGGTATTGGTTAAGAGAATTTTGAGCTTCACAATGATTTGGCATTATCATTCCATAAACAAGTTATTTTGACAAAAAATAATGCTCCTAATCAATTTTTTTTAATATACATTTAGTGAACCCAATTCATTTTTTCCAATTAAGGGGCAATTTAGCATGTTCAATCCACCTAGCTTGTACATCCTTGGGTTGTGGGGGCGAAACGCACGCAAACACGGGGAGAATGTGCAAACTCCACACGGACAGTGACCCAGGGATCGAACCTGGGACCTCAGCGCCGTGAGACTGCAGTGCTACCACTGCGCCACCGTGCTGCCCTGCTCCCAACCTGTTAAGAGAAATATTGCCCCCAACACTTAAGGCGGTGTAAAGTATCTGGAATATGTATGCACAAATGGATTTTGCGACATTAAGCCGATAAAAGATTTGCATGTATTGCAGACCCTGTTGAAATCTCCGGAGGTCTATTAAAAACCAGAGGTTTGCCCTGGATAATAAAGATACTTTGTTCTGCTAACTACAAGCTATCTTATTTCTACATGTATCCTGTACAGAATTGTGGATCTCTCTAGATGAAGTGACCAAGAAAACCGGATCCACTTTTTCTGTACCTTGCTGCATAGGACAGTGACATCGGAGAATGTAATATGAACAAGAGATTATAATAAGAAAGATCATTCATCCAGTGCATTCAACATAAAAGATCTTCTTATTTTTTTTATTTATTTTTTATTAAAGCCTGGCAATGTTACTGCATACTACATGGTACACAGAAGCAAAGGTTAAGCAGTTAAGTCGCTTACGTTTTGCTGTACTTGAAAGTAAAGACTGGAACAAAAGTAGTGGAGATTCACACCTCATCCTCACCACACAATAAAAGGATTATCGCGGCAGTATGATTACAGCACCAATCGCACATCATCCCTCATTGCCAAAAATAAGTTTTCTACTTAAATAAAATCTTTTATTTCCTGATCGTTCAGTTTTCCAATCTGGTGAGAAAAAAGTCAAATATTAAATGTGAGGGGAAAATTACCACAGTTTCACAGAGGAAAAGAGCCGTTTGATTTTGATCGACTAATGTTATGGTAATTGCCACTTGTAGTAGATTTTGAGTTTGCGCGATGCAATAGAACGGATGATATGAAGATAACAGCTCCCTTTACATCTCTCCCCACTTATATTTCAACTGATGTTCAATAATTCCAAATAAATGAGTTTAAAAAAAATTAAAGCTTTTGCGTATGTTAAAATCCGTTTTTATCGATGTGGAACAATATCGAAATCCACCATAATTTTGATATTTGCCTACTTCTTGAATACAATACAGACACACAATAAAAAATATCCTTTGAAATGTATAGGCTTAGATAAAATTTACAGATCAGATGAGTCTCCTCTCGTGGCATTTTAACTCATTCTGTTATTTCAGTCAATAACAACAATAACCTATTAATAGGTTATTAAACCTAATAACAATAACCAACAACAGTCAATAACCTATCCTGAAGCTACTGTTGTTTTAACAAATAATTACTTTCTGTCCCTTTCCTCAAAAGATATTGGCCGCGAATCTCCGCAACCACGATGGGTGGGAGAATAGCGATAGGTCCGCTCCCCCACCTCCCGCTATTCTCCCACCCCCCCTAAAATGGCATGTCCGGTTTTCCGACACGCCGCTCAGAGAAACGCGGGCCCTCCTACCCAGATGGGCTGAGCGGCCTGCCGTTCCCGACCTGTTCACAACGGCGCCTGGTCGCTGCCGTCGTGAAGATGGTGCGCCAGGTAAGTGTGGGGCCTACACTTACCTGTATAAGTGCGGATCGGGGATCGAGCACCACGACCGTGCTTGGGCGGAGACTGGCCCGCGATCGGTGCCCACTGATCGTCGGGCCGGCGTCTCAAGGGGACGCACTCTTTCCCCTCTGCCGCCCCGCAAGATCAAGCCGCCACGTCTTGCAGGGCGGCGGAGTTGAAAGACGGCAACCGCGCATGCGCGAGTTTGAGCTGTTCAACCCGCGCATGCGCGGCTGACGTCATTAGGCTCCGCCGCGGCATCATTCTTGGCGTGCCAGGCCTTGAAGCCAGGGACAAGGCCCAGCCGCCGAGTTTCCCGGTACAGCCCGCCTATCCCCCCGGGTAGGGGAGAATAGGGGGCTGGGAGAGGCTTCCGACACCGTCGTGAACCTCTCCAGGTTTCACGACGGCGTCGGGCCTTGAGGAGAATTCCGCCCATTGTGCAGCGATAGGAATGACAGTTTACAAACTAATATTTGTGAAATACAGTTGCTAAAATGGTGTGCACATTTCAGACATCTTGGGCGTGAGTCAGCAGACTCAAGTTTCAAGTCCGCTGAACGGTGTGTTCACCGGGGTGTTTCTCGGCCGCCGGGGCACTGAGAAACATCCCACTATCCAATGTCACTTTGCCATTTTATTAGGCCTAGGTGATTTTCCCCCTGCAGAGGCCGCATTGGGAGGTATTTCCTGTTGGCGAGTGGAAAGGCTCCTCGCAGATCGGGACACCATTTTGGAAGGCTGCGTCGATCTTGACCCCCCCCCCCTTTTCAGCCCCCCTACTCTTTTGAAAACCCCTCAGCCCCACAACCATGGGGAGGCCCCCAACCTCCCCTCTATCTGGTAAGGCCCAACATGTTTGAACCCTGGCAGTGCCAACCTGGCACCTGGGTACCCTGACACTGCAGGGCCAGGGAGCCTGGGTGGCACTGCCAGAATGCCAGACTGGCACTGCCATCGTTTCAGGCGCCAGGGTACAACCCTGCCCTGTCCCCGACTGCCTGAGGTGGGGGGGTCTACAGTGGCCTGGGAAAGTGTTCTGATTTGGAACTCGCCCAGTCACGGCAAGATCCAGATCTTTGTACATGGCGCAGTGCCCAATTCATCCATTGTGCCAGGATCTGTGCCAACCACAATGAATTGCACCCCATGGGCTCTGCCAGGATGCCCAGGTGGCTCTGCCAGGATGCCAAGAGAATTGCCAGGGTGCCAGAGCCAAGGTGCCAGGTTGGCACTGCCAGTGGCTGGGCCCGTGGGGGCCTTGTCAGATAGAGGGGGTTCCTGGGGCTCCTCAAGGTTGGGGGAGTGAGGGGGATGGTGGTCAAAAGAACGTGGGGGACCTGAAAGGGGGTAGGGAAGATCAGGGCTGCCTTTCAAAATGGCGCCCTGATGTCCAGTCTTTCCTGCTGGAGAGCTTAATCCCTCTAAGTGCAGTCTTGGCGGGGTGAAACTCCTCGAGGCCAAAAGAAACAGCAATGTGCCGTTGGATAGTGGGGTGCGCCTCGGCAGCTGCCGAGGAACATCCCACTAAATACTCCGTTATGCCAACTGTGTGGACCCGAGGAGGTGAGTAGGCATCTTCAATCCTGGGCAATGAGTAGGGAGGCACGAGGGTCCACTGAATCTTGCCCCATAACTTTGCTCACCTTGCATCTGGTGAATGATTCATTTTTAATGAAAGGCTTTTTTATCCAATACATTTGATAGTACTGATTCAGGACTCATAACCTCCAGTGTCACTGATACATTTCTCTTTAACTGGCTATATAAATAATAATTATGCTCAATAAAATGCAACATTAATTTAAATAATTTGGAAGTCAAAGGTTCTCACTAGTCAGTATTACACAAGCCAAATATGGCTTCACACCCCAATCTGACCTTGTTCCCTTCTCTGCTTTTCAAATGTAATTCTTTATCAGGTTCTTTCGGGCTGTCTCCTGTTTGTCAATCTCCCAAGAAGAGGAAAGATAAATGTCACTTCAGTAGCTACAAGCCTAACTCTCTTCAACATGAAATTTCAAATCCTATCCAAAGTAATGGCTGTGTATTTGGAGTCTGCAGGTTTAAACCTTGTCCACCACGATCACACTGGATTTATGAAGAACTGTAACTCTTCAGACAACATCCAGCAGCTTATTAATTTAATAGACTCCTGTCCATTCCTTGATATTCTACCCTTGACAGTCTCTCAAGATAACGCAAAGCCTTTTGACAGGGTAGAGTGCACATATATTTTCCTGTTCTCTGTTGGATGAGTTTTGCAAGTATACAAGATGAAGGTTTCCACCATTATTGATGCTGTTTCCATACAAATTTTACTGGTCAGGGTAACTGTACAATTTGAGTTCAGGATAGTTTGTTCAAGAATAAGATGTGAAAACAGGTTAAGTCCAAATAAACACTCCAATTAGTGTTGTAATTAATTTATTAAACTTCTCCAGAATATTTCTAATATTCATAACTAATTTATTAAACTTCTCCAGAATATTTCTAATATTCATAAAGAATAACAAAGTAATACAAGGAGAATATTGAAATGTAATTGCTGTAATTTGCTACTCCAGCCAGGTGCTTTCTGTGTCCTCACTTAACAATATGCAAGTGCCAGACATATCAATTTCAAGGACTAATTCCCAACATTAACAGCTACCTAAAAAGCACACGCAAAATATAAGCCTAACTTCCTCTTTTGAACACCAAATGACCTGCTGTGATTTTCTAATATACTTTGTTTTATCTTCAATTACCAGCATACAATGTTTTTCTTTTTGAGCGCTATGTTACGTTGCTCAAGCGCAATGTAGCCATTGCGAGAGAGCCAAAATTGGGAACCGCACCAGGCGCCAATCGGATTGCGACCTAACCGGCCTGCTCCCGTTGGTGAAATCAGGATCCCGCCATGGCATGGCGAGAAACCAACAATTACTACTTAAAGCCAACGTCCATACATTTAACGGGAGCGACCCCCTATCTAACGGCCTCACGTGATCTAACCACCTCCCCAGCAAGTGGTCACACGGGTGCCGATTAGTACTCCTTTTTAAAAATGTGAAGTTGGTGGAATATGCCTGCTGTGGGTATCCGAGGAGGTGATTAGCCATCTTCACTCCCGGGCAATGAGCCTGGGGGCATTGGGGTTGTTACCTCAGTGCTCGGGGGAGGGGAGCCCCCGTGGGGGAGGGGCGGCCTCGGTTGGTGGTGGGCCATCGTCGGTGGGAGTGTTCGCCTCCTCTAGATCCACAGAAAGCCCACTCTACCTCGGACACTGGGCTAGCTTGATGTAACTGAGTCCTCCATGCTGCATTTTTAGCTATCTAATCAGAGTTGAAGGACGTTGAACAATGACGTCTCTTCCCATAAAAGCACCATAAAAACGTGGAGTCACTGAATTTTTTATTTTTGCGCCTTTCTCTTACTAATCCACATACTATAAACTCTTGCCCTCATTTACAGACGTGCTGCCAGATCCAGATCTCCACCATCTCTCTCGCCTGTTACATGACTGGACGGCATGTTGATTGATTCGTGGTATTACAGATTTGTTTTCATCATGAGGAAGGAAACTATTCAAAGAATCATAGAATTTAGAGTGCAGAAGGAGGCCATTCAGCCCATCGAGTTTTGGGACAGGGGGGACCTATACCGTTGGGATGGTCTCCACCTGAACCGAGCTGGGACCAGTGTTCTGGCGAAAAGACTAAATAGGGTGGTCAATAGGACTTTAAACTAGAGATTGGGGGGGAAGGGAAAGTCAGGGAACCAAGAGGTGAAGGAATCAGTGGGAAGCGTAGCTGCTTAGGATTACAAAAAATCACGAAAAGACAGAGCTCAGGAGAGGTTACGATAGTCCCCATCTCACAAAATATGACACAGTGTATGGAAAGGCTCAGTAAACCAAGGTCCACCACACTAAGAAAACAAAAAGGGACAGTCAATAGGGAATTAAAGGTGCTATATTTAAATGCCCGCAGTGTACGGAACAAGGTAGATGAGCTTGTGGCCCAGATTGTGACTGGCAGGTATGATGTGGTAGGCATCACAGAGACATGGTTGCAGGGGGTTCAGGACTGGCAGTTAAACATCCAGGGATTTACAACCTATCGAAAAGACAGAGAGGTGGGTAGAGGGGGCGGGGTTGCCTTGTTAATTAGAAATGAAATTAAATCAATAGCACTAAACAACATAGGGTCAGACTATTTGGAGTCTGTGTGGGTAGAGTTGAGGAACCACAAAGGCAAAAAAACCATAATGGGAGTTATGTACAGGCCTCCTGACAGTGGTCAGGACCAGGGGCACAAAATGCACCACGAAATAGAAAGGGCATGTCAGAAAGGCAAGGTCACAGTGATCATGGGGGACTTCAATATGCAGGTGGACTGGGTAAATAATGTTGCCAGTGGACCCAAAGAAAGGGAATTCATTGAATGTTTACAGGATGGCTTTTTGGAACAGCTTGTGATGGAGTCCACGAGGGAACAGGCTATTCTGGACTTAGTGTTATGTAATGAGCCAGAATTGATAAAAGATCTTAAAGTAAGGGAACACTTAGGAAGCAGTGATCATAATATGGTAGAATTCAGTCTGCAATTTGAAAGAAGGAAGGTAGAATCAGATGTAAAGGTTTTACAGTTAAATAAAGGTAATTACAGGCGCATGAGGGAGGAACTGACGAAAATCGACTGGAAGCAGAGCCTAGTGGGAAAGACAGTAGAACAGCAATGGCAGGAGTTTCTGGGAGTAATTGAGGACACAGTGCAGAGGTTCATCCCAAAGAAAAGAAAGGTTATCAGAGGGAGGATTAGGCAGCCATGGCTGACAAAGGAAGTCAGGGAATACATCAAGGCAAAAGAGAGAGCCTATAATGTGGCAAAGAGTAGTGGGAAGTCAGAAGATTGGGAAGGCTACAAAAACAAACAGAGGATAACAAAGAGAGAAATAAGGAAGGAGAGGATCAAATATGAAGGTAGGCTAGCCAGTAACATTAGGAATGATAGTAAAAGTTTCTTTAAATACATTAAAAACAAACGGGAGGCAAAAGTAGACATTGGGCCGCTCCAAAATGACGCTGGTAATCTAGTGATGGGAGACAAGGAAATAGCTGAGGAACTTAATAAGTACTTTGCGTCAGTCTTCACAGTAGAAGACATGAGTAATATCCCAACAATTCAGGAAAGTCAGGGGGCAGAGTTGAATATGGTTGCCATCACAAAGGAGAAGATGCTAGAGAAACTAAAAGGTCTGAAAATTGATAAATCTCCGGGCCCAGATGGGCTACATCCTAGAGTTCTAAAGGAGATAGCTGAAGAAATAGTGGAGGCGTTAGTTATGATCTTTCAAAATCACTGGAATCAGGGAAAGTCCCAGAGGATTGGAAAATCGCTGTTGTAACCCCCCCTGTTCAAGAAGGGAACAAGAAAAAAGATGGAAAATTATAGGCCAATTAGCCTAACCTCGGTTGTTGGCAAACTTCTAGAATCCATCGTTAAGGATGAGATTTCTAAATTCTTGGAAGTGCAGGGTCGGATTAGGACAAGTCAGCATGGATTTAGTAAGGGGAGTTCGTGCCTGACAAACCTGTTAGAGTTCTTTGAAGAGATAACAAATAGGTTAGACCAAGGAGAGCCAATGGATGTTATCTATCTTGACTTCCAAAAGGCCTTTGACAAGGTGCCTCACGGGAGACTGCTGAGTAAAATAAGGGCCCACGGTATTCGAGGCAAGGTACTAACATGGATTGACGATTGGCTGTCAGACAGAAGGCAGAGAGTTGGGATAAAAGGTTCTTTTTCGGAATGGTAACCGGTGACAAGTGGTGTCCCGCAGGGTTCAGTGTTGGGGCCACAGCTGTTCTCTTTATATATTAACGATCTAGATGACGGGACTGGGGGCATTCTGGCCAAGTTTGCCGATGATACAAAGATAGGTGGAGGGGCAGGTAGTATTGAGGAGGTGGGGAGGCTGCAGAAAGATTTAGACAGTTTAGGAGAATGGTCCAAGAAGTGGCTGATGAAATTCAACGTGGGCAAGTGCGAGGTCATGCACTTTGGAAAAAAGAATAGAGGCATGGACTATTTTCTAAACGGTGACAAAATTCATAATGCTAATGTGCAAAGGGACTTGGGAGTCCTAGTCCAGGATTCTCTAAAGGTAAACTTGCAGGATGAGTCCGTAATTAAGAAAGCAAATGTAATGTTGTCATTTATCTCAAGAGGCTTGGAATATAAAAGCAGGGATGTACTTCTGAGGCTTTATAAAGCACTAGTTAGGCCCCATTTAGAATACTGTGAGCAATTTTGGGCCCCACACCTCAGGAAGGACATACTGGCACTGGAGTGGGTCCAGCGGAGATTCACACGGATGATCCCAGGAATGGTAGGCCTAACATACGATGAACGTCTGAGGATCGTGGGATTATATTCATTGGAGTTTAGGAGGTTGAGGGGAGATCTAATAGAAACTTACAAGATAATGAATAGCTTGGATAGGATGGACGTAGGGAAGTTGTTTCCATTGGCAGGGGAGACTAGGATGCGGGGGCACAGCCTTAGAATAAAAGGGAGTCACTTTAGAACAGAGATGAGGAGAAATTTCTTCAGCCAGAGAGTGGTAGGTCTGTGGAATTCATTGCCACAGAGGGCGGTGGAGGCCGGGACATTGAGTGTCTTTAAGACAGAAATTGATAAATTCTTGATTTCTCGAGGAATTAAGGGCTATGGGGAGAGAGCGGGTAAATGGAGTTGAAATCAACCATGATTGAATGGTGGAGTGGACTCGATGGGCCGAATGGCCTTACTTCCGCTCCTATGTCTTATGGTCTTATGGCGTCTGCACCGGCTCTTGGAAAGAGCACCCTACCCAAGGTCAACAACTCCACCCTATCCCCATAACTCAGTAACCCCACCCAACACTAAGGGCAATTTATCATGGCCAATCCACCTAACCTGCACATCTTTGGACTATTGTCATCTGTTCCAAGGGTCTGGCAGTGTTGGGGTTTGTCTCAGTGCCCGTGGGTCCGCCATGCAACCCCTTGGATCATGTGTACCCAGAACAGGGACAACATCAACCCCTACCTGTCAGTTCCACTGACCACCCATAACTCCCACTGACTGTGGAGGCCTCTGGATGCCCGGCTGAAGGCTATTGCTAATAGAGATTGGCAATCGTAGTTAAGTCAGCATGTCATCCCGTGGGTAGGTGTGTCATGTGGCATGTGGGAGCTATTGCCTAGAATCCCAATCAGACCGTGATGCCTGGACACTGTGCTTGAACACTGCAGGGAGCAACATCACGGACCCAGCAGCCAACATCCAAACACCCAGGGGCTGGACTCCAGCACTGGGGACATTTCTGCGACCAGAGGGTGGGTGTGTGTACCGGGGAGGGGGCCAGCACTCGGTCTAGGTAATGTTACGTGCGGGTGTCTAGGGTACAGAGTCTGGGCTCCGGTGACCAGGGGCCCCTGCGGCAGCCAGGTTGCGTGGGCAGGGCGTGTTGGATGGCAGGGGTGTGGGGGAGAAGGAGGGGAGAGCAATGGGGGATTGGAGGGTCCCAGGGCGGAACACACCGCTGGTCGCCAGTCTCACAGCCTCTCCAATTCCTTACAGATATTATACGGGATGTATGATACCTTGGACCCCATGGAGGCTGCTCTCACAGTGCTGCTGGCAGGCCAGGCGGCCAGACGCTGAAGGCGGCAGCATCGACAGAGGCTTGATGCGGCTGCCAATGTGCAGGCCCCGCCGCACACCCTGAGGACCCGACCGCACATCAGGCCATCAGGAGGGACCCAGAGGGGGAGGCCAGCGATGGCCCAAGGTATGCAGGCGTCGGCTGGTCTTTCGAACAGATGACGGACAGCATGTGCCACAGGAGGTTTCCACCTCAGCAAGGGCACAGTGCGGCACCTGTGACATGTCCTTGCTGATTTGGCACCACGTGGAGGAGGATACCCGCTCCAAGTGGCCGTCAAAGTTACTGCAGCCCTGAACCTCAGGATCATTTCAGGGCTCAAGTGGAGACTTGTATGGCCTCTCAAAGCTGCAGCCCACAAGCGCATCCGCCCCAGAAGTCCTGTTTGCCTGGGGTGCAAACTTTATAAACTTTGACAGGACCAGGCCCAACAAAATGCCTGGGCAGCAGGATTCTCTGCCATTGACGGGATGTCCAAGGTCCAGGGGGTAATAGATGGCACCTGTGTCACCTTGCGCACACCGGGCCATCAGAGAGTGCCCTACATCAACAGGAAGAGCTTCCACTCCCTTAATGTCCAGCTTGTGTGCGACCGCCACATGAAGATCATGAACGTGTGTGCATGCTTCCCACGGAGTGTGCATGACAGCTACTTCTTTGGACAGTCGAACATCCCTGACCTCTTCGAGGACCATCCCAGGATGGGCGGCTGGCTCTTGGGGGATAAGGGGTAGCCACTAAAGGCCTGGCTAATGACGCCAGTATAGAGTCTGGAGACCGAAGCAGAGATCCAGTACAATGAGGCCCATGTGGCAACCGAGGCTGTCATTGAGCGATGCATCAGACTTCTTAAGATGTGGTTCCAATGCCTCAACCGCTCTGGTGGTGCACTGCAGTATACCCGCCTTCCCTCCAGAGGGTTGTCTGCTTTGTGGTGGTCAGATGTGTCGTCCACAACCTGGCACAGCAGCGGGGCGACATGCTGGAGGTGGAGGGGGAGGAACATGCGGCCACCGAAGAGGAAAGGATGAGGGAGCGCCAAATCAGGAAGGGCCCAAGATCATAATTGAACCCGGGCCTGTGGCGCTGTGAGGCAGCAGTGCTAACCCGTGTCATCGTGCTGCCCTCCACTGTGCCACCCCACGCTTTCCTAGTTCTCCTAGTTGGCCTCCAGTACTGCAGCATTAGTAAACTTCAGGTCATCCAAGATTCTGCTCTTGTTTCCTAAGTTGCATGAAGTTTTGGTCATCCATTATCCTAGTGATCGCTGAAGTACATTAGCTCCCTTTCCCGACATGTCTTCATTTTAAAGTTGTCATCCTTGCTTTCAAATCGCTCCATGGCCTCGTCCTTTTCTATCTCTACAATCTTATCCAGCCCAAGAATCCTCTAAGACCTCTGCAGTCCTCCATATCTGGGCTTTTGCACATCTACAATGTTATTGTGTCCAATATTGAGAGCTGTGCTTTCTACACTTAGGCCCTACATTCTGGAATTAGTTCCCAAAAGGTCACTCTGCTTCTTTACCTCTCTTGGCTTTGTGAGGCGTTCCTTAAAACCTACTTCTTTGGCCAAGGTCCTGGTCCCGGTTCTGATATCTCCTGTGGCTGTGTGTCAGAAATGTTGTTATTAATAACACACTTGTGAAGTGCCTTGGGATATTCGGCTACATTAAAGGCGCTATATGAATGCCACACCAAAGGTACTGGACAAGAGTAGCTGGGTTACAGTCAGGGGAAAGAAAACTAACAGGCAGACAGTGCAGGGATCCCTCGTGGCCGTTCCCCTTCAAAACAAGTATACCGTTTTGGATGCTGTTGGGGGGGATGACCTACCGGGGGAAGGCCCCAGCGGCCAGGTCTCTGGCACTGAGTCTGGCTCTGGGGCTCAGAAGGGAAGGGGGGAGCATAGAAAAGCAATAGTAATAGGAGATTCAATGGTTAGGGGAATAGATAGGAGATTCTGTGGTCGCGAGCGAGACTCCCGAAAGGTATGTTGCCTCCCGGGTGCCAGGGCCAGGGATGTCTCTGATCGTGTCTTCAGGATCCTGAAGGGGGAGGGTGAGCAGCCAGAAGTCGTGGTGCACATTGGTACCAACGATGTAGGTAGGAAAAAGGGTGTGGAGGTAATAAACAAGTTTAGGGAGTTAGGCTGGAAGTTAAAGGCCAGGACAGACAGAGTTGTCATCTCTGGTTTGTTGCCGGTGCCACGTGATAGCGAGGCTAGGAATAGGGAGAGAGTGCAGTTGAACACGTGGCTGCAGGAATGGTGTAGGCGGGAGGGCTTCAGGTATTTGGATAATTGGAGCGCATTCTGGGGAAGGTGGGACCTGTACAAGCAGGACGGGTTGCATCTGAACCAGAGGGGTACCAATATCCTGGGGGGGAGGTTTTCTAGTACTCTTCGGGAGGGTTTAAACTAATTTGGCAGGGGAATGGGAACCGGATCTGTAGTCCAGCAACTAAGGTAGACGATAGTCAGGACGCCAAAGCACATAGTGATGCAGTGGGGAAGGTAACAATGACAAAGGAGAGTACTTGCAGGCAAGGAGATGGGTTGAAGTGTGTATACTTTAATGCAAGAAGCATCAGGAATAAGGTGGGTGAACTTAAGGCATGGATCTGTACTTGGGACTACAATGTGGTGGCCATCACAGAAACTTGGATAGAAGAGGGGCAGAAATGGTTGTTGGAGGTCCCTGGTTATAGATGTTTCAACAAGATTAGGGAGGATGGTAAAAGAGGTGGGGGGGGTGGCATTGTTAATTAGAGATAGTATAACAGCTGCAGAAAGGCAGTTCGAGGGGGATGTGCCTACTGAGGTAATATGGGTTGAAGTTAGAAATAGGAAAGGAGCAGTCACCTTGTTGGGAGTTTTCTATAGGCCCCCCAATAGCAGCAGAGATGTGGAGGAACAGATTGGGAAACAGATTTTGGAAAGGTGCAGAAGTCACAGGGTAGTAGTCATGGGCGACTTCAACTTCCCAAACATTGAGTGGAAACTCTTTAGATCAAATAGTTTGGATGGGGTAGTGTTTGTGCAGTGTGTCCAGGAAGCTTTTCTAACACATTATGTAGATTGTCCGACCAGAGGGGAGGCCATATTGTATTTAGTACTTGGTAATGAACCAGGGCAGGTGATAGATTTGTTAGTGGGGGAGCATTTTGGAGGTAGTGACCACAATTCTGTGACTTTCACTTTAGTAATGGAGAGGGATAGGTGCGAGCAACAGGGCAAGGTTTATAATTGGGGGAAGGGTAAATACAATGCTGTCAGACAAGAATTGAAGTGCAGAAGTTGGGAACATAGGCTGTCAGGGAAGGACACAAGTGAAATGTGGAACTTGTTCAAGGAACAGATACTACATGTCCTTGATATGTATGTCCCTGTCAGGCAGGGAAGAGATGGTCGAGTGAGGGAACCATGGTTGACAAGAGAGGTTGAATGTCTTGTTAAGAGGAAGAAGGATACTTATGTAAGGCTGAGGAACTAAGGTTCAGACAGGGCGCTGGAGGGATACAATATAGCCAGGAGGGAACTGAAGAAAGGGATTAGGAGAGCTAAGAGAGGGCATGAAAAATCTTTGGCGGGTAGGATCAAGGAAAACCCCAAGGCCTTTTACACATATGTGAGAAATATGAGAATGACTAGAGCGAGGGTAGGTCCGATTAAGGACAGTAGCAGGAGATTGTGTATTGAGTCTGAAGAGATAGGAGAGGTCTTGAACAAGTATTTTTCTTCAGTATTTACAAACGAGAGGGGCCATATTGTTGGAGAGGACAGCGTGAAGCAGACTGATAAGCTTGAGGAGATACTTGTCAGGAAGGAAGATGTGTTGCGCGTTTTGAAAAACTTGAGGATAGACAAGTCCCCCGGGCCTGACGGGATATATCCAAGGATTCTATGGGAAGCAAGAAATGAAATTGCAGAGCCGTTGGCAATGATCTTTTCGTCCTCGCTGTCAACAGGGGTGGTACCAGAGGATTGGAGAGTGACGAATGTCGTGCCCCTGTTCAAAAAAGGGAATAGGGATAACCCTGGGAATTACAGGCCAGTTAGTCTTACTTCGGTGGTAGGCAAAGTAATGGAAAGGGTACTGAGGGATAGGATTTCTGAGCATCTGGAAAGGCATTGCTTGATTAGGATAGTCAGCACGGATTTGTGAGGGGTAGGTCTTGCCTTACAAGACTTATTGAATTCTTTGAGGAGGTGACCAAGCATGTGGATGAAGGTAAAGCAGTGGATGTAGTGTACATGGATTTTAGTAAGGCATTTGATAAGGTTCCCCATGGTAGGCTTATGCAGAAAGTAAGGAGGCATGGGATAGTGGGAAATTTGGCCAGTTGGATAACAAACTGGCTAACCGATAGAAGACAGAGAGTTGTGGTGGATGGCAAATATTCAGCCTGGAGCCCAGTTATCAGTGGCGTACCGCAGGGATCAGTTCTGGGTCCTCTGCTGTTTGTGATTTTCATTAACGACTTGGATGAGGGAGTTGAAGGGTGGGTCAGTAAATTTGCAGATGATACGAAGATTGGTGGAGTTGTGGATAGTGAGGAGGGCTGTTGTCGGCTTCAAAGAGACATAGATAGAATGCAGAGCTGGGCTAAGAAGTGGCAGATGGAGTTTAACCCTGACAAGTGTGAGGTTGTCCATTTTGGAAGGATAAATATGAATGCGGATTACAGGGTTAATGGTAGGGTTCTTGGCAATGTGGAGGAGCAGAGAGATCTTGGGGTCTATGTTCATAGTTCTTTGAAAGTTGCCACTCAAGTGGATAGAGCTGTGAAGAAGGCCTATGGTGTGCTAGCGTTCATTAGCAGAGGGATTGAATTTAAGAGCCGTGAGGTGATGATGCAGCTGTACAAAACCTTGGTCAGGCCACATTTGGAGTACTGTGTGCAGTTCTGGTCACCTCATTTTAGGAAGGATGTGGAAGCTTTGGAAAAGGTGCAAAGGAGATTTACCAGGATGTTGCCTGGAATGGAGAGTAGGTCATACGAGGAAAGGTTGAGGGTGCTAGGCCTTTTCTCATTAGAACGGAGAAGGATGAGGGGCGACTTGATAGAGGTTTATAAGATGATCAGGGGAATAGATAGAGTAGACAGTCAGAGACTTTTTCCCCGGGTGGAACACACCATTACAAGGGGACATAAATTTAAGATAAATGGTGGAAGATATAGAGGGGATGTCAGAGGTAGGTTCTTTACCCAGAGAGTAGTGGGGGCATGGAATGCACTGCCTGTGGTAGTAGTTGAGTCGGAAAATTTATGGACCTTCAAGCGGCTATTGGATAGGTACTTGGATTAGGGTAGAATAAGGGAGTGTAGGTTAACTTCTTAAGGGCAGCACGGTAGCATTGTGGATAGCACAATTGCTTCACAGCTCCAGGGTCCCAAGTTCGATTTCGACTTGGGTCACTGTCTGTGTGGAGTCTGCACATCCTCCCCGTGACTGCGTGGGTTTCCTCCGGATACTCCGGTTTCCTCCCACAGTCCAAAGATGTGCAGGTTGGGTGGATTGGCCATGAAAAATTGTCAAAAATTCTATGATTAACCTAGGACAAAAGTTCGGCGCAACATCGTGGGCCGAAGGGCCTGTTCTGTGCTGTATTTCTCTATAATGCAGATAGTTGTTGTGAAAGGTGCTATGTAAATGTAAATTGCTGTTTTTAATAGAAATTGATGGAGATATTCAGTAGGTCTGGTACTAATTGTGGAAAGAGAAACAGTGGCCGTAATTCTCCAGTCGTTGGGATTCACTCTTCCCGTTGACATCGCACTCTCGCCCGCAGGTTTCCTGATTTCAATTGACACGCAGTGGGAATACAGAGTTCCACCACCAGTGAATGGTGCGCAGCCAAGAAACACACGGTTGGAGGGAGCCAGAGAATCCAGCCCTGTGTTAATGTTTAAAGTCTATGGGTGGGATTCTCCGGTCTCCGACGCCGTAATCGCGTTCGGCGATCGGCTGGAGAATCTACCTTGTGCCTAAATCGGGGGATGGAGCCGCATTTGCGATGCTCTGCCCCTTCCAAAACGGCCCTTTCATGAGGCCCTCTCCTTGATGCTCCCCCCCCCCCCGATGGGCTGAGTTCCTGATGGCGTCGGTCGCGTGTGATATTTATTTCTGGGAGATCAGCGTGGCAGTTGTGGTCGGGGGTGGCGAGGCTGGTCAAAGGGGGTCACTATTTGGCAGGGCGTGTCCACGCGTGGCCGGCGCCATGCTGCTTGCACGGCCATGGAGCCGGCAATTCTCCGGCCGTATTTGCAGCTAGAGCCGGGTGCTCTACGTGCCTGCTAGCCCCCCACCAGACGGGGGATCGGCGGGCGTTTTGGGCCATTTATCCAGTCGTAAAACGTCACCATTCCCACGCCGGCGTCAGCATTTAGTCTCAGAATCGGAGGATGGAGCCCAATGACCCTTCATCAGATAATGAATCATTGACTTGAAAAGTTAACTATTTCTCTCTACGCTGATTTTGGCAG
Source organism: Scyliorhinus canicula (assembly GCF_902713615.1). Classification (NCBI taxonomy): domain Eukaryota; kingdom Metazoa; phylum Chordata; class Chondrichthyes; order Carcharhiniformes; family Scyliorhinidae; genus Scyliorhinus; species Scyliorhinus canicula. Next base: position 157,848,164 of record NC_052155.1, on the reverse strand, counting down.
AATTGCTGAATTTCCAGCATTTTCTGGTTTTATTTCAAGTTTTCCAGCATCGGCAGTACATTGTTCTCGTATTGATCTGGCACATCCAAGCCACGCAAATGAAGGAGAAGGATCTCTAGTGTCATAATTCTGAACAACTTGTGGGCAGGTGCACATTGAAAAGGGTGCCCAGTGAAGTGGATGTCAGGTTATGTGCCTGGCCTCTCCTCAGATTGGAAGGACAAAGGCCGGGATTCTCCGATCCCACGCCGGGTCGGGTTGGGCCTACTTTCGGCGCCGGAGCTGTTCTAGCCCCCGAGGAAGGGGAGAATGACTGGGCCTGGAGGCCCGTTGATGCCGGAGTCACTCGCACCGGTTTTGACGCCGGCGTCAATGCTTGGCCGAGATTTCGGAGAATCCTGGCCAAAGAGTCCTGACCCTTACAGCTAATTTGGTTGACCAGAGTCAGAGGTTAAATTCTGTTCATAATCTTCCGAAGGGACTGCTTGTGTCCGGGGTGCTGTGCACACGGAATTTCATTTCTGGATTGCACCCAAATTGAGGAGGTGGGTAACAGTGGAGGGATGGATAGGAAAATCAGATCTATTCTCTGTACATGTATAGGGGGGTGGAGGGATGGATAGGAAAATCAGATCTATTCTCTGTACATGTATAGGGGGTGGAGGGATGGATAGGAAAATCAGATCTATTCTCTTCATGTGCATGGGGTAATATAAAGGGAGATAATGGTAATGTCACTGGACTGGTAATCCAGAGACCTAGTCGGATGCTCCAGGGACAGGAATTGAAATCCTACCATGGCAGCTGGTGGAATTCAATTAATCAATACATCTGAAAATAAAACCACCCCTAATAATGGTGACATGAAACTATCTTGACTGTCATAAAGTCACACCTGGTTTGCCAACCTGTTTTAGGAAAGGACATCTACCATCCATACCTTGTGTGATCTGGATGTGACGCCATGACATGACACAATATGGTTGACTCATAAATGCCCTTTGAAATGGCCTAGCAAACCTCTCAGTTGTACCAAACCGCTTCAGAAAAGCCAAATAGGAATTCCGCCGGACGGACCATCCAGCATTGACCTAAGCACTGGAAATGAAAACGGCATACCCTTACAGTGGATCCTGCTAAGTCCTCCTTGCAAACATCTGGGGGCTTGCACCAAAATTGGGAGAGCTTTCTCACGGATTGGCCAAACAATAGCCATACTCCCAGCATCATACCTGGCAGACATCACCATCACCATTTGCGTCATACAAGTGTCAGGAAATGACCACGTCCAATAAGACAGAAATAACCGTCTCCCCTTGATATTCAGTGGCATTATCATTGCTGAATCCCCCGCTATCAACATCCTGGAGGCCACCATTGACCATAAGCTGAACTGGACCAGCCATATAAATGCTGTGGCTACAAGAGTAGGTTAGAGGCTGGGAATTTTGTGATGAATTACAGAATTCCTGACTCTCCAAAGCCTGTTCACCCTTTATATGCCTCAAGTCAGGGATCTGATGGAATACTCTCCAGTTGCCTTAAAGAGTGCTACTCTAACAGGAAGCTTGACACCATCCAAGACAAATCAGACTGCTTGATTACAAAAATAGGTAGGACAGCAAGTTGTGAGGAAGCTGTAAACAGTCTGCCAAGTGATATAGATAGGTTAAAGTGAGTGGGCAAATAGTTGGCAGATGGGGTATAATGGAACAGCGCACGGCCAAAGAGTGGACACATGCACCGTGCCCTTGCCACCCTCCCTGGCGCACAACCCCCCCCAGAGCGGATGCCCCACCAGTGACATCATCAGCTACCCAATCCTGTAGGAACACTGGTCATCACCAAGTCCCGCCTGCCCACTGCCCACCTGCTCCCATCCATCCCGCCGCTGGACAGGTAGGCATAACCCATGCGTCACACAGAGGACCCACAGAACACTACAGCAATGGTCCCAATGGGTGCCTACCCTTTAGCCCAGCCCAGCCCAGTCTATTGGCCCTGCCGGCATCCATGCCACCAGGCACAACACTGGTAGGTGGCACACGCTGCACTCCCCCCCCCCCCTCGCAATCGGGTGCCACCCTGCTAGTGGGGTATCATGCTGCCCACCCAAAAAAGGAACCTATGGTAGTCCTCACAGGAGGGCATGGGACAGGGGCCACAGAGCATAACCTGGCAGGGACGGGTGGCGGGGCTGGAGAAACCCCCCCCCCCCTCCCCCCCACCCCACCCATGTTGACAGGCAGCGGAGGGACCAGAAGTGCGATGTGGAAGGCAGAGTGTTGGAGGGAACAGCCAGGGGGTGGGGTTAGGATCAGGAGAGTTGAGGGGTCATGCAGGGGGCAGGGGTTGCAGGGCCAACTAAGGCCTTCGCCGTGTAGCCCGTTGGACCTGGTTAGGCACGGGATTACACACCATGCTAACATCTCTATCCTTTGTCTCCGGCAGAAAATGGATTTTGGATTTCAGCCAGGAGTTGTTGGCATCTGCCTGGCCGTCGCAGTCCTGGCGGATGCAATGAGGCTGCATGTGCAGGTCCAGCCAGTGATGATGGACAGCCAGCTGCCCAATAGGCCGAGGGGGAGGTGGCACTGAGGCGTCGCATCAGGCCTTGCATATACCGGCAGCGCCTGTTGTTTGAGGACCTGTCGGGCTTGGTGTGTCGCCGAAGGCTGCGGCTGAACCGAAAGACTGTGTGACATCTCTGCCGGATCATGGCACACCTGGGGCGGCGGGGTATGGGGGTAGACACCGCTCCCAGTGGCTGTCAAGGTGATGGTCACTCTAAACCTTTATGCCACGGGGTTCTTTCCAGGCACCAAGCGGGGACCTATCTGGAATTTCCCTCTGTGCCCAACCAGGTCCATCCACGCCGAAACGGATACCTATATGCCTGGGCGGCACAGTACATCATCTTTGACGTGGACCGTGCCCACAGGTTTGTCTGGGCAGCGGGATAAGTCCAGGGGCTGATCAATGGGATGCATGTCCACCTTCTGGTACCGGTGCATGAGGGGGTGCTCTTCATCAATCAGAACGGAATCCACTCCCTGAATGTGCAGTTCATGTGTGACTGCACATCATGCATGTCTGCAGCCCACTATCCAGGCAGCGTGCACAACACCTTTGTCCTGGCACACTCAATGGTCCCCGACACCTTTGAGGGGCTCTCCTGGGGGAGTGTTGGCTTTTGGCAACAGGCATTATCCGCAGCGGCCATTGGTGATGATGCCTATCCGGAGGCCTCAGAAGGACGCAGAGAGCCGCTATAATTTTTTTTTTTTTATTTAGAGTACCCAATTATTTTTTCCAATTAAGGGGAAATTTAGAATGGCCAATCTGCCTATCCTGCACATCTTTGGGTTGTGGGGGTGAAACCCACGCAGACACGGGAGAATGTGCAAACTCCACACGGACAGTGACCCAGGGCCGGGATTTGAACCCGGGTCCTCAGCGCCGTAGGCAGCAATGCTAACTACTGCGCCACCGTGCTGTCGAGAGCCGCTACAATGACGTCCCTACAGTGATCAGGGGCGCCATCGAGCGGTGCATGGTGCCCCTGATCACTGGAATGAGAGTGTGTGGGGAGTGGCATGCTAATATGCAACTCCAGCTTGTCAGGCTCTCCAGTGCCAATCCCGACCTCAGCAAAGCCGATGCCACCATGAGTTGGAATTACACTACTTCCACATGGCACGAGTGTCGGTCCATTTGCATGTTCTGAATTGCTTTGGAACAATTATTTCAGCTTTTACAGAGTTTCTCTAGCCTCCCTTTCCCTTTTGGCACCCACCCCTCTGCAGCCATGGCGCCCACCCCTCTGAAGCCATGGCACCCAGGCCCCACTTGTAAATTCGTGCACTAATTCGCACCCGCGACACTTACATCTAAGGGGGCGGAGCATCACGGATGGCTGGAGCACGAACTGTCCAAGCTGTTAATTATATTTAAGTTGATTAAAATAATGATTTTTACGGATCTGCCGGCATGTGGCGCAAACCTCAATATCAGCGTCAGCAAGGGACCACTGCAAAACAGAGGTCTTTGCCATTTTGCGCCATTCTCCGCCCGATTGCAATTCTCACTTCCAACATTGCGAAGAGGAGAATTCAGCCCATGATCTTATTAAAACATTTAAGATTTGAAGGGGGCTTAACAAGGTAGATGTTGAGAGGATGTTTCTCCTGTGAGGGAATCGAGAATTAGAATGCACCATTTCAAAATAAGGGGGCTAGATTCTCCGATTCTGGGGCTATGTCCCCACGCCGGCAGCCATGGTGCCCACCCCTCTGCAGCCATGGTGCCAACCCCTCTGCAGCCATGGTGCCCACCCCTCTGCAGCCATGGTGCCAACCCCTCTACAGCCATGGCGCCCACCCCTCTGCAGCCATGGCGCCCATTACGCCAAAAACACTGGCGGAAAACGGCCACTGATTCCCCGTTTCGTTGGGGTTTAGCAGGATGGCAGTGTAGAGCATCCGGCTCTAGCTGCCGATACGCCCCAGAGAATTACTGGATCCGTAGCCGCGCATGGCGGTGGTCTGCAGCGGCCACGCCAAACTACATGGCGGTGCCACTCGCGGACCCAGCCTGCAAAATAGTGTCCCCCCCTTCAGCCTGCTCACGCGTCCCGGACCCCCCACTCCACCCCCACAGTGCCCCCAGCCCCGAATAATGTCCCCCCTACCCGCAGATCAGCCCTCCCCGACTGTGGCAGCGCTGGACTGAGTCCGCATTCCCGACGGATGAGACCATGAGAGACCCACATTGTTTGGGAGGGGGTGGAGCATCGCGAAAGCTGCCCCACCCCCGATTTGGTCAGGCACTCGGATTCTCCGGACGTTCGCCGAATGCAATATCAGCGTTGGTAACCGGAGAATCCAGCCCAGGGTCTCTCATTTAAGACTGAGATGAGAAGGAATTTCTTCTCTCAACAGGTCATTAATCTTTGGAATTCTCTATCCCAGAGAGCAGTGGAGGTTGGGTCACTGAATATATTCAAGGTTCGTTAGACAGATTTTTGATCAACATGGAACTCAAAAATTAAGGGGGGAAGGTGGGAAAGTGGAGTTAAGTTCACAGTCAGGTGAGCCATAATCCTATGGAATGATGGAGAGGGGCTTTTCACTTCATTGAAGCCTACCTATGACATAAAACGATTATTATGCTCTTGTTTTCTAAGAAAACTAACAGGAACAGAAATCATGGCTGGAATTTACTCCCATCGGTGGGTTTTTAGGAACATGAAATTGCAGGGATGGAATTCCCTCTGAGTTAGGTGATAAAAATGATTGACGAGGGAAAGGCTGTGGATGTTGTCTTTATGGACTTTAGTAAAGCATTTGATAAGGTCCCTCATGGCAGGCTGGTGCCAAAGATTAGATCACATGGGGTCAGGGGTGAACTAGCTGGCTGGATTCAGAACTGGCCTAACCATAAAAGGCAGAGGGTAGCAGTGGAAGGGTGTTTTTCCTAATGAAGGTCTGTAACTAGTGGTGTTCCGCAGAGATCAGTTCTGGACCTCTGCTCTTTGTAATATATATAAATGACTTGGAAGAAAACATAGTGGGTCTGATTAGCAACTTTGCGGACGATACTAAGATTGCAGAGTTGCGGATAGTGATAAAGATTGTCAGAGAATACAACAGGATATAGATAGGCTGCAAAATTGGGCAGAGAAATGGCAGATGGAATTTAACCCGGACAAATGCGAGGTGATGCATTTTGGTAGATCCAATTCAGGTGGGAGCTATAAAATAAACGGCAGAACCATTAGGAGCATAGAGACACAGAGAGATCTGGGAGTGCAGGTCCACAGATCCTTAAAAGTGGCAGCAAAGGTGGAAATGATGGTAAAGAAAGCATACGGCATGCTTGCCTTCATAGGACGAGCTATCATGTATAAAAGCTCAAAAATTATGTTACAATTATATAGAATGTTTTTTTAAATAAATTTAGATTACCCAATTATTTTAATTATTTTTTCCAATTAAGGGGCAATTTAGCGTGGCCAATCCACCTACTCTGCACATTTTTGGGTTGTGGGGGCGAAACCCACGAAGACACGGGGTGAATGTGCAAACTCCACACGGACAGTGACCCAGAGCCGGGATCAAACCTGGGACCTCAGCGCCTTGAGGCAGCTGTGCTAAACACTAGGCCACCATGCTGCCCTCCAATTATATAGAATGTTGGTTAGGCCACATTTAGAATATTGTGTCCAATTCTGGTCATCATACTACCAGAAAGACGTGGAGGCTTTGGAGAGTACAGAAAAGGTTTACCAGTACGTTGCCTGGTATGGGGGGTATTAGCTATGAGGAGAGATTGAATAAACTTGGATTGTTCTCCCTAGAGGAACGGAAGCTGAGGGGCGACTTGATAGAAGTTTACAAAATTATTAGGGGTATAGATAGGGTGAACAGTTGGAGGCTTTTTCCCAGGGCGGAAATGACAATTACAAGGTGGTACAAGTTCAAGCTGTGGGGGGAAAGGTTCAGTGGAGATATGCGGTGGAAGGTTTTTACACAGAGGGTGGCGGTGGCCTGGAATGACTGTCAAGTGAGATGGTTGAGACAGATACGTTAGCAACTTATCTGGATAGACACATGAACAGACGGGGTATAGAAGCGTACAAGCGGTTGGTCTAGATAGGAGACATGATCGGCGCAGGCTTGAAGGGCTGAAGGGCCTGTTCCTGTGCTGTATTGTTCTTTGTTCCCATCCACCCTGACTGCAGAGCGATTTTCCACTGGGATGTGCAAGGCCTCAGACGGGAAGCATGCCTTCACCCCAATTGAAGCCCTTATATGACCAATGGTCACTTAAGGACCATTTCCTGCCCAGCCTCGTTTTTTAGTCTGGCGGGAACATTGAACTTCCGTGGGGGAAGGCTGGAAAGAATCAAAGTTAGATCTAGGGCGAGGGCTCCTGGAGAACCTTCCACTTAAGGCCTGGAGACCCAGATCATAAATTGGATGTGGGGCAGTTGGAGTCGGTGAAGATGCGTTCTCCGCCGACTCTTCGGTTGGTGGGAGGGGAGCCCCACCATCCAAAGAATTCAGGCCCATGTCTGGTTTTGGCTTCCCTGGGTAAAGAACAAAGGTCCACAAGCGCTGCTGGGGTGCTGTTGGCCGACCAGCACCAAATGCTTGCCTCAGTTTGTTGTGCTGTATGAGTTCAATAAAACTGCTTCTGAGTACAAACTGCATAGTGCGTTGATGAGCTAAATTCACATGACTGATAGATCTTATAAGTTACATGGGTAGTCACACACCAAGTTATTCACAACCTCGTATTTATTCTGTCGGCGTTTGCAGCAATTCCACGGCCCAGGAATAGTGTAATTAACTGTAGGGGAGATAGAAATGGTAGCAAACTGCACTGCACTGCACCACACATTCCAGACCATGTTCAAAAGAAATCTCAGAATAGGTAAAGCATTGCACCATATGTTGTTAACACAAAAATCTGTCACAAATGGGTCAAGAAACTTGTGAATGAACTGTTACAACATTGCTTTACCAGTAGAATATCTTTGCTGTCGTATATGCACATTGATGCATTTTTTGTAGTGTGCCGTGCGTATCTATTGCTTTTATTGTATCTCTAGGATCTGTTTCCCCATCCATCTTCCCATCTTCTAAAACACACCATGGCGTGTTGCTTAGCTGAAAACCGCCTCTTATTCTGCTTAATGAAAGATAATTTATTAATCTTTCAATTTTAATTATTAGAGAAAAGCATAATTATGCTTCAGCTTTGTGCTGGCATTTATGTTCCTTTAGGGTTCAATTTTGTTTTAATACTGTAATAATATGATTTTCTGCAGCGATACTGCATTGTGACAAACTTTGACAGTCAAGCATACTCAATATTCTTCTGTAATTCTGATGTCAGCTGATAAGCTCCAGTCCCTCCTATTCCCTGCAGATGTTTGAAAGAAGAAAACATTTGACTGGCATGAAATGTTAACTTTATCAATGCTTATTAATTTCACACTATTGCTAGGTCAAATGCTCTGACTAACAGTAGCAATACTCGCACAGCTACTGTAGCTTACTGGCAGGCCTAGAATTCACAATGGGTAGTTTGTTCTTGTCAGAATAACGACAGAGGCGAGGCTGCAGGTTACTTCAACAGCAAACAGGCCAGCACAACTGAACCTCTCAAGAGAAACTTTGCTTGTTGCATAAAGATTATTTGCTAAGTTATAGCCAGAACAAAGGAATTTTTTCAGTGCAGACAATACCAAATACAATATGACCAAGTTCCAAGATAGTCTTCATTCTCAGCCTAGGTATTGCACATTATGTAGCATTCGATTAGCTAGTCAGTCAGACAAAACTTTAAAGCGGTGTTTTTCAAACTTTTCTGCCCGGGACCCATTTTTACCAACCGGCCATCCTTTGTGACCCATGCCGGCCGACCTTCGAGACCCACACTAGCTGACCTTCTCAACCCGCGCCGGCTAACCTTCTCGACCCACACCGGCAGACCTTCATGTTCCATGCCAGCTGACCTTCGCGACCCACCATTTTCTCTCACCTTTATGTGCGAGAGGCGAGCCTGGGCTTATATTCTGTAGTCCAGAGAAGCGAAGAATGAGAAATGACCGAATTGAAACAGGCATTACTCTCTCAGGACTACACAGAGCAGATGCAGAATGTAAGTTTTCCTCATATGGGTGGTTTACAGCCTGGGGTTGTAGTCTGCAAATTACAATGCGGTGATTTTAGACATATGTAAGGTGGAATTACTTACTCAAAGTATTGTGAATCGTTTTAATCTCTAAAATTCATGATCAAAGAGAGTTCTGCAGGCTCAGCCATTCAGCATATTCAAGACAGATGCAGGAAGACTGAATTGAATTTAAAAAACAATCTTCTCCTGGGTCAGCGCGCTGACGTCAGGAGGAGGCAGTGTTTATCTCTGAGCTGCTGGCATGTGCACTGATGAGCGGGCATGCATGCGCAGTGTGCCCACATTTTAAAAGCAGGTCACGGCCGTCATTTTTAAAGCTGCTCGCAGCCGGCATTTTTAAAGCCTGCTGCTGCAGCCGTTGCGCCTGAATTCCCGCGATCGGGAATGCCTCGATGGATGGCTCCGTGACCCTCCCTCGGGTCACGATCCCCACTTTGAAAATGCCTGCTTTAAGGGACATATAGACGAGGAATCTGAAATGAGAAGGCTACTTTTACAAATGTGTCCTCAGTTGGCAAGGCTTCTGCTGACTGTAATGATTTCAAACAAAATATTCAACCCGCAGAAATGTAGTCGGATTTCCATTCTCAATTTTCTTGACTCCAGGGATGAAAGAAGAAATCACTGATACAGTAACAGCATTCAAAATCTACAATCCCAATTTTGCACTGGGGTTCAAACCACATAGGCAGAAAACCCCAATAATGTCACCAGTGTGAGGCCTTAGCAACTTTATCTCCCAAGCCTCGGTTCTTTTGAGCAACGGGATCAAACAGTCCATCCACACAGATTTACACAATTTTCAGTTTATCTCCAGAGGTCCATCTAAAGTGGAGATGCACCTTATCAACAGAAGTTGTAGTGTCCATTTTAATTTTTAAAAATAAATTTAGAGTACCGAATTCATTTTTTCCAATTAAGGGGTAATTTAGTGTGGCCAATCCACCTAGCCTGCACATCTTTTGAGTTGTGGGGACTGATATGGTGGGTGCTCTGGATCCTTGAAACACGTACAGGCCACCAACACTTAAAATAGTACAACACTATTTTATTAAACTATAAACTGTTGAACATACTCTTACTGTGGGTTAACACGATGTTAGATTAACTAAAGACCTGTGCCTGTCCTAACCAGTCGAATCACTCAGCATGTGGTGAGAATCTGTGCTGTAAACTATAAGCTCTTGTGCTTCTGAAAGGCTGCATCCCGAATGAGCGGGAAAAGTGATGCCCTCTGTCTTTATAGTGAGTGTGTTCTAACTGGTGATTGGCTGCGGTGTTTGTGCATGTTGATTGGTCCTAGTGTATGCCCATCAGTGTGTGTGTCTGCACCATGATATACTGGTGTATAATATGATAGGGGCGAAACCCACAAAAACACGGGGAGAATGTGCAAACCCCACACGGACAGTGACCCAGAGCCGGGATCGAACCTGGGACCTCGGTGCGCGAGGCAGCAGGGCTAACCCACTTAATTTTAATTTTAATACATTGGCAGTTCAAATGAGTAATGAGGTTCTCCACAACTCTTACCAGCTCCCCCCCTCCTGCCTCAGCACCTCCCCCACCCAACAATCCTGAACAGGACTGGCTGATTTATGTCCTTAAAATCAGCCGTTCAACTTTCCAAAAAAATACAGCCATAAACAAATAAAGAGATAACGTAAATCTAAAAGAAAACAAACAAAAATTCAATTGTAGCACAGCTCATCGCGAATACAAAAGATTCAATGAACAGTTGAAACAGAAAGATATACAAAAGAGGAGAATGAAAAGTTACTTGTAAGGGATATCAAAATCAACACAAAAATTCTTGACAACTTATTTGGGAAAAGAATGTGGTCAGGAGCAATGTTGGGCCCTTGGAAACTGATAACGGTGAAACAATCCCTGAAAATGAAGAAATGTGGGATATTTTAAATAGTTATTTTGTACCAGTGGTTACAATAGAGGAAGAGATCAGCATGCCGGACTTCCTAATAAAATGAATGTTGAATTAGGAGGCAGGAATTCATCCAAATTAATATGAGCAAAATGAATAGTAATGGCACTAATCAGTGACAAATCGACAGGACCAGATGGAGTAGATGAGAACACTGCAGATGCCTTCATTTTATTTCTCCAAAAGCAATTTATTGCGGATACTGGAACTCTGAAATAAAATCAGAAAATGCTGGAAATTCTCAGCAGGTCAGGCAGTACCACTAGGGAGAAACGCAAAGTGAACATTTCAGGTTGATACGTATCTGTCTGAGCTACTGAGTCTTTCCAACGTTTTCTGTTTTCATTGTCATGTTCCAAGGTTTGACAACTGTCCCTTAGATTGGGAAAATTTTGCATTATTTAACAAAGGTGTCAGAGGGAAACCAGGCAATTATATATCAATTATCCGAACATCTGTTGGGAAATTATTAGAGTTTAAGAATGGAGTAATGGAGCGACTGAATACATTAAACATTTTCAGTTGATCAGAGAGCACTAGCATGGATTTGTAGAGGATAAAATGCTTGTTCAAGTTGTTTGAATGTTTTGAAGAGGTGATGAAAGTACTGGATAGAGAAATGTCTTACTGATGTTACATACGGACAGACAAATTAGAGCAGCGATAGGCAACTTGGCCTTTCGGGCCTGTTCTGTCATTCAATGATCACGGCTGATTTAATTATAACCTCAACCCCACATTCCTCCCTATTCTAGGTAACCCTTCACCCCCTTGTCAATCAAGAATCTATCTAGCTTTGCTGGAAATATATTCAAAGACTCTGCTTCCATTGTCTTTTGAGGAAGGGAGTTTCAAAGACACTCAACCCTCAAGAGAAAAAAAATCTTCTCATCTCTATCTTAAATGAGTGAACCTCTGTTTGGGCAGCACGGTAGCATTGTGGATAGCGCAACTGCTTCACAGCTCCAGGGTCCCTGGTTCGATTCCGACTTGGGTCACTGTCTGTGCGGAGTCTGCACATCCTCCCCGTGTGTGCGTGGGTTTCCTCTGGGTGCTCCGGTTTCCTCCCACAGTCCAAAGTTGTGCAGGTTAGGTGGATTGGCTATGATAAATTGCCCTTAGTGTCCAAAAATTGCCCTTAGTGTTGGGCGGGGTTACTGGGTTATAGGGATAGGGTGGAGGTGTTGACCTTGGGTAGGCTGCTCTTTCCAAGAGCCGGTGCAGACTTGATGGGCCGAATGGCCTCCTTCTGCACTGTAAATTCTATGATCAAATTCAGTGACCCCTGTTTAAATTCTCCCACTGGAAACATGCTCTCCTCTTCCACTCTGTTAAGACCCCTCAAGATCTTGGGCTGGATTTTCCGTCGGCGTAATCCTCTGTTTCGTCGGCAGCACACTCACACCCCGGGACTTCCTGATGGGAAATCCCATTGACCAGATGCCGGAACAGAGATCCCGCTGATGGTGGGGGTGGCCACACCGGAAAACGGGTGCAGCGAGACGGATCATCCTGCCCCTTATATGTTTCAATTAAGTTCCCTCTTACTCTTCTAAACTCCAGTGAATACAAGTCTAACCTGTCTAGCCTTTCCTCATAAGACAACCCAGCCATTCCATGTATTAATCCGATAAACCTTCTGATGCATTTACATCTTTCCTTAAATAAAGAGACCAATACTGCACACAGTAATCCAAATGGGGACTCACCAATGCCCTGTACAACTGAAGAATAACCCTTCTAATTTTGTAATCCCCTCACAATAAATCGTAACATTCTCCTAGCTTTCCCAATGACTTGCTGCATCTGCACACCAACCTTTGTGATTCATGGGACAGGACATCCAGATCCCTTTGAATCTCAGAACTCTGCAATCAATGTTGTTAATATGGGGCTGGATTTAGTGGGCCCATTCCGGAGAGGGCCATAACGGGATTGTGCTGGCGAGATCTCAGTTTGAGATCTTCCCTGCACGCCCCCCCCACCAACAAGCCAGAGGCGTTAGCATGTTCATGCCCATAAAGGGCATGAACTCAATTTCCATAATTTTAAATATATTTACATGTACTTATTGGACAGGACAGTGGCACAGTGGTTAGCAGTGCTTCCTCACAGCTCCAGAGACCCAGGTTCAATTCCGGCCTTGGATGACTGTCTGGGTAGAGTTTACATTTTCTCCCCGTGTCTGCGTGGGTTTCTTCCGGGTGCTCTAGTTTCCTCTCACAGACCAAAGATGTGCAGGTTAGGTGGATTGGCCGTGCTAAATTGCCCCTTTGTGTCATTGGTGGTGTTATGGGGATATGGAGGGGGAGTGGGCCTAGGTGGGATGCTCTTTCAGAGAGTCAGTGCAGACTCGATGGGCTAGATGGCCTCCTTCTGCACTGTAGGAAATCTATTCAATGGGTTGACACGATAACGTCTGTCCATGTCTTATCCTCCCACCCAGTCAGCATGTGGAACGGGTGGGGTTGTGCATGATGCAGTTGGGGGGGGGGGGGGGGGGGGGGGTTGCAGAGACTGTGGAGCGGGTGGGGACAGTATCAGTGATGGGGAAGGGGGCAGTGTCAGTGAGGGAGTAGGATGAGTTCCTGATGCTGGTGGAGGTTGTGGGAGGTAGGGTCTTACTGATGCTTTTGGGGTGGTGGTTTCCACGATCTCTGCGTGGTGGGGTTGGTGGTGGGGGGGGGGGGGGGGGGGGGGGAGGTGCCCTGATCTTTACGTGGTTGGGGAGGGGGGTGCTATCTCGGTCTCAGCATGGTTGGGGGGGGGGGGGGGGAGGGAGTATTGCTCTTCTGCATGTGGGGGGTGAGGGGTGTTTCCCTTGTCTGCCGGGGTTTGACCTCCGTGAGTGGAGTCCCAATCCCCTTGGGGGTGGGGGTGAAGTGAGAAGTCCCAATCTCCATGGGGGGAAATCCCAATCTCTGCGGGGGGGGGGGGGCCTTTAATGTTACAGAATCTAGGCTTTGCCAGCGTGTTTAGACCCCGACCCTCCCAGCTAGCTGTGTGATCCTGGCCAGCACTTTGAAATTGAACAGATTGCCACTGAATCAGGTGAGAAAAGGTATCTTCAAAGCTTTTCTTGCCTGTGGTAACGTGGCCCCCTTAAGAGGCCATCCTTTGCGGGCCACATGACAGGCACGGATTCTATGGTGATGGTGTGCTCGAACTTGGCCGTTGGGGTATCATCAGAGTAAACTTGGGAGTCGAGGGAAGAAGACCTGTGTACTAGTTCTACTGTTAGCTATATAAAGTTCCTCTCAGTTACATCAATCAGCATTGTGATTTAACACTGCCTCGTGGCTTGCCTCTCAATGTAATACTGCCAACAAGAATAAATCAATCCAGTCGAAGGAAACCCATTGAACATTGGAAGGGGGCAGAGTGGCCTCTCAGTGTCCTGAAAATGTAAAAGATTATCAGCAGTCCAATAGTTATGCTGCTATTTTGGGAAAATTGATCCATTTGATCCACAGGTTGAAAGTTAGGGTCAATATTTCAAAAGGCTTCGATAATTTTTGGCTGCCAATTAAATCACGGCAAAGACAAATGGAAAGTAATAATATGGATAGCTTGTGGCCCACAAACATATAACCTTATATGAAGCTCAACATCTCCAAAGGCTCTGGACTCTAAGGCCGGGATTCTCCAATCCCGCGGCCAAGTTCTGACGCCAGCGTGAAAAGTGACGCCAACCACTCTGGCGTCAACAGTCCCCGATTATGAGGATTGCTCCCCTTCCAAGGGAGTTAGGCCGACGGCGAAGTGGTCCCCGCAGCTCCAGCTGGCGTGGAACGACCGCCGTGATTCCGCGCATGCGCGTGGATTCCCGTCTCCGCGCCGGCCCCCAGGCAATATGCGGAGCCCTAGAGGGGCCTGGCGTGGAGGAACATAGGCACCCATGGAACCAGCCCGCCCGCCGATCGGTCGGCCCCGATTGCGGGCCAGGCCACCATGGATCAATTGGTACAACTAGTGAGGGACCATTACAATCTCTGACCCACCATTATTATGGAAAGCTACAAATTCATACAGCCATTAGCGAGTTTGCACATTCTCCCCATGTTTGCGTGGGTTTCACCCCCACAACCCAAAGATGTGCAAGGTAGGTAAATCGAACACACTAAATTGCCCCTTAATTGGAAAACAAATGAATGGGGTACTCTAAATTTATATTTAAAAAAAAGTCATCAGTCTGTTTATGGCCGGCACTTCACCGTCGTCTCGGACCATGAGCCATTGCTTGCCATTTTTTGTGAAGATAAACCCGTCCCACCAATAGCATTGGCCCAAGTGGAACAGTGGTTAGCACCGTTGCCTCACAGCACCAGGGACTTGGTTGAATTCTGGCCCTGGGTTACTATTTGTGTGGAGTTTGCACATTCTTCCCGTGTCTGCATGGGTTTCCTCCGGGTGCGCGGGTTTCCTCCCACAGCCCAAAGATGTGCAGGTTCGGCAGTTTGGCCACGCTAAAATTGCCCTTTAGTATTCAAAGATGCGCAGATTAAGTGGGGTTACAGGGATAGGGTGGAGAGTGGATCCAGGTAGGGTCTTCTTTCAGAGGGTCAGCTCAATTGGCCTTCCACTGCCATGAACAATATCCAAGCTTCCAACTCCACAGGCGATCGGCCTCGGTCTACATTTTCATGACACTATACTTATTTCATCCGGCCACATTAAGACATGGACCAACGGAGACCCTGTGATGTCAAGAGTTAAAAGGATGATTCCCATGGGCTGTATGTTGCGAAGTCAGAACAGATCAGGCACTATGTGCAACGTAGGTCTGAAATCACTTGTGAGGATGTGGTTCTCCTGTGGGGTTGCAGAGTGTTAGTGCCACACCGGGATGGCAGTCTCTTCTCCAAGAATTACACAGGGGTCATCCTGGTCATTCCAAGATGAGGCTCCTGGCTAGGAGTTACGTTTGGTAGCCAAGGATCGACAAGGAGATTGAAAGTATGCTCAGCCATTGCAAACGGTGTCAGACTCAACATAACCTTCAGCCTTCAACAAGTTTGCACCTTTAGGAGTGGCCGGAGTATCCATGGACAAGATTCCACATTGACATTGTGGGTCCCTTTTTGAGTATGATGTTTTTGATTGTGGTAGACTGCTACTTGAAGTGGTTGGATGTTCAGCCTATGTGTTCAATCACTGTGGCGACCACCATGGACAAACTGAGCCTGCTTTTTATGGGAAATTTTCAATATTGCCGGGTCAATGCCAGTGTTGTAGCTGTTCTGGAATAGATTAGTGAGGGGTGCAGCAAGTACTGGAACTTGTCTTTAGTACTATTGCCAGAATATTGTCAGGGTTCATAGCCTCTGCAGTATTCAGAGCCTTCAGATGTTTCGATGTCACGTGGAGTGAATCTCGATGGCTGAAGACTGGCATGTCGGGGACATCAGGGGGCCATTCATCCGACACTTATGGCTGAAGATGGTTGCAAATTTTTTTTGCACTGATATGCTGGGCTCCTCCATCATTGAGAATGGCAATATTTGTGCAGCCTCCTCCATCTGTTGTTCAAGTTGACGCCGTGATAAATGGGATAGATTTCGAACAGATCTAGCAACTCAAAGCTGGACAACCATGAGATGATGCAGAATTATATTCAACCAATCTCTAATCTCATGGCCCAGCATTTCTCCCACTGTTACTATTGAGCCGTGCGATCAACCCGGATTCAATGAAGCGTACAGGAGGTTACGCCAGGAGCAGTTCTTTGGCACACCTTGATGAAGCTAAAACACAGGACCACTTGCATGCCAAACAACAGATAGACAGTGTTAAACAATCCCACAACCAATGTATCAGATCTAAGCTCCACACTCCTGCCACAACAGTTAAACAACAGATGTGGGCCTTTCAGCCCCTCAAATCTGCCCCACAATTTAAGATCATGGCTGATCAGATAGTAACCTCAAATCTGCATGCTGCCTGCCCCCGAGAACCTATGAGCCCCTCACTTACTGAGAATTTAATCACCTCTACCTTAATAATATTTGAAGACTTTCCTTCCACCACTTTTTCAAGGAAGAGAGCTCCAAAGATTTACGACCTCCTGACTGAAACAATTTTGCCTCATCACTGTTTTGAATGGGTGACTCCATATTTTGAAACAATTACACCTAGTTCTGGATTCACCCACAAGGGGAAACATCCTCCCCACATCCACCCTGTCAACCAAGTCTCCTCTAAACTCCAGTGGATACAAGCCTGGCCTGTCTAACATTTCCTCATAAGACAACCCACCCATTCCGGGTATTAGTCTGGTAATATGCTTCCAACACATTTACAAAATCTCTTAAATAAAGTGACCAAGACAGAACACAGTAGTCCAAACATAGTCTCTGTAGCGCCCTGTACAACTGAAACATACTCTGTAGCGCCCTGTACAACTGAAACATACTCTGTAGCGCCCTGTACAACTGAAACATACTCTGGAGCGCCCTGTATAACAAACATAAAGCAGGATTCTACCAAATCCCCCCAATGGCCCGACGCCAGAGTAAAAAGAGGGGCAAACCACTCGGGCGTCGGGCCGACCAGAAGTTGAGGGATCCTCCGCACTTCCAGGGGCTAGGCCAGCGCCGGAGGGCCGGCGTGGACCCGCGCATGTGCAGAACCGCCGGTGTAGTCCCGCGCATGCGCAGACCGGCTGGCGTGTTCTGGCACATGCGCGGGGGGGGGGGGGGTGTCTTCTCCGTGTCGGCCATAGCGGAGCCCTACAGAGGCTGGCTCTGAAAGAAGTGCCCCACGGCACAAGCCCGCCTGCAGATCGGTGGGCCCTGATCGCAGGCCAGGCCACTGTAGGGGCCCGTGCCGGGGCCGGTTCTCCCCCCCCCCCCACCGAGGACCGCACCTGCCAGCCTACCAGCCAGGTCCCGCCATTTGGGACCATGTCCAATTCACGGCGGTGGGAGAGGCCAGTAACTGATGGCTGCTCGGTCCATCGGGGCCCGGAGAATTACTGTGAGGGCCGTTGCCAACGGCCCCTGACCGGCGCGGCGTGATCCTCGTCCCCGCCCAAAAACCGGTGCCGGAGAATACGGCAGCCGGCGTTGGAGCCGCCGGGCAGGATTCACGACGTCCCCCCCCGGGATTCTCTGACCCGTTGGAAGCATATTACCAGACTAATACCCGGAATGGGGGGGGGGGTCGGAGAATCCCGCCCATAATCTTCTTACTTTTGTATTCAATTCCCCTTACGATGCATTATATCATTTGATTGGCTTTCCTAATGACTTACTCTGCCTGTATATTAAACTTTTGTGATTCAGGCACTAGGACGCCCAGATCCCTCTGTACCTCCGAGCCCTGCAATCTCTCGCCATTTAGATACTATGTTTCTTTTCATCAAAATTAATAATTTAATATTTTCCCACATTATACTTCATTAGTCAGATCTGTGCCAACTCACTTAATTTATCTATGGCCCCCTTTAGCTTCCTTAAGTCCTCTTCACAATTTATTTTCCAACCTGTCTTTGTGCCATCAGTAAATTTGGTAACCAGCCCTTCAATCCGTTCATCAAAGTCATTTATATGACTTGTAAACAGTTGAGGTCCGAGCACTGAATGATCTCTGGGACACACCATTCATTGCACCTCGCCAACCGGAAAAATACCAATTTATGCCTACGCTCTGCTTCCTGTTAGCCAGCCAATCTTCCATCCATGCCAATATGTTTTACCTAATGTAGTGAGCTTTTATTTTTTGCAATAAACTTTGATGTGGCACTTACATCCACTGACTCCCCTTTATCGACAGCATGTGTTACTTTCTCAAAGAAAACTAATGAGTTGATTAAATTGGATTTCCCTTGTAAATTATTTGATAATAACTTCTAGCATTTTCGACAGATGCCAAGCTAACTGGCCTGTAATTCCCCACTTTATGTCTCACACACCTTTTGAAAAATGGAGTTAAATTGGTGATCTTACAATCTAATGGCACCTTCCTGAATCTAGGGAATTTTGAAAAATTAAAAGCAATGCACGGGGACACAGTGGTTAGCACTGCTACCTCACAGCTCCAGGGACCCGTGTATGATTTTGGCCTCGGGTGACTGCCTATGTGGAGTTTGCACGTTCGCTCCATGTCTGCGTGGGTTTCCTCCGGGTGCTCCAGTTTCCTCCCACAGTCCAAAGATGTGCATATTAGGTGGACTGGCCATGCTACAATTTCCCCTTAGTGTCCAAAGATGTGCAGGTTAGGTGGGGTTACGTTATTGTGTGGGGAGTGGGCCTAGGTAGGGTGTTCTTTCAGAGAGTCAGTGCACACTTGATGAGCCAAAAGGCCTGCATCTATGGAACTATCTCACTAGAAACTTCATTCAAGACCCTAGGATGAAGTCCATCAGAACCCGGGCCTTTGGCAGCCCATAGCTCCAATAAAATACTTCTCTGGTGACTGCAATTTTCCTCAGTTCCTCCCTTCCTCTATTTCATGGTTTGTAGCTGCCTCTGGGGGAGGTGATGGAAGCAGATACGATGGGGACATTTAAGAGGCATTTTGATGAATTCATGAATAGGATGGGAATAGGGGGATATGGAGCCCCGGAGTGCAGATGGTTTTAGTTTAGACAGGCAGCATGATCGATGCATGCTTGGAGGGCCGAAGGGCCTGTTCCTGCTGTGCTGTACTGTTCTTTGCACCAAACCTTGGGAATACCATTGACCAGAAAGTGAACTGGACCAGCCATATAAACACTGTGTCTACAAGAGCAGGTTAGCAGCTGGGAATTCAGCGGAGGGTATCTCATCTTCAATTCCCCCAAAGCTTGTGCTGCATCTACAAGGCACAAGTTAGAAATATGATAGAATACGCATCAGTTGCCTGGATGGATGCAGCTCCAAGAACACATAAAAAGTTTGACATCAGCCAGGACAAAGCAGCCTTCTTGAATAGCACCCCAACCTCCTCCTTAAACATTCAATTCCTCCAACATCAACACATGCAGCAGGGTAGCATGGTGGTTAGCATAAATGCTTCACAGCTCCAGGGTCCCAGGTTCGATTCCCGGCTGGGTCACTGTCTGTGTGGAGTCTGCACGTCCTCCCCCTGTGTGCGTGGGTTTCCTCCGGGTGCTCCGGTTTCCTCCCACAGTCCAAAGATGTGCGGGTTAGGTGGATTGGCCATGCTAAATTGCCCGTAGTGTCCTAATAAAAGTAAGGTTAAGGGGGGTTGTTGGGTTACGGGTATAGGGTGGATATGTGGGTTTGAGTAGGGTGATCATGGCTCGGCACAACATTGAGGGCCGAAGGGCCTGTTCTGTGCTGTACTGTTCTATGTTCTATGTTCTACATAGTGAGAGCAATGTGTAGAATCTACAGCACTGCAGTAACTCACCAAGGCACCTTTGACATTACCTTCCAAAACCTCAACCTCTGACAGTCAAGGGCAGCAGGTGCATGGGAACACCACCATGTGCGAGTTCCCCTCCAAGACACACACAATCCTGACTTGGAATGATATCACCATTCCTTCACTGGGCCAAAATTGTGAAATTCCCTTCCTTACAACACTGTGGGTGTATCTACACTACATGGATTACAGCGGTTAAAGAAGACAGCTTGGCTGAGGATGTAGCTGATTCTGGTACACAGTCTTTAGTACTCCACTGTGATGTTGTAAGGCCTTTGCTACCTCCAAGAGTTCCAATACTAGCAGAAGCCGTCTACTAGCTCTGCTAAGACCAATAAAGAAGCATTTTGATGAGCGTTCAAAGGAATACTATTCCTTTGAATCCAGGTATACTGGTAAATCCATGCTGCACTCCTTCCAAAGTCACTATATCCTTCTTAAAACATGGAGCCCAGAGCTGCACACAATGCTCCAGGTGTGGTATAAACAGGGCATTTGTATATCTGTAGCATGGCTTCTAACCCCTCCAAAAATCCTATCCTTCTCATGGCCCATAACTGGACATAGTTCTCTAGGTGTGGTCCAGCCATGTGATCACTTTGGTGCTAAATGAATAAAAGGCATTTATTCTGATTTTCAGCAAATTAATCGATCACACATTTGTTACGTTGCATTGTATTTTAATAGCAGCTTCCAAGTCTGCATTGTCATAATGTCACGGATGTAAATGTTGACTGAATAGCATGAGTGCTCTTTCATGCAGGAATAAAAGAGTGATGAAGGATGGAATAAGGATCATTAAGCAGACAGTCTCTATGTTTCACTGCTCCAGCAAGTAGCAAGTCATGATGCAGGAGATTGCAGAGGTCATCACAGGCCTGCTTGGAGAAGCATAGCTTCCTGATGCATTACCGGCAAGCACATTGGAACAGAGGTCTGAAGAACAGAGGCCAGTTAATCCCTCGAACATTTCATAGAATTTACAGTGCAGAAGGAGGCCATTCGGCCCATCGAGTCTGCACTGGCTCTTGGAAAGAGCACCCTACCCAAGCCCATACCTCAACCCTATCCCCATAACCCAGAAACCCTACCTAACACTAAGGGGCAATTTGGACCCTGAGGGCAATTTATCATGGCCAATCCACCTAACCTGCACATCTTTGGACTGCGGGAGGAAACCGGAGCACCCGGAGGAAACCCACGCACACACGGGGAGAACGTGCAGACTCCACACAGACAGTGACCTAGCGGGGAATCGAACCTGGGACCCTGGCGCTGTGAAGCATTTGTGCTATCCACAATGCTACCGTGCTGCCATTCAATAAAACAATAGTTTCTGTAATTGTTTCCTGTAATTTAACTCTTGGAGTCACACCGCAGGCTCAGACTCCACAGGCAGGAAGGGAATGTGTGACCACCAGACAGAGCAAGAGAGCGAGGCAGGTAGTACCAGAATCTCCTGTGGCCATTCCCCTGCAAAACAGACATACCACTTTGGATACTGTTGAGGGGAATGGCCTCTCAGGGGAAAACAGCAACAGCCAAACCCGTGACACCATGGTTGGTTCTGCTGCAGAGGGGAGGAGTAAAAGCGTGACAGTGCAATAGTTATAGGGGATTCAATTATAAGGGGAATAGACAAGTGTTTCTGAGCCATAAACAAGACTCCAGGATGGTATGCTGCCTCCCTGGTGCAAGGGTCAAGGATGTCTCGGAGCGGGTACAGGACATTCTGGAGGGGGAGGGTGAACAGCCAGTGGTCGTGGTACACATCGGTACAAACGACATAGGTAAAAAAAGGGATGAGGTCCAAAAGGCAGAATACAGGGAGCGAGGAAGGAAGTTAAGAAATCGGACCTCAAAGGTAGTGATCTCAGGATTACTACCGGTGCCACATGCTAGTCAGAGTAGAAATGACAGGGTATATAGGATGACTACATGGCTGAAGAGATGGTGTCAGGGGGAGGGTTTCAGATTCCTGGGGCATTGGAACCGGCTCTGGGGGAGGTGGGACCTGTACAAACTGGACGGGTTACACCTGGGCAGGACTGGAACTGATGTCCTAGGGGGCTATTTGCAAGAGCCATTGGGGAGGGTTTAATCTAAAATGCCAGGGGGATGGGAAACTACGCAAGGAGTCAGAGAAAGAGGGAGCAAGGACAAAAGCAAAAGGTAGAAAAGTGAATAAGAAAAATGATAGGTGGAGAAATCAAGGACAAAATTTAAACAGGGCAGTAGAGAAAAATATTGGGAGCAAGACGAGCATTATGAAAAAGACAAACTTCTGGGCTCTGTGCCTTAATGCACGGAGCATTTACAATAAAGTGGATGAACTAATCGTGCAGATAGATATAAATGGGTATGATATAATTGGGATTACGGAGACATAGCTGCAGGGTAAACAGGGATGGGAACTGAATGTACCAGGGTTCTCAGTATTTAGGAAGGACAGGCATAAAAGAAAAGGTGGTGCCGTTGCACTGCTGGTTAAAGAGGAAATTAACACAATAGTGAGAAAGGATATTAGCTCTAACAATGTGGAATCTGTATGGGTAGAATTGAGAAATGCCAAGGGACAAAAAACATTAGTGGGGGTCATATATAGACACCCAAACTGCACTGGTGAGGTTGGGAATGGCATTAAACAAGAAATTAGTGATGCATGTAATAAGGGAATATCGGTGATCATGGGTGATTTTAATCTTCACATAGATTGGGCAAATCAAATTAGCCACAATGCCGTAGAGGAGGAATTCCTGGAGTGGAGACGGGATGGTTTTCTTGACCAATATGTGGAGGAACCAACTAGAGAGCAGGCCATCTTCGACTGGGTAGTGTGTAATGAGGAGGGAATTATTGCCAATCTGGCTGTACGAGAACCCTTGGGGATGAGTGACCATAACATGATAGAATTTTTTATCAAGGTGGAAAGTGAAGTAGTTGATTCGGAGACTAGGGTGTTCAATCTTAATAAAGGGAACTATGAGGATATGAGGTGTGAGTTGGCCTCGATAGATTGGGGCGAGTTACTTAAAGGGATGACAGTGGATAGACAATGGCAAACATTCAAGGAACGCATGGAGGAACTACAGCAACTGTTCATTCCTGTCTGGCACAAAAGCAAAGGGGGTAAGAGGGTCAATCCATGGCTTATAAAGGAAATTAGAAATAGTATCTGATCCAAGGAAGAAGCACACAGATTGGCCAAGAAAAATAATAGGTCTGAGGATTGGGAGCAGTTTAGATTTCAGCAAAGAAGGACAAAGGGATTGATTCAGAAGGGGAAAGTACAGTACGAAAGGAAGCTTGCAGGGAACATCAAGACTGACACTAAGGGTTTCTACAGATATGTGAAGAGAAAGAGATTTGTAAAGAGAAATGTAGGCCCCCTACAGACAGAAACAGGGGAATGCATAATAAGGGACAAAGAAATTGCTGAGTAATTAAATACATACTTTGGTTCTGTCTTCACAAATGAGCAGGGAATTATAGACCAGTAAGCCTAACATCGGTAGTGGGGAAAATGCTTGAATCCATTATCAAGAACTTTATAGCGGAACATTTAGAAAGCAGTGGCAGGATCAAGGAGAGACGAACGACAAAGAAGAAGTTGAGAACAATGGCTACATGGAACCATACGAAGCACAGAGAGTTATAGCAGGGGCAATTTAGCGTGGCCAGTCCACCCACCCTGTACATGTTTCGGTTGTGGGGGTGAGACCCACACAGACATGGGGAGAATGTGCAAACTCCACATGGACAGTGACCCGGAGCAGGGATCGAACCCGGGTCCTCAGCACCGTGAGGCAACAGCGCGCTTCCGTGCCGCACGGACTGTACAATCGATGCTATTTAGTATTTTTTGCTTTTGTGCCAGACAGCGTGGATTTATGAAGGGAAAATCATGCTTGTAAAATCTGTTGGAATTCTTTGAAGAGGTAACCAGTACAGTCGACAAGGGGAGCCAGTCGATGCGGTATATTTGGACTTTCAGAAGGCATTTGACAAAGTCCCGCATAAGAGATTATTGTGCAAACTTAAAGAGCATGGGATTCGGGGAAATGTATTGAGGCGGATAGAAAACTGGTTGGCAGAGAGGAAACAAAGAGTAGGGATTAATGGGTCCTTTTCAAATTGGCAGGCAGTAACCAGTGGGGTACCACCGTGATCAGTGCTGGGACCCCAGCTATTCACAATATATATTAATGATTTGGATGAGGGAACAAAATGTAACATCTCAAAAGTTTGCAGGTGATACCAAATTAGGTGGGAGGGTGAATTGTGATGAGGATGCAGGAATCCTACAGCAAGATCTGGACAGGTTGGGCGAGTGGGCAAACCAATGGCAGATGCAGGATAATTTGGATAAGTGTGAGGTTATTCATTTTGGAAGCAAAAACAGGAAGGCAGATCACGACTTGTACCACTCCTTGTATTCATCGCAGAATCTCTGAAGGAGGCCATTCAGCCCATCACATCTGCACCGACGCTCTGAAAGAGCAGTCTACTTAGGTCCATTGCCCCTCCCATCCCTTTGTGGACACTAATCGACAATTTATCATGGCCAATTCACCCAACCCAAATGCAAGTCTTTGGACTGTGGGAGGAAACCGGAGCACCCGGAGGAAATCCACGCAGACATGGGGAGAACGTGCAAACATTACACAGACAGGCACCCAAGGTCAGAATTGAACCCGGGTAGGTAGATAAGGTGTTAGGAAGTCATATAGGGTACTTTAATGTAAGGAGCAGGAGATTCAGAGGTGATTTGAGGAAACGTTTTTCACCCAGAGGGTGAGAATCTGGAACTCACTGACTGAAAGGGTGGTTGAGGCGGGAACTCTCACAACATTTAAATGAGCACTTGAAACGCCATATCACACAAGACTATGGACCAAGTGCTAGAAAATAGGATTAGACTAGATCGGGGGGAGGGATTCTCCATCGGCTGCGCCGTAATCAGGATACGCGATTGGGCGGAGAATTGGTTTTGACACTGAAATTGTGGCAGGCGCTTGTTTCACGGCAAATTGCAAATTGCTTCGACAGCGGCTTCAATGCGTTACAGAACGCATGTACAGTAAACGTTGGAATATCATTAATGGACCTGACCCGGTATTCTCCGGGGCCTTCGCGATTATCCGCCTCCAATGGGACGAATTCCTGACAGTGAACTTCACTTGTGCTTTTAAAAATCATGAAACTGGCCTCATGGTGGATGAGGTAAGAAAGGGTGTATGGAAAGTGTCCAACATCACTGGAGCGCATCTATCCTACTGCTGAGTTGGCTAGGGCCAGAGGGCACCTAGGCGATGCCCTGGGGGCAGACCCATATGGCCTGTGGCCCTAATTTCACAGTGGGCAGTCAGCGGCGTGCGCAGCTAATTGGCTGCCTTACTGGCAGGCCACAGCAATGGTGTTCCATGCCAGGCCATTGCCCCCCCCCTCCCCCTCACTACTCCCCCCACCCCTGGAGAAGCCACCCCCGGCCAGCGGCATGACGGTCAGCAAACTATGACACCAAGTATTGTCATCCGATGCAGCTCATTGACTCATTTCTGCTTAATGCCTATTGGTACTCTTCTTGAAGCGCAAACCGTTGGTGGTACTGAGTCACATAGCCTCATGTGGTATGTTACAGGTATCTTACCAATGACGTAGCCGTTGTAGAGGTGTTTGTCCTACATCTTTTCCGGGGGCTGCCAGCTGCTCTGGGGTACACAGGACACGAGACAGTGATGCCTGCCGTCACCACGATTGTTCGTGCTAGTGATTGACCCATTGGCACTTAGATCGGCATGGAAATGCCAATATATTGAGAGGGGGTGTGGGGTTGAGGAACATTGGGCTGGATTCTCTGTTTCTGAGGCTAAGTGCCGGTGCCAACGGAGAATCCATGGTGCTCCACGATGGAGAAATCTGTGCGAATACCTCACCGATTCCAGTGGCTAGCACCTGCGCCGCGTGGAACACCCATGGATTGCGCGGAATACGGCCTTAAAATTGGTGGGTCCTGTCATAATATACACACAGGTATATGATGGTGCACAGACAGGCAGTGATTGACACATAGGATGACCAATGAACACACAGAACACAGCAGCCAATCACCAGACAGGACACGGCCACTATTAAGCCAGAGGGCACTAGTTTTCCCGCTCTCTCGGGATCCAGCCTCTGAGACAGTCAGAGCTCGTGAGCAGCAACTAGAACCATGGCCCATCGATTCTGCACTGACCCGCTTAAGCCCTCACTTCAGCCCTATCCATGTAACCAAATAACCCCTCCAAACCTTTCTAGTCACTAAGGGCAATTTATCATGGCCAATCCACCTAACCTGCACGTCTTTGGACTGTGGGAGGAAACCGGAGCACCCGGAGGAAACCCACGCAGTCATGGGGAAAACGTGCAGACTCCACACAAACAGTGACCCAGCTGGGAATTGAACCTGGGACCCTGGCGCTGTGAAGCCACAATGCCATGCTGCTTTATAGAAACCGCTAAAGCAGCACTCATTGACCAAGCAGGTAGAAAACAGAGGTTAGGTTTTATTGATGGCATACAAGCTCTCTGCTCCCTGAAGGTTCGGTCTCCCTCCCCTGCCTACATCCAGGTCGGGGTTTTTATCCCAGGGATAAAATCTCCTCTGCACTCTCTCCTGGACTTTAACGTCCTTCCTTAAATAAGGTGCCCAGAACAGAACACAATACTCCAAATGTGATCTGACCAATGATTTGTAAAGATGTAGCATCACTTCCTTGCTTTTATAATCTATGCCTCTATTTATAAACCGAAGGATGCTATAAGCCTTCTTAACAACTGTTTCAACTTGCCTGGCCACCTTCAGGGAATTATGCACTTGAGCCCCGAGGTCCCTCTGCTCCTGCACTCGCCTCAAAGTTGTACCATTGAGCCTATCTTGTTTCTTCTACCAAAATGCATTACATCACATTTCGCTGCATTGAAGTTCATCTGTCAGGACCTGGATTCTCCCAAAATGGGGCTATGTCATGCTGGCGTAAAAACGCTGGCGTTGCATTCCCGAGTTTCCTCAAAGAAATACAGGCTGATTCACTTACCTTCAGGGGGCTAGAAGGGCCCCGGAGTGCTTCACGCAGCTTTGGCTGCGGATAAGGACCCCCCCCGCACTTCTGGTTTCGAGTCCGCGCATGCGCACGGCGGCGGCCTCCAGTGGCCGTGCCGAGCGCCATGGCGGACTTGGACCGCGGAGGCAGCTGGAAGATGTAGCCCCCGTCCGATCGGCCGCGGACTGAGTCCACAGCCGCCACGCGGGAGTCCCGACCGTCCATAGCATGTTAGTTCCACGCCGTCGGGAACTCAGCCGTTCGGGAGCGGAGGATCACTGGGCGGGCCTCTGGCAATGGCGCCGTGCCGATTTTCGGGGCCCAGAGAATCGCCAAATTGGATTCTCTGCCCCCGCGCCAAACGCGATTTCGGCGGGGGGCTGTGGAGAATCCAGCCTCGGGTGTCTGCCCATTTGGCCACCTTGTCAATGTCCCTCTAAAGTCACTCGGTGTCATCCTCACAATTCACCATTCCCCATAGCTTAGAATCATCTGCAAATTTAGAGATTTGCCCACGACACCGACTTCTAAATCATTTATATAAATAAGAGACAGAAAAGGTCCCAACTCTGTGCCCTGGGGAACACCACCTTTAACTCATCTCCAGTCTGAGAAATGCCATCTCGGCCTATCCTCTGTTTCCTATTTGTTAGCCAACCTCTAATCCATACTGCCAAGGAACCATCAATCCCAAACCTTTTTAATTTGCGAACCAACCTGCCATGTGTCACCGTATCAAATGCTTTCTGTAAGTCCAAATATACAACATCCACGGCCCAACCTTCATCCACTGCCTGTGTCACCTCGTAAAA
The DNA here is from genome assembly GCF_902713615.1 of Scyliorhinus canicula. Taxonomy (NCBI): domain Eukaryota; kingdom Metazoa; phylum Chordata; class Chondrichthyes; order Carcharhiniformes; family Scyliorhinidae; genus Scyliorhinus; species Scyliorhinus canicula. The sequence continues at coordinate 157,820,250 of NC_052155.1, read as the reverse complement.
GACACACTTTGTGCGTGCAAAGTTCCTAAATCCACTGGAGACGAATTTCTGAGCATTGTCCATCATCAACCTCTGAGTGATGCCGTGAGTGGCAAAGTGTGTCTTGATTATGATTGTGTTACTCTTCATGTCTGGCAGGTGGTTGAGTTCAAACCACCCAGAATGAAAGTCAACCACAACCAAATGTTGTTCACCATTTCATTTGAAAATGTCAGCCATTGTAAATTTCCATGGAGGTTCCAGGACCTCATGTAGGTTCAGTGATTCTTTGGCTTGATGCCACATTTGGACACTTCCCTCTCCATGTCAGCATACATGGAAGACCAGTATAGTGATTCCTTTGCCCTGTATCTGATTGTTTCCAACCCTTTATTTTTTGAGGAAACTCGGGAATGCAACACCAGCGTTTTTACGCCAGCATGGGGACATAGCCCCATTTTGGGAGAATCCAGGTCCTGACAGATGAACTCCAATGCAGCAAAATGTGATGTAAGGAAGGTTTGGTAGAAGAAACAAGATAGGCTCAATGGTACAACTTTGAGGCGAGTGCAGGAGCAGAGAGACCTCGGGGCTCAAGTGCATAATTCTCTGAAGGTGGCCAGGCAAGTTCAAACAGTTGTTAAGAAGTCTTATAGCATCCTTGGGTTTATAAATAGAGGCATAGCTTATAAAACAAGGAAGTGATGCTACATCTCTACAAATCATTGGTCAGATCACATTTGGAGTATTGTGTTCTGTTCTGGGTACCTTGCGGAATCTGCACCTTCAGGGGCTAGGCCGGCAGTGGAGTGGTTTGCGCCCCGCCGGCTGGCGTGGATGGCCTTTGGCGCCACGCCAGCCAGGGCCGAAGGGACTCCGCCGACTGGCGCGAGTCCGCGCATGCGCAGGAGCATCAGCGGCTGCTGCGTCATCCCTGTGCATGCGCGGTGGGGTTCACCTACGCATCGGCCATCGCGGGGGCTGACATGGCCGACATGTAGGAAAAGAGTGCCCCCACAGCACAGGCCCGCCCATGGATTGATGGGCCCCGATTGCGGGCCAGGCCACCGTGGGGGCAACCCCCGGGGACAGATCGGCCCGCGCACCCCCTCCAGGACCCCGGAGCCCACCTCTAGGTCCTGCTGGTAAGGGACCTAGTCTAATCTACGGTGGCGGGACTGGCAAAGAACCAGCGGGACTTCGGCCCATTGCGGGCCGGAGAATCGCCGGGGAGGTCACTGCGAGCGGCCGCCGACCGGTGCGGTGCGATTCCCAGCCCCCCTGAATCTCCGGTGCTGGAGAATTCGGCGGCCGGCGGGGGTGGGATTCACCCCCCCCCCCCCCCCCCCAATTCTCAGATCCGGTGGTGGGTGGGGTCGGAGAATCCCGCCCAGAATTCCTACTGTCAAGGTTCTCTTGCAGCACAATATCAAAACCAAATCGAGTGGTGCACTCATGGAATGCTGATAAGGAGAGAAAAGGTACTATGATTCGGTCACGACAGTCAGGATCCGGACCACATGTGGCCACGCCCAAATTGGCGGTGGTATGCAACCATGCCCCACAGCCAGACAGTTATGTGGTAGCCTCGGACGGTGCCCACATGCGTACAAAACCAATGTTACCTACTACAGGTTTTGGAACCAGACAATGCCACAATACCTCAGGCATGCAACCTACAATACAGACCCTTTACACACGTGTAAACGGAGGCTCCTCAGGAAGCCAATGCAAGCAAGCTTTCCACAGGTCATCCACACTGAGGACACCAGCCCCGGAGCATCTCCAACACAACCAACTGGCAAAATCACATGATCAGGGTGTATGACCAGACCAAACACAAGTTTCAGGATGACGTAACAGACCAGTCTACGACTTTGTATTTTTAGTAAGGGGGCGGAGAGATGTGATGGGTTATACACCAGCTGCAACAGCTTAGTCTATGTCTCACCTTACGTAAATAGTTGTGTGTTAGCCTGTTCAATCTGAACGGGGCAGCACGGTAGCATGGTGGTTAGCATAAATGCTTCACAGCTCCAGGGTCCCAGGTTCGATTCCCGGCTGGGTCACTGTCTGTGCGGAGTCTGAACTTCCTCCCCGTGTGTGCGTGGGTTTCCTCCGGGTGCTCCGGTTTCCTCCCACAGTCCAAAGATGTGCGGGTTAGGTGGATTGGCCATGCTAAATTGCCCGTAGTGTCCTAATAGTAAGGTTAAGGGGGGGGGAGTTGTTGGGTTACGGGTATAGGGTGGATACGTGGGTTTGAGTAGGGTGATCATTGCTCGGCACAACATCGAGGGCCAAAGGGCTAGTTCTGTGCTGTACTGTTCTATAAAATGGTTCGTAGCGGTTACTGATTGCACACACTGTTACATTTCAGTCCCACCTATTGTCCCAACTTAGATAGGGAAGATATAGACCGAGTGGCCATGTGATGGCGCAGCTACTTACAGGGTCATGTGTCGGAAGCACGGCGGTTCTCCCCAGAGCGTGGGCAGCGTGGAATCTGTAAGAGCTGTTCAGAGTACTTAATAAATTATTGTTATTATGAGTCTTGGGTTGCCAGTCATTGGAACTCAGCACTTATAGAAAGTACTCTGACTTAACCTTTTTAAGTCCAAAAGATGACCTTACACTTACCTGAAATCATCTGCCATAGTTTTTCCCATTCACTTAATCCATCACTATCTTTGTTAATTTTATGCTTCCATTAATGATGCATACACTACCGCCCATCATGCTGATATTAACAAACTGGGATAGGTGGCTTTTTATCCCGGCATCTAAATCGATAATAAATACTGTAACTGGTTGAAGATCCAATAAAGATCCCTGCAGCCTTCATTAGTTACATCCCGCCAATTAGTTACAGTCTGGCCAAATAAATAATAATAGAAAATGCCGGAAAAACTCAGGTCAGGCAGCAGCTGTGGAGAGAGAAAGAGAGTTCACATTTTAAGTCTGTATGACTCTTCTTCAAAGCTAATGAGAGGAAGAAATGGGATAGATTTCACATTGTTTCAGATGGGTGGGAGTGGAGCAAAATAGAATGCCAGAGATAGATGGGAGCTGGGAGAGGTTTAATAAAGATGTCATGGTCACAAGACAAAGGAATTGTTAAAGATTAAAGAAGGTGCTGATAGTAGGGTAAAGGTTAAATCGCGGAATGTTGGTGAGGGTTTCAACTAATTTGGCAGGGAGTTGGGATCATGAGCGAAGATCCAGCGGGGGAGATGCACAACCAAAATTAGAAGAGACAGCAAGTTAGCCAGGAAGCCAAAGAAGTTCGAGACCAGTTAAGTCACAAGGGAGTTTGCAAGATTGGATGGTATTTATTTTAATACAAGGAGTTTGATGAACAAGACAGATGAGTTGAGGGCGCAAATAATGTATTTACTGCCACTGAGACATGGTTGAGGGAGGAGTAGGATTGGCAGCTCAATAGTCCAGGATGTAGGGTCTTCAGGCGAGACAGGGAAGGAGGTAAAAGAGGAAGGGGTGTTGCAATTTTGATCATGGAATCAATTACAGCAGTAAGGAGGGACAGCATCTTATAAGGCCGTTCAAATGAAGCCTTACAGATGGCATTTGTAGCTAAAGGAATAGAGTATAAAGGTTAAAGAAGTGTTGTTGCACTATACAAGGTATTGGTGACAGCACACCTGGAGTATTGGGCACAGTTTTGGTCCCCTTATTTAAGGAACGATGTAATGGTATTGGAGGCAGTTCATTGGAGGGTGGTGAATGTAACTTGGTAATTCACACTGTATCTTTGTAAGCGCAGTAGCGTTATCCGACCACTAGGGGGAGTAGCTCTGGGAATGCTCAGAAGTTTGTACAGGGCTCCACCCTTGGCTCCACCCACAACTCCTCCCCCTTGTGCTGCTGTATATATACCCTTGTCCAGAGTCAGCCTGTAGTTCACCGAGAGTTCATCAACGGGTAACAGTGGCTCTGTAGTAAGTAGATTAAAACCACTGTTCATATCTGAAAGCACGTGTCTGGTGAATTGATGGTTCCATCATGTAGGCAGTTCATTGGAGGGTGTGGTGGAGGGTGCAGGGGCTGGGTACTCTCCCATAGTGTGCTGGTGCTTGGTGGGGGGGGGGGGGGGGGGGGGAGTCGGTGGTTGCGTCGGGGGCCTTGGAAAACGGGATCCCATTTTTAAATGGGGTCCCGATCTCTCGCTGCACTGGGGAGTTCCGGCGAACGAAGCTCCTCGGGCCTATGTGCGGCATCGGTCACATGTTCCCCGCTGAGGCCCCTTAATTAACGTGAGTGGTGTTGTATCGCCATCTGTTTCTCGGTGCTGCGAGCACGGGGGAACGCATGGCTAAATGCGCTCCCTACCGGTCATTTTTCCCATTTATTTGAATCGTGCCCATGGAGTGTTCTTGAAGCTCTTCTTCGTAGTGCAGGAGCATTGGGGGAAGCCAAGTCATGTCTCCTTTCTACGCCACTAGCTGCTGCACTTTCGTAAGTCTTTATTCACTGACACACTGTAAAGCTTTGCGACATTTAAAAAAACTTTTCAGCGTGTTCCTCTCTGTGGCAGGCTCCAGGAAGTGCACCATGCAGGTGTCTGTCGGAATTGCAAGAGCAATAAATGACCGTTATTTTAACTACTTGTAGTGGATTTTAACAGTGTTAAAATTCCTGCTTAAATGTTTCTGGTGAAAACTTAGTTGCAGGACCTCAATACGTACCCTCTTTTATTTTTGTATTGATAGGTTGATAGAAAACTGTCTTGCTGGTGAAAAGATGGCACTTACATGGAGTATCAGCCATTTGCAGGACAGATGGCATTTTGATACCTCTCATTAAATTCATGTCAACTTGGTCATAGGTAAATAACATTCTCCTTCATAGTGAAATATTAATCTAATTACTTAATTCATGTTCCAAGTAATTTGTAATTACACTGAGTGATCTTGTGGCTTGTACTAATAATTGGGAAATAGTCAAAAGTCACAAAGGAAATTGTTTTAATTTGTTAATATTCTGGAGCATAAGTAAAACAATGCCATATCCCACTGAGAACTATAAAGAAATGCTGTCATACTCTCGCATTTATAATGCAACAAAAGTACACATTTTCAAAAATATCTGACACCTTGTCCAAAATTATCGGCTGTTCCCACCGACAGCTCATCCCCGCCTTGCGTTTCCCGGTAACAAGCGGTTCATTCAACGGGTAGTCCAGTTGACAGCAGCGTGAATAGAAAATCCCGCTGACAGGTGGCTTCCGCCACCGGAAAACACACAACAGATTGCTCGGTAAATCCTGCACAACCTCTATGTAGCAATAAATATCTATTCTCTGCCACCTATTTGAGGCAGTGTGACTTTTGGTTATAACTATCAGAATGATAGGAAGGGTGGAGCAGTCGGTTCAGTTGGTTAGCTGGTGTGTGAATGCTTCACAATAATGCCAACACAACAAGTTAAATTCTTGTTTCAGCTGAAGTCGATCAAGGACCAGGGGCGGAATTCCCCAACCCCCCGGGGGGTCGGAGAATCACCCGGGGCTGGCGTCAATCCCGCCCCCACCATGTCCCGAATTTTCCGCCCCCCGAGATTCAGCAGGGGCGGGAATTGCGCTGCGCCGGTCGGCGGGCTCCCCGCGGCGATTCTCCAGCCCGCGATGGGCCAAAGTCCCGCCGCTGACAGGCCTCTCCCGCCGGCGTGGTTTAAACAACCTCTGGTACCGGCAGGATTGGCGGGCGGGCTCCGGGGTCCTGGGGGGGGGGGGGGCGCGGGCCGATCTGACCCCGGAGGGTGACCCCATGGTGGCCTGTCCCGTGATCAAGGCCCACCATTCAGCGGGCGGGCCTGCGCCGTGCGGGCACTCTTTTTCGTCCACCCCGCCATGGCCTTCACCATGGCGGGGGCTGAAGAGCCCCCCTCCCCTGCGCATGCGCCGGTATGATGTCAGCAGCTGCTGACAGACCGGCGCATGCGCGGATTTCCGCCGGCGGCGAAGGCCTTTCGGCCCCGGCTGACGGGGCACCAAAGGCCGTTCGCGCCGGCCGGCGGAGCGGGAGCCACTCCAACATGGGCCTAGCCCCTCAATGTGAGGGCTTGGCCCCTAAAGGTGCGGAGGATTGCGCACCTTTGGGGAGGTGCGACGCCGGTGTGGTTCACGCCACTCCGTCCCGCCGGGACCCCCCGCCCCGCCGGGTAGGGGAGAATCCCAGCCCAGCTTCTTCAATCTTCCCCTCAGGGCAAAAGGTAATACCGAACTATCACTTAAAAACAAAACTGCCAAGGAAAGAGCTCAGAATGAAGCATCAGCAGACAAGTGAGCAAAAAGCCTTCAGGCAACACACACATAAACAAATGAATGAATCAAATGGTACAGATGACGTTAATTATAACTGCTTCATATTTTTGTTTTGTAATGTAGTGTTACATTTAAATATTTAATAGCTAAATTCACATTAATCGCAGAAATAGATGGCTTAGTTTAAAAATTACATCACACATGTCTGGATAAAATGAATAAGTCATTTCTACACACAAACGCACAACAGGGGTCAAAGTGCACATTTAGACACTCAGGTGAAGTGTTTAAAATAAAACCTAGGAGGCAATTTAATGACCTTGTCGCGCCCACTTGGTTGCGTGATGAGCCTCTCGTGAGATTCGCAACGTTCGAGAAATCTCGCGAGATTCAGCCGAGATTCAACGTCAATATCTAGATCTTGTCCGTGACACTCACCCCTGTCACAGTACAAAATGTCTCTTAACAGAGTCACAAGTGACACCCTATGGGACTGTGACAATAGCAAACTTTCCCTCCTCGGCCTTCTTGACCTGCCTGCAACCTTTGATGTGGTTGACCACACATTCCTCCTCCCCCCCACCCTCCAAATCTCCCCCCCACACACACACACACACTGTCATCCAGCTGGGTGGAACTGCTCTCACCTGGCTCTATTATTATCTGACTAACCACAGCCAGAGAAATACTTGGAATGTTTTATCGTCCCACTGCCACACAGTTACCTCTGGTGTCTGGATCTATCCTTGGCCTTCTCCTATCTCTCACCTACATGCTGCCCGTTGGCAACATGACATCTAGATGAGCAGAAATGTTGTTCAAATAAATATTGGGAAGACTGAAGCTATTGTTTCTGGTCCCACTCCAAGCTCTATTCCCTTCTCCCTACTCCATCCCTCACCCTAGCAACAGTCTGAGAGTTAGTCAGTCTGTTGCCAACCTTGATGTCACATTTGGTTCCAGGATGAGCATCCAACCCCACATTCAAGACCATTACAAACACAGCCCATTTCCCCCTTTGTAAGCTTGCCCGACTTCCTGTCTCCACCCATCTTATGCTGAAACCCTCATTTATGCCTTCATTACGTATGTACCCAGCTATTCCTCAGCACTCCTGGCTGATCTCGTACATTTTACCTTCCTTAAACTTTAGGTCAGCCAAAGCTCTGCTGCATGTGTCTTAATCGGATGTCAATCCCGTTCCCCAATCATACTTGCAATCATTAGTTTAACTGGCTTCCAGTTGAGCGATGTATCGATTTTTAAAATCTCATCCATGTTCTCAAATCCCTTTACGATCTCACTCTTGCTATCTCTGTAATCTCCTCCAGTTCCACAACCTTCTGAGACATCTAATTCTAGTCTCTCGAATATGCCCAATTTTAATTGCCCCACCGTTGACGGCCGTGCCTTTGGTTGCCTCGGCCCCAAGCTGTGGAATACCGACTTCCCACCCTTCTTCCTTGACTTCCTCCTTTAAGGCACTTGTTAAAACCTACCACTTTAACCAAGCTTTTTGTGTTCTGACCTAATATCTCCTTACGTGGTTCGGTGTCATACTTTGTTTGATATTATCCTGTGCAACATAATGGGTTGTTTCATTATGTTTAAGGTGCTCTGCAAATATAAGCTATTGCCGTTGTATGGCGCATTTTCCATTGCTGAATGGCTGCACATTCACTTAGTTTCGAGGGAATAATGACTGTGATCCTACCTTTCGAACAGTGTTTTTCAAACAATCACTGATGTACCTGACCACTAATGAAAATCATTAGATAACTGATCATGCATCTCTCATAACAACGTCACCATGGGTAAACCACACAGTGTTCAAGCCAACCTTATTCACCAGGAGCACAGTCTTTGTTTGCTCTTTTTTATCTTGCGACTGACACATCAGAGCATCAAGACGCTTCCCTGATTTGACAATTATCTGTTAACTCCTTAGATTGTTATTTATATGCACACTTCATTGATGCCATTTAATCAGATAATGAGTGATTTCTTTCAGTTCTTTCAATTTCACCCAGTGGAAATATTTTTATTCACAATGATTTTGGTGTGTAACGTAGGACATAAATCACAGCCCCCACCACCGCCACGGCTCCCCCCCCCCCCCCCCCCCCCCGGCAAAATACGGATATCAGGCTCAGGGTTTGAGATTTACTCCATTGTAGTACCAGCAAGTCCAACATTATAATAGAATCTTTATCTCAATTCACATATTAAGGAATCAATGTTTCTTTTCGATGGGGAGGGAATGACGGAGAATGATCCATCTCTCTTGAATTCAACTTGTGTGATGTATTGATAATAACTGCAGTGAATTCTCATTGTAATAACACTCCCAAGTCTCTTAGCATTATAAGCACTGATCATGGAAAATTGCATTTTCACTAATACTATTTTGGATCAAAGCAAAATAACAGCCGAAATGTTTTTAAAAACTCAACAAATGTCAGTTACAAAGCAATTCCATTCCAGAGGTGCACACGTTACATCAATTCACAGGTATAATTTCACATAAAAAAGAACATGTTTTTTACCTTTGCTGTACACAACACAGTTGTTGTTGTTGTCCTCTGTTCCTCGCCAAGTCACATCCATCAGCCACTTGGGACCAGCATGCACCACTATAGGGACAGCTGTTGTTGTCTTCTGTACAAAGGGAGATAATAAACAGATGCCATTTGTTTTTTTGTGATTAAGAACTTGATGAATAATACTAATTTTCACAGAACCTTAGCCCCCAAGCACATAAGCCAAAACCAAAATCCCTCGTTGAGTTTTTACAGAGGACAGAGAAAGGCTTACTGAGTGCAGGCTCTTTTCTGATTGACAGAATTGTTATTAAATCAGGAGTCTCCAAATGATAACAGATCAGATTCTCCAGATTAATAAATCTCTAATGGCTTGGATTTAAACTGAAAATGCCTATGACTTTGGCAAGAAACTGTGTGAATCGTGCTAGCGAAAGTCAGGAACATTATCTTCCACAGGAAGCAAAGAGTTGGAATAAATGGGTATTTTTCCGATTGGCAGGCAGTGACTAGTGGGGTACTGCAGGGATCTGTGCTCAGACCCCAACTGTTCACATTATATATTACTGATTTGGACGAGGGAACTAAATGTATTATCTCCAAATTTGCAGATGATACAAGATTGGGTGGGAGGGTGAGCTTTGAAGAGAATTACGAGATGCTTCAGTGAAATGAGGACAGGCTGAGTAAATGGGCTTATGCATGGCAGATGCAGTATAACGTGGATAAATGTGAGGTTATCCACTTTGGTCGCAAAAATAGGAAGGCAGATTATTATTAAATGGGTGTAAATTGAGAGAAGTGGATACTCAGCGAGACCTTGGTGTCCTTGTGCATCAGTCGCTGAAAGTAAGCATGCAGGTACAGCAGACAGTAAAGAAAGCAAATGGTTGACCTTCAGAGCGATATGATTTGAGTATAGGAATTGGGATGGTATACTGAAAATATATAGGGCGATGGGGAGGCCACGCCTCGATATTTTGCACAGTTTAGGTGTCCTTATCTGAGGAAGGATGTTCTTGCTATGGAGGGAGAGCAGCAAAGATTTACCAGGCTGATTCCTGAGATGGCGGGACTGTCATGAGGAGAGACTAAGTTGGTTAGGATTATATTCATAGGAGTTTAGAAGAGTGAGAGGGGATCTCATAGAAACTTACAAAATTCTAACAGGATTAGACAAGGGTAGATTCAGAAAGAATGGTCCCATGGTGGGGGAGTCCAGAACTAGGGTCATAGTTTGAGGGTAAGGTGTAAACCTTACGGGCAGCATGGTAGCATGGTGGTTAGCATAAATGCTTCACAGCTCCAGGGTCCCAGGTTCGGTTCCCGGCTGGGTCACTGTCTGTGCGGAGTCTGCACGTCCTCCCCGTGTGTGCGTGGGTTTCCTCCGGGTGCTCCGGTTTCCTCCCACAGTCCAAAGATGTGCGGGTTAGGTGGATTGGCCATGCTAAATTGCCCGTAGTGTCCTAAAAAGTAAGGGGGGGAGGGTTGTTGGGTTACGAGTATAGGGTGGATACGTGGGTTTGAGTAGGGTGATCATTGCTCGGCACAACATCGAGGGCCGAAGGGCCTGTTCTGTGCTGTACTGTTCTATGTTCTATTTTTTATGCATATATGTATGTTTCCTGGAAATGACTGCAATCTCACTGTTGGATGGAACGGCTTAAGGAAACAGTCACCTGGATTCTAGCTAAACCCAGGGCTTTGTGTGGCGTGTTTTATTAATCAATTTAGTGCTGTGAGAGGGCTGCCAGATTAATACATCAACTGTAAATTATGATTTAAGATGACACACAAGATGGAAGTAGAGGTAGTTAAGGAATACACAATGCATTTGTCATTAACACCACCATTTTCATACATGTGCATATATTATATAGTGCTTTCACTTATTAGCTTCATGATTGATGATCTGTCATAACCATCTAATTTCGCACACACATACATATATACACACACATATAATGCTGCTGTATATATTTAATACTACATATTGTGTCACTAGTAAATTTAACATTGACCATAGTCTTGCCCATATATGTATTAGTGCGTATAGTACTGTCTATAACTCTATGTGAAACATCTAAAGTCTTCCATGACTATTAGCTACTTTCAAGCCATTCAGTTTGTATTCTTGATTGTCATTCAAATTTTTTAAATGTCTACAATTTTCTCCACTTTAATTGGTTATCTTCTGTTTTTTATTTGCTTGTCTGAATACAAACATACAAATTAGGAGCAGGAATAGTCCCTTGAGCCTTCTTCGCCGTACAATGAGACCATGGCTGTTCTGCTCTGATTGTCACCTCAAGTCCACATTCCCCCAATAAACTCTCTCACTTGCTTACTTATCAAGAAGCTATCTAGTTCTCTCTTAAAAATATTCAATGACATTGCTTCCTCCACCTTCACAGACATAGCTCCAAAGATTCATGACGCTTTGAGAGAAACACATTTTCCTCATCTCTGTCTTCAGTGGGTGACCCCTTATTTGTGAACAGTGACACCTAGCCTAGATTCTCCCACAAGAAGAAACATCCTTTCCACATTCATCCTGTCAAGACCTCTCAGGAACTTTTATGTTTCAATAAAGTCCCCTCTTATTCTTCTATACTTCAGTGGATAGAATCTGAGGCTGTCCAACCTTTCCTCAAAAGACAACCCTCCAGTAAACCTTCCCTAAACTGCTTCCAAAGAATTTACATCCTTCCTTACATAAGGAAACCAATACTGTACACAGTATTTCAGATGCGGTGTCACAAATGCCCTGTATAACTCAAAGATAACCTCTCTATTTTTGTGTTCAATTCCCCCTTGCAACAAATTATAACATTCAATTAGCTTTCGGTAATTACTTGATGTACCTGAATTCTAACATTTTGTGATTCATATACTAGGACACCCAGATCCCTCTGCATCTCAGAGCTCTGCAATCTCTCACCATTTAGATAATGTACTTCTTTTTTATTCTTCCTGTCAAAATGGCCAATTTGACATTTGTTCACATTATGCTCCATTTGCTAGATCTTTGCCCACTCACTTAACCTATCTATCTAGTTTGGAACCTCCTTGCGTCCTCTTTGCAATTTACTTCCCTGCCTATCTTCATATCATCACAAAATTTAGCAGCATCCATACCTTTGGTCTCTTCAAGCCAGTCATTTATATAAATTGTAAAAGGTTGATGCACCAGCACTGATCCGTGTGGCACATCACTGGTTACATCTTTCCAACCATAAAATTACCCATTCATGCCTACTCTGTTTCCTGTTAGCTATTCAATCCTCTATCCATGCCAATATGTTATTTCCTTCACCATTACCTTTTATTTTCTGCAGTAATCTTTGTTGTGGCTCCTGTGAGGACTCCCGTAAGAGAATCCCAAGAATGTGCAATTTGTGAGACTGTGAGGGAAGACTACTAAACCACAGGATAACACTGACTAATACAAATACTTTTATGTTAAAACAAACTTTAATTTAAACACAGAATCAATCACATTAGCAACACAGTAATAGATTTCCAAGTAAGAGTTAAAAATGTTCTTAAATAAATAGGAAAAAACTTTAACTCTACAACTGCCACCATATATTCCAGTTAAGCAACCCAATACAGTTTGAATGTCACTTATAAATAAAGTTAACAATCAGGGCTATTTGCTTCACTGTGCAGGCCTTTAGAGAGACCCCCCTTTCAGGAATAAATTGAAAATCCTTCTGTCTTGTCAGATTAAAATCCTCTGGCAAACTGCAAAACCACAGAGAAATCTGGCTCCTTGCACTAATTACATCATTTGTATCCCAAAGATAAGGCATTCTCCAGTCTCCTTCCACTAAGATTTCCCATGGTGTGCTTAGCTAGGACTAAAGACAGTCTGTCATAAATTAACTACACCCTAGGTAACCTCCTAAACATTAACATTATTCCATTAGCCACCTCTCTGTAAACAAGCAAATGATTAAAATTAACTATTAGCCAACCTTTATGACTCCTTAATCACATATTTAGCAGACATATTGCCTGTTTGTATTTGAACCCAAGGTTTTTAATAACATTACAACAACAAAATATAAAATATAATATATAACAATTTCCTACATAGTGACAGGGAGGAACTGAAGAAAATCACTATTGGTAGGAAAATGGTTTGGGGAAAATTGATGGAATTGAAGGCCGGAAATTGATAGAATTGAAGGCCGGATGGGTCAGATAATTTTACCTTTAATTTTGTGCCTAGTTCCTCATATTGAGTATGCAGAACCTCTTTCCTTGTGCTGCCTATGTCACTGGTACCGACATGGACATGGCAACTGGACGCTCCCCCTCCCACTGCATGTTCCTGTACACTGCTGAGCAGATGCCCGAATCCTGGCACCAGGCAGGCAACACAGCCTTCTGGACTCTTGCTCTTTGCTGCAAAGAACAGTGCTAATCCCCTCTCTATACTGTCCGCTGCTAACACTATATTCCTTTTTGCTCCCCTCACTTGAATGACTTCCTGTATCACAGTGCATGGCCAGTCAGCCCATCCAGCGTGCCCCCCCCCCCCCCCCCCCCCATTCACCTAAATAAGCTGAAAGAACCTCAAACATGTTGGACAATTGAAAAGTCTGAGGCTCCTGCACTCTGGGTCCCCTTACCTGACTGCCTCGCAATCATACCTTCCTGTCCTTGACCACTGACCAATTCAGAAGACCTTATCCTCAGCAGTGCGACTGCCTCTTAGTTCAAAGTGTCCAGGTAACCTTCCTCTTCCCTGATGCATCGCAGTTCGGCATTCAGCTCAATGATGTTGAGCCAAAGCTCCTTGATCCACAAACCCTTACTACAGACATACGTGCCCCGAATCACACAGGCATCCAGGAGCCATGACACATCACCTGTCCTGCCATCCTTCATGTGTTTTAATTAACTAATTAATTATTTTATTTAATGAATAATTTTCCTTTTTTATATATTTTATTAACATTACCACCAGTTCGTATACTATTTGAAACCTTAGGAATAGAATAGAATTTTACCATTTACCAGATACCTACGCAATAACTAGCTCTTTCCCCTATAGCACCTCTTACAGGGTGAAAAAGTTAGAAACAGCAAAGAAACATCTTCCCCCAACTCACAGCAGTCTATCCAAAGTCGCACTCCAGTCCGCATATTGCATATTCTCTGTTTGACGAAGAATTTCCTGATATCAATCCTAAAATTAGACTTAACTGTTTGAACCCTTATGCTCTCGTTCTATTTCCAGATTGTAAAGTAAGATTCTCGGTTAACTCTTCCACACTCCTATCAATCCTGCATTCTTTTCTAAGTTGACCTCTCAGACGTTTTCTGCCAAAATTGAAAAGCTTAATTTTCTGCCATTTGTTTTCATAACTCAAGACCTTTAGAACATAGAACACTACAGCGCAGTACGGGCCCTTCGGCCCTCGATGTTGCGCCGACCTGTGAAACCATCTGAAGCCTATCTGACCTACACTATTCCATTTTCATCCATATGTCTATCCAGTGACCACTTAAATACCCTTAAAGTTGGCGCGTCTACTACTATTGCAGGCAGGGCGTTCCACACCCCTACTACTCTCTGAGTAAAGAAACTGCCTCTGACATCTGTCCTATATCTCTCACCCCTCAATTTAAAGCTATGTCCCCTCGTGTTGGTCATCACCATCCGAGGAAAAAGACTCTCACTGTCCACCCTATCTAACCCTCTGACTATCTTATATGTCTCTATTAAGTCACCTCTCTGCCTTCTCCTCTCTAACGAAAACAACCTCAATTCCCTGAGCCTTTCCTCGTAAGACCTTCCCTCCATACCAGGCAACATCCTAGTAAATCTCCTCTGAACCCTTTCCAAAGCTTCCACATCCTTCCTATAATGTGGTGACCAGAACTGCACGCAGTACTCCAGGTGTGGCCGCACCAGAGTTATGTACAGCTGCAGCATGACCTTGTGGTTCCGAAACTCAATCCCCCTGCTTATAAAGGCTAGCACACCATATGCCTTCTTAACAGCCCTATTAACCTGGGTGGCAACTTTCAGGGATTTATGTACCTGGATGCCGAGATCTCTCTGTTCATCTACACTACCAAGAATCTTGCCATTAGCCCAGTACTCTGCATTCCTGTTACTCCTTCCAAAGTGAACCACCTCACACTTTTCCACATTAAACTCCATCTGCCACCTCTCAGCCCAGCTCTGCAGCTTATCTATGTCCCTCTGTATCCTATAACATCCTTCAGCACTATCCACAACTCCACCGACCTTCGTGTCATCTGCAAATTTACTAACCCATCCTTCTACACCCTCTTCCAGGTCATTTATAAAATTACAAACAGCAGTGGCCCCAAAACAGATCCTTGCGGTACACCACTAGTAACTGAACTCCAGGATGAACATTTGCCATCAACCACCACCCTCTGTCTTCTTTCAGCTAGCCAATTACTGATCCAAACCGCTAAATCACCTTCAATTCCATACTTCCTTATTTTCTGCAATAGCCTACCGTGGGGAACCTTATCAAACGCCTTACTGAAATCCATATACACCACATCAACAGCTTTACCCTGATCCACTTGTTTGGTCACCTTCTCAAAAAACTCAATAAGGTTTGTGAGACATGACCTACCCTTCACAAAACCGTGTTGAGTATCGCTAATCAACTTGTTCTTTTCAAGATGATTATAAACCCTATCTCTTATAACCTTTTCCAACATTTTACCCACAACCGATGTAAGGCTCACAGGTCTATAATTACCAGGGTTGTCTCTACTCCCCTTCTTGAACAAGGGGACAACATTTGCTATCCTCCAGTCTTCCGGCACTATTCCTGTCGACAAAGACGACATAAAGATCAAGGACAAAGGCTCAGCAATCTCCTCCCTGGCTTCCCAGAGAATCCTAGGATAAATCCCATCTGGCCCAGGGGACTTGTCTATTTTGACATTTTCTAAAATTGCTAACACCTCCTCCTTTTGAACCTCAATTCCATCTAGCCTGGTCGACTGAACCTGAGTGTTCTCCTCGACAACATTGTCTTTCTCCAGTGTAAACACTGACGGAAAATATCCATTTAATGCTTCCCCTATCTCCTCTGATTCCACACACAACTTTCCACTACTATCCTTGATTGGCCCTAATCTTACTCAAGTCATTCTTTTGTTCCTGATATACCTATAGAAAGCCTTAGGGTTTTCCTTGATCCTATCCGCCAACGACTTTTCGTGTCCTCTCCTCGCTCTTCTTAACTCTCCCTTTAGGTCCTTCCTGGCTAACTTGTAACTCTCAAGTGCCCTAACTGAGCCTTCATGTCTCATCCTAACATAAGCCTTCTTCTTCCTCTTGACAAGTGCTTCAACTTCCTTAGTACACCACGGCTCCCTTGCTCGACAACTTCCTCCCTGCCTGACAGGTACATACTTATCAAGGACACGCAGTAGCTGTTCCTTGAAAAAGCTCCACATTTCGATTGTACCCATCCCCTGCAGTTTCCTTCCCCATCCTATACCTCCTAAATCTTGCCGAATAGCATCATAATTGCCTTTCCCCCAGCTATAATTCTTGCCTTGCGGTATATACCTATCCCTGCCTATTGTTAAAGTAAACATAACCGAGTTGTGATCACTATCACCAAAGTGCTCACCTACATCTAAATCTAACACCTGGCCGGGTTCATTACCCAGTACCAAATCCAATGTGGCCTCGCCCCTTGTTGGCCTGTCTACATACTGTGTCAGAAAACCCTCCTGCACACACTGCACAAAAACTGACCCATCTATAGTACTCGAACTATAGTATTTCCAGTCAATATTTGGAAAGTTAAAGTCCCCCATAACAACTACCCTGTTACTCTCGCTCCTGTCAAGAATCATCTTTGCAATCCTTTCCTCTACATCTCTGGGACTATTCGGAGGTCTATAGACAACTCCCAACAGGGTGACCTCTCCTCTACTGTTCCTAACCTCGGCCCATACTGCCTCAGTAGACGAGTCCTCAAGCGTCCTTTCTACTGCCGTAATACTTTCCTTGATTAACAATGCCACACCCCCCCCTCTCTTACCATCTTCTCTGTTCTTACAGAAACATCTAAATCCTGGAACCTGCAACAACCATTCCTGTCCCTGCTCTACCCATGTCTCCGAAATCGCCACAACATCGAGATCCCAGGTACCAACCCATGCTGCAAGCTCACCCACCTTATTCCGGATGCTCCTGGCGTTGAAGTAGACACACTTCAAACCAGCGTCCTGCTTGCCGGTGCCCTCTTTCGAACTTTTAACCCTATCCCTGACCTCACTACTCTCAACATCCTGTACACTGGGTCTACAATTTAGGTTCCCATCCCCCTGCTGAATTAGTTTAAACCCCCCCGAAGAGCACTAGCAAATCTCCCTCCCAGGATATTGGTACCCCTCTGGTTCAGGTGAAGACCATCCTGTTTGTAGAGGTCCCACCTACCCCAGAATGAGCCCCAATTATCCAGGAAACCAAAACCCTCCCTCCTGCACCATCCCTGTAGCCACGTGTTCAACTCCTCTCTCTCCTTATTTCTTACTTCGCTAGCACGTGGCACGGGTAACAACCCAGAGATAACAACTCTGTTTGTTCTAGCTCTCAGCTTCCACCCTAGCTCCCTGAATTTCTGTCTCAAATCCCCATCTCTCTTCCTACCTATGTCGTTGGTACCTATGTGGACCACGGCTTGGGGCTGCTCCCCCTCCCCCTTAAGGATCCCAAAAACACGATCAGAGACATCACGAACCCTGGCACCTGGGAGGCAACACACCAACCGTGAGTCTCTTTCGTTCCCACAGAACCTCCTGTCTGTTCCTCTAACTATGGAGTCCCCAATGACAAGTGCTCTGTTCCTCTTCTCCCTTCCCTTCTGAGCAACAGGGACAGACTCTGTGCCAGAGACCTGCGCCCTATTGCTTACCCCTGGTAAGTCGTCCCCCGCAACAGTATCCAAAACGGTATACTTGTTATAGAGGGGAACGACCACAGGGGATCCCTGCACTGCCTGCCGGTTCCCTCTGCCTCCCCTGACGGTAACCCATCTACTTTCTTCTTTTACCTGAGGTGTGACTACCTCAGCTTCGATTAGCTTCGAGCTCTGCACTGCCCCCGGTGCTTGAATGTCTCACCTGTTTCTTGTTGACGAGAAATGGAAGTCGCAAGGAATGTCTGACCAGATCATTATACAGTTTGATCATACCATCCTCTGACTTATATTTGCGTTGCTTGCACAGTAATTGCAACTAGACTCACAGGTTTCTTGCAGCTTGGCACTTAACTACCCATGCACCATTTGTGAAGCATATACTTGTTTCTTTCACCGTGGAGCGTTGCATGCATTAAATATTATTTGCTGTTTTTCAGCCAACTTTACTTTGGGTGAATGAGAGAATCTTCATCTCTTTCTGAAAGTCTAACTTTGTTTGTACTCAACAGCCAACTGAAATTTACTGTTAAAATTCTAAATTGCTTCTCGTCCTGAGCAAGGATATATAAACTGGAGAGCAGTGGTAGTTAGTTAGTAAAGAAAACTGGCTTAAACTGTTTTTCCAGTACCTGGGGCTGAATAAACACAGGCCGATAAGTGCGACTTGGCATTGGACACGGGCTAGGAAATGGGGGCAGATGGGTTTCTTTTTCTAACTTTTTCACCCTGTCGGAATTAGTTCTTACTCTGCTACATAACTTTCCAAAATCACTCTGTAATTTCTGAACTGGTTCCGCTTCCCATTTACTTTAATATCATTGGCAAATGTGAGCACTTTGCATTGAGTTCCCGAGTTCACTCCATGGAGAGTATCATGGCCCCAGCGCAGCCATTGTCTCCCATCTATGACAACTCTTGCCTTGTCATTTTTAAAGTGCTTTGCAATATCTGCGCTGCCTCTTAAGAATGAACTGACCAAGAGTTCACCACCATAAATATTGTTTTTGTCATATAATTAGGAATAAATTTTATCCTACAATTAAAAAAAGGCAAATTGGTAATACTGAAGAATGGAACATTTTATTTTTCAATATCAATATGTAGTTTTTCCAGACCAGTTTCCTCAGTGCAATCAATATGAAAATTGTCGCTGCATTTCACATTAATGACAGTAGGGGAAGGAAGATTTTCAAGGTCACATTTCAGAGACAGTGACAACATCCTTTAAATATTTTTGCTGTGGTAAAAGTTTTTCAGAGAAATCTAAACAAAATATTCTGAGTTCCTATCACGCTGATTTTAAAAACAATAATACTCAACTTTCAGTCCAGCAGAATTATTGCCTCATAGAGAAGTCAACACTGCCTTCTCTATGCTGCTCAATTAATTGCAACCTTATTGCAAATGGTGAAAAGTACAGAATTTTCCTTAAGCATTTAACATATACTAACTGGAAGTGAGAACTCTCAAGGACAAATTCAATTCATCCAGTTATCGCTCCATCAGTCTATCCTCAACCATCAGCAAAGTGATGGAAGGTGTCATCAACAGTGCTATCAAGCAGCACTTACTCAGCAATAAGATGTTCACTGAAGCTCAGTTTGGTCACTGGGCTCCTGGCCTCATTACCGCCCGAGTCCAAACACAGATAAAAGATCTGAACTCAAGAGATGAGGAGAGGATGACTGCTCTTGAAATTAAGGTAGCATTTGGCTGAGCATGGCAAAAAGAGCCCTAGCAGAAATGAAGTCAATGGGAGTAACATGAAAAACTTTCCACGGGTTGCAGTTATACCTGGCACAAAGGAAGATGGCTGTGGTTATTAGAGGCCAATTAGCTCAGCCCCAGATATTGTTGCACAAGTTCATACGAACAATGAGCTGGAGTAGGCTATTCAGCCTCTCGAGCCTGCTCCACCATTCAATGAGATCATGGCTGATCTGATAATAACCTCAAATCTACATCCACTTAGCATCGATAAACTATCACCCTCTTGCTTACCGAGAACCTATGCATCTCTGCTTTAAAAATAATCATCGCCTTTTCAGGAAGAGAGCTAAAGAGACTCATTGCCTCACCTGTTTTAAATGGGCAACCCCTTACTTTTAAACAGTGACCCCTGGTTCTAGGTTCTCCCGCAAGAGGAAACATCAAGAGTGAGTCGACTCTCACTCTTCTAAACTCCAGCAGATACAAGCCTGGCTTGTTCAACCTTTCGTCAGAAGACAACCCATCCATTCTAGGTGCTAATCTGGTAAACGTTCTCCCAACATGCTTGCATCCTTCCTCAGGGTAGTGTCCTCGGCCCAAACACCTTCAATTCCTTCACCAATGACATTCCTTCCATCACAAGGTCAAAATTGGGGATGTTTGCTAATGATTGTATAATGGTCAATGCCATTTGCAACTCCCCAGATACTGAAGTAGTTTGTGTCTATATGCAACAAGACCTGGACAACTTTCAGGCTTGGGCTGATAAGTGGCAAGTGACATTTGTGCCAAAAATGCCAGACAATGACCATCTCCAACAACAGAGTTTAACTATCTCCCCCTGACATGCAATGGTATTACTGTTGTTGCATCCCCACTATCAACATTCTGGAGGTTACCATTGGCCAGAAACTGAACTGGACTAGCCATATACATACTGTAGTATAAGAGCTGGTCAGATGCCGGGAATTCTGTAGCGAGTAACTCATCTCCTTACTCCTCAAAACCTGTTCACCACCAAAACACACAAATCAGAAGTATGATGGATCACTCTCCAATGGCTGGATGATTGTGGCTCCAACAATACTCAAGAAACGTAACACAATCCAGGACAAAGCAACCACCTTGATTGGTACCCCATCCACCACCTTAAACATTCACTTCCTTCACGCTCAATGCAAAGTGGCAGCAGTGTGTGCCATATACAAGATCCACTGTAGCAACTCACCAGAACTCCTTCGACAGCACCTTCCAAACCCAGGATCTCTACCGTGTAGAAGGACAAGGGTAGCAGAACTCTTATCTAGGCAGCACTCTAGCTACATCTAAATCACATACACTGCATCGGTTCAAGAAGGTGGCTCACTAGAACCTTCTCAAGGGCAATGAGTCAGGAACAACAAATGACTAAGAGGTGTGGGCGAAGGCCAGCGAATCACACGCACATGTTTTGGGGCTGTGAAAAATTGGGAAGATTCTGGGCAAGTGTGCTCACGGTCTTAGCCAGGATAGTGGAGGAGGAGGTGGACCCGGACCCTTTGGTGGCGATATTTGGGGCTTCAGAGAAGCCGGAGCTCATGGAGAGGAAGAAGGCCGATGTCTTGGCCTTCGCCTCGCTGATTGCACGGCGGCAAATTTTGCTGGAGTGGCGGTCAATATCGCAAACGGAGGCAGCTGCTTGCTGGGCGACCTGTACGATTTCCCGCAGTTGGTGAAGATAAAGTATAAGTTAAGAGGCTCTTCAGGGGGGTTTGAGGAAAGGTGGGGGATGTTTGTGACCATGTTTGAGGGGCTGTTCATCGTGGAGGAGGGGAAAAGGAGGAGAAATCTGTACAGACTGTATAGTTGTTTGTTGGGAAGTATGTTTCCCGGGGTCCTTGTTCGCTGTAACCTGTTTTGATACATGTTTGTAATAAAATACATTTTTTAAAAAACCAACAAATGACATTCACTTCTCATGAAAGAATAACAAAAGGCCAAAAATATGGGCATGGTCGAACAGCCTCGTTGTGCCCGACCCGGTGATGCGACAAGGCATTTAAATCTCATGAGAGGCTTCTCGCGAGATTTGCAATGCTTGGAATGCCTTGCGGCATCTCATGAGATCTCGCAAGATGATGCAAATTGGATCTCGCCCTCTCAAGGCCCAGGAATGATCACCTGAGCCAGGGAGACCTCATCCTGGTGCCGTTTAGCACTGGTCCACACAAACGTGGCCCAGACCGCAACAGCACCACAGCATCTGGGAGTGTGGGGTGGGGGTGGATTTCCCATGCTACTGGAGGCCCCGGGTGGTCGGGCTCTGAGTACCCCAGCATTCCGGCTGCCACCTGGGCACTTTGGCACTTCCAGCCTGGCACCATGACAGTACCACCTGGACATTCTGGCAGGGACAAAACCAAGGTGCCAGGTTAGCAGTGCCAAGGTGCTCGGGTGCCAGATTGTCCATGCCAGGGATCTGGCCCAGTGTGCCCTGCCCTTAAGAGGTGCGGTGAGGTGGTGCTCGAGGACCGCATAAAAGGTAGTTTTTATTGGAGTGGTGTTGGGGAATCCAGAGGCGTCGAGAGATTGGGCGACAGTTAAAAATGACGCACAGATCTCTTCCGGCACTTACGTGTTCAGCTCGTCAGTACAGGAAGTGAGGTAAGTGTGGCCTCGCTGGGCGTTCCTCACCAAGACCAAAACAAAAAAAAAGAGTCCTGTTGGATAATGGCGAGCGCCGAGGAACACTCCACTATCCCTGCCCAAAATGGGACTTTTTAAGGCATTAAACCACTTGCTTCGTAAACTTGGGACGGGATTTTCCGCTCCCGTTCGCGTTGGGCAGAGAGTGGAAAATAACGTGAGAAGGCCAAAGTTGCATGTCACGATGACGTAAAAGCAGGAAGTGATTGTCCACTCCCCTGTCAGTGGCTGGCCGTGCTTCCCACCATTCAACATCAGGAACCTCATTGGAAAACATTAGCATATCACTATCGGGTTCATATTCCGGAATCATACTTCCATGCCAAAAGAAACGTCTACGGCGACATAACATCAGAACACGCAATGCATGGCTGGTCTTAGAATGCTTGCACCTAGCGAGCAGCACTCCAAGGACATTTTGGAGGTAGACATTGTGCTCAGTGAAAGATGGCTATGCCAGGTGGGCTTCATCTCCATGAAGAATATTTTATGGTGTGCTCGCTATGTGTTGGGGTGGTTGTTAAATATAGCCCAGGTTATTGAAGCATTGAGATGATGGCACGATGGGCAAATTAGAGGTCGCCTGCCAGTGATACATTGTAGAACCCCTGCTTATCTTCTTTTTTTGCACAAAGTGCCACACAATATGGCCGAAAAAGCTGCCATTGCCATTGCCATCCTCAATGCTGCTTTTCTCACCCAACATCAGACTTTTCTGACATAGGAGAAAATCTCGGCCAAGGTTTGCCATAATCATGGACAGTAAAATTGCACAGACAACAAATATTCTTCTAAATAAAGTATTAATGGGATATTTTTATAGATTTCATAGATGTCAAATAAAAGAGTGAGTTTTCATAAAATATGAATTTATGAGTAAGGAAGACACCAGTTAGCTAAACACACTGGCTGGGATTTTGTGTTCAGCAGTGACAAAATGGCATTTAGGATAGATTACACTTACAGTTGTCTACAGACTTTTCCTGGAGCTTTTAGCAGCAGTATATGGTTACTGGACCCTTTGCAGTACGTACAACGCTCTCTACAGGGAATGTGACACTGGTGTAAGCAGGGCAAGTCATTGCATGTCTCCTTAATTAATCAGATTGATGAATCCACATTGTAATGAATAGGGTGGAATCTCACCAGAATTTAGCAAAGTGACTCAGACAGAAAAACTGGCATGTAACTCTCCAGTTGTACAGACCAATTGTCTCACGGAATCTTGAGCCTCTTTGCCAAAATAAAATGAGCGGGCATGGCTTACTCTGGCAAATTGGGGGGGGGGGGGGGGGGGGGGGGGGGGGGGGGGGGGGGGGTTAAGAGGAGGAGGGGGGGGGGAGGGGTGCCTCATAACAAGCTCCAAAGAGATAGGATGTCATCTATAAAGGGCACCCCGATCAACGCTGCAGAAAAATGTCCCCAGTCCCCATCATGGAAGTATCCGGGGCTCTCTTATCCAATGTTCATCCCACCCCTGGAAATCCTTGTTGACTTTGCAACCCCCTACTAACAACACAGAGGAATAGTTGGCACCCCCCCCCCCCAGTGTTTGCTCTTCCCACCCACCCCCTCCGCCCCTACTACATATCAACGCATCCTCACCCCATGGGACTCCCGCCAAGGTCTTCCCACAACACCGCCCCGGCAATATACTTCCCTCTGCGCCCCCGGAGGGATCCCCTTGATTGTCTTGCACCTGGCCAAACGTGTTGCAAACCTCTCCAATGTCACGTCAATGAGGTACGAATATTTAGTGAGGAGGGATAATTTGGCGGGAGGGGTGCCGATGTCATTGCAATGTATTAAAATAGGGTCCATGCCCGATGTGAAAATGAGTCTCGTGACGTCGCGGGCGAGAGGCGGGAAAATCGGGAAACGCGATCTCCCTGCTTTCCCGATTCACGCGAGCTTTCCCGCCCACGCCACCGATCCCACGGACGGCGAGTGCGGGCTCAAGATCACGCCCAGAACAGTGAAACCAAGAAGTATAAATTAGAATATTGAATACAATGTTAAATAATGTACAGAAAGCAAAATGAAGAGAGGAAATGAAAGATGGGATTAAAAGAGACAGATGAGAGAGAGAGAGAGAGAGAAATAAAAAATATCTCCAAGGGACTGAAGGAATTGAATATTAAGGGTTAAACAAACTGGAATTAGCAGTAATTAAGATCAATCACGTTACAAAAAATTCACTGAATGCAACAGCTTTAACTTTTTCTGGTGAATTCTGTCAGTAATTAGCATTTAAGCACAGCAAGAGAGTTATATATTTAAACTGATTGATAGAAAGATGAGAGGGGAGATTAGGAAAACTGTTTTCACTAAGAGGACTGTCGTGGTCTGGACAGACCTGCCTGACAGGGTAGAAATTCTCAGATTCACTTAAAAGGAGGCTGGATATGCACCTCAAGTGCTGTAACCTGCAGGGCTGCGGAGCAAATGCTGGAAGGTGGGGTTAAACTGGCTGGCTTGTTTTTTTAGTCAACACAGACACTATGGGCCAAGTGGTCTCTTTCTGTGCTGTAAACAATTTATGATATTTTTAAATAATAATAATCACTTATTGTCACATGTAGGCTTCAATGAAGCAACTGTGAAAAACCCCTAGTCGCCACATTCCGGCGCCTGCTCGGGGAGGCCGGTACGCGAATTGAACCCACGCTGCTGGCCTTGTCCTGCATTACAAGCCAGCTGTTCAGCCCGCTGTGCTAAACCAGCCCCTGACTTTGTGCCCTTGTGAATTTTAATTCTGAATCTATTGATAAGGTACAGGAATAGTGAAGTTAATAGAGCAACAGGGCGAATTGATCAGCACTTTACTGATTTCAACATTTAACTGCACATTCAGATTCCATAAATTGCGATCTGATTTACTCCATAAAAATGCTGTGCGCTGATCACCTTATCATTAAGTCCATTGAAAATCTGGGCCAAAATGTTTTGCAATTGTGTTTATTTGGCACTGCACCCGCAGCCAAAGTGGCACTCAACATGTTCGGCAAAAAAGCAACAATACTTTTTCTGGTTGGGGAGTCTGTACCAAGTTTTTAAAAAATCAATTTATAATTGCAACTAAGAGTGTGGAAGGTGAGAATAAATCTTTGATGCCCAAAGCTGCTTTGGCACAGGCAGTAGTTGCTGCAAATAGTGGTCAGATTTTTCCGTTAATGGTGAACAAATAGAATTTGTTATTTAGCTTGTTATTTTCTGACCACATTTGGAGAAAAATAAGAAGAGTGAAATCACAAAGCAGCAGGTAAGTAATTGCTGGTGAGTATTTTGCTCATTTATCCTTCAAAACCCATGTAAATTAAGGTTTTATTAGGATGAATAAACTTTACTAATGATAATGAAGGTTATTGTGGGTAGTAGGGTATATTAATTATACCTCAATTAAGAAAAACAAATTAATTAACTGTTACGACACCCTGGACTAGTGCACGGTTAATTCCAGCCCCGTGTGTCCCGGAATCACAATACAAGTGAATTAACCAACAATTCTTGAACAAATTCCCAAAGGTTTTGCCCCGTGGCTGTCCAATAATTACAGTCACCAGGCTGGTTTAGCTCATTGGGCTAAATCGCTGCTTTT
Source organism: Scyliorhinus canicula (assembly GCF_902713615.1). Classification (NCBI taxonomy): domain Eukaryota; kingdom Metazoa; phylum Chordata; class Chondrichthyes; order Carcharhiniformes; family Scyliorhinidae; genus Scyliorhinus; species Scyliorhinus canicula. The sequence continues at coordinate 157,794,513 of NC_052155.1, read as the reverse complement.
AAAGCAGACCAAACAGGCCAGCAGCACGGTTCGATTCCCGTACCAGCCTCCCCAGACAGGCGCCGGAATGTGGCGACTAGCGGCTTTTCACAGTAACTTCATTGAAGCCTACTCGTGATAATAAGCGATTTTCATTTCATTTTCATTTCATTACTGTTCATTTATTTGATTTGATTTATTGTCACGTGTACCGAATTACAGTAAAAAGTGTTTTTCTGTGGCCGAGGGAACGTACACAGTACGTACATAGTAGACAAAAACAATAATCAACAGAGTATATTGACAAATGGTACATCGACAAACAGTGATTGGTTACAGTGCAGAACAAGGGGCCAAACAAAGCAAATACATGAACAAGAGCAGCATAGGGCGTCGTGAATAGTGTTCTTACAGGGAACAGATCAGTCCGAGGGGGAGTCGTTGAGGAGTCTTGTAGCTGTGGGAAGAAGCTGTTCCTATGTCTGGATGTGCGAGTCTTCAGACTTCTGTACCTTCTGCCTGATGGAAGGGTCTGGAAGAAGGCAATGCCTGGGTGGGAGGGGTCTCTAATAATGCTGTCTGCCTTCCTGAGGCAGCGGGAGGTGTATACAGAATTAATGTGAGGGAGGCAAGCTTGTGTGATGCGTTGGGCTGAGTTCACCACACTCTTGTTGTTTCTTGCGATCATGGACCAAGCAGTTGCCATACCAAACTGTGATGCAGCTGGATAGGATGCACCCTATTGCACATCTGTAGACGTTTGTAGAGTCGATGCAGACATGCCAAATTTCTTTAGCTTCCGTAGGAAGTAGAGACGTTGTTGGGCTTTCTTGACTGTTGCATCAACGAGTGGACCAGGACAGACTGTTGGTGATGGTGACCCCCAGGAACTTAAAGCTATCAACCATCTCCACTTCAGAGCCATTGATGCAGACAGGAGTGTGTGTTGTGCTGTGCTTCCTGAAGTCAATGATCAGTTCCTTGCTCTTACCAACTTTTACAGAGATTGTTTTCAGTCCACCATGCAACCAAGTGATTTATCTCCCTCCTATAGTCTGATTTGTCGTTGTTTGAGATACGGCCCACCACAGTCATATGATGCGCAAACCAATTGATTGATTTGGAGTTAAATCTTGCCACACAGTCATGTGTGTATAGGGAGTGCAGTAGAAGGCTGAGCACACATCCTTGCGGGGCCCTGGTGTTGAGGACTATTGTGGAGGAGGTGCTGTTGCCTATTCTGACAGATTGCGGTCTGTTGATGAGGAAGTCAAGGATCCAGCTGCACAGGGAAGGATCAAGTTCAAGATTGCAGAGTTTGGTTATTAGTCTTGTCAGGATAATGGTGTTGAAGGCAGAGCTGTAGTCTATGAACAGCAGTCTTACATAGGTGGGCTTCATGTCGAAGTATTTGAGTGTTGATTGTCGATTTAAAACAGGAACTATAATGAAATATGCAGTAAAGACAGCTAGTTAACGATTAACGAATCCCGAACTCCCACTTTAACTTGCCACACCATTCTCCATTACACACACACACACACACACACACACACACACAAGACAAACAAACACAGGAGTGAAAAGGAGTAAAAGTTGTAAGTGAAAGGAAAAACGGTCTTGTTTTCAAATTATGGTTTTTAAGCACACTTTCTTCACAGTAAGATTGCAGATTAAAGTCTTTGGTTTCCAGCCTATAATGGTCTTCTCTGTAGATCCATTCACACAGGTTCTCTGGACTTTAGAAATGCAGTGCTCACAACTTTTCTGGAGAGGAACTTTACTTCTCTTCAAACCTTGACAGTTTGTGGTTTGTGTTCAGGCCTCTGTCGTTTCAGGAATACAGCCCCCCCCCCCCCCCCCCCCCCCCCCCCCCCCCCCCCCCCCCCCTCCACACACACACACACCTTCTGAAGAGAAAGGTAGCACTCACAAGAGCATTCTGGAAAGAGTTAACTGGATCTTTTCTTTGTGCTGCCAGAATCAAAACTGAAACCTTGGGACTCTGAAAAGCATACAAGTGGGACAAGGTCCAATCGCCACCTGTTACAGAGCAGGGCCCATCTTTTTGGGACAATTAATTGGCTATTGGCCAATCAATCAAAGCGAGTGCCAACCCCATCTCTCGCAGTGGTGCCTAAAAGTCTGCATCTCCAGTTTCAACCAGCAAGTGATCTCTCCTTAAACTTCAGGATTCTTCTGCTTTAATTGAAGACCCAGGCTGCTTGCCTTAAAGGGACATGTCCATTAATCATTCATGGATCAAAGTACAAAGAACAAAGAAAAGTACAGCACAGGAACAGGCCCTTCGGCCCTCCAAGCCCGCGCCGACCATGCTGCCCGTCTAAACTAAAATCTTCTACACTTTTTGGGTCTGTATCCATCTATTCCCATCCTATTCATGTATTTGTCAAGATGCCCCTTAAATGTCACTATCGTCCCTGCTTCCACCACCTCCTCCGGCAGCGAGTTCCAGGCACCTATTACTCTCTGTGTAAAAAAACTTGCCTCGTACATATCCTCTAAACCTTGCCCCTCGCACCTTAAACCTATGCCCCCCCAGTAATTGACCCCTCTACCCTGGGAAAAAGCCGCTGACTATCCACTCTGTTTATGCCCCTCATAATTTTGTAGACCTCTGTCAGATCACCCCTCAACCTCCGTCGTTCCAGTGAGAACAAACCGAGTTTATTCAACCGCTCCTCATAGCTATTGCCCTCCATACCAGGCAACATCCTGGTAAATCTCTTCTGCACCCTATCTAAAGCCTCCACATCCTTCTGGTAGTGTGGCAACCAGAATTGAACACTATACTCCAAGTGTGGCCTAACTAAGGTTCTATACACCTGCAACATGACTTGCCAATTCTTATACACAATGGCCAATGAAGGCAATGAAGTGCCGTACGCCTTCTTGACTACCTTCTCCACCTGTGTTGCCCCTTTCAGTGACCTGTGGACCTGTACACTTAGATCTCTCTGACTGTCAAGAAAGGGAAAATAAAGGGAATAAACAGGAAGGACCCTTACATAACACGTGATGTTTTGTGACAGTAGAATGTGAGAGCTCCTGGACGCCAGTGTGATCCTGGGGAAACATGTCTCTGCATCTTGTGGAGCTTTGACTCAGAGTCATTGAGCTGAAGGTGGAGCTGCAGACACTATGATGCATTAGGGAATGGAAAGGTTACATGGACACATTCATTTCCAGCCAGACAGATCCAGACAGGGGTGCGAAAGCAAATCCAAAGCAGCCAAGGAGGTAGGCAAGTCAGGTGGTCCATCATGGTTCTCTGGGACTTTGTTCAGTTGTTGTCAAAGTTGTTAAGGCCTCTAGTCATTATCCCTGGCACCTACTCACACTCCCACCCACACCTGCCATGCCACTTTATAGCTCTATGCACCCCCTTTAACACTTTCCCAGTGTCTACCATGGAAAGACCTCAGGAGTTATATAGGAGGTAAAAGAAATCTAATACAGCTCTCTCTCCAACGCACTTGATAGTAAAAAAGACTCCCATTCAAGATAACCATTCAAAGTTTTAAAGCTCAAGTCGATATTTTGTTATTAAAAACAAATAAACCTATTATTATTATATTTGGACTCCACATCAAAAACAGCTAATCCTTTAACAATCTTTTAAACTGTCAATCAAACTGTTAATTCAGAATCCCCTGCTGCATTAATTGTAGATTTTGAAACAGGAAAGATGTCTCCTGACACTGCACAGGCAAATGGTAATTTGTTTTCTGATCTACACCAGATGACCTGAAGCAAGCAGTCTACTCGAGTCTTTTTTAAGCTCTCAATGATAGTTTAAGCTGTTTTTCAAGGTTAAAGGGCAGAGGATAGAAAATCGTCAGATAATGATACTTAAACTGGCCGTCAAGAATGTTTACATCCACAAGCAGCCAAGGAGGTGTGTGTTGAGGTGCTTATGAATTTACTTTCTGGAAACCATATGCGGAACATGAGTCCGCATTAGAAGACAGCATAAACAGTGATGCGGGCCCAAAATCCCATCAGAGCCAAGAAACAAGATTCCCACTGGCGAGATCTTGTTTTCCGATATTTTCTGCCCCTTGCAGATGTGATGAGGTTTCTGTCCATAAAGGGCAGAACCCTCATTTCAATACATTGAACGATCATTACAGGTTTTCCCAGCCATGTAGTCCCGCCTCACTGAATAGTCATACCACGCTGATGGGGAAGCCGCTGGGGGCGCCAAGGTAACCATAGCCCCTAGGGGGAGAGAAATATGCCTGGGCAATGCCCTGGCACTGCACACAGTGCCAACCTGGCACTGCCAACGTCTGTGGAGTCGGCATTGCCATCTCGGTCAAGCACTGCGCCATCACAGTGACGGCAAAAACCATGGGTGAAATTCTCCGACCCCCCGCAGGGTCGGAGAATCGCCCGGGACCAGCGAAAATCCTGCCCCCGCTGTGGCCGGAATTCTCCGCCACCCGGGAATTGGTGGGGGCGGGAATCGCGCCATGACGATCGGCGTACCCGAAGTCCCGCTGCTGAGAGGCCAATCTCGACGACGTGGTTTCAACCACCTCTGGTGGCGGCGGGATTGGCGGCACGAACGGGCACCCGGGGTTTTGGGGGATGAGCGCGGGGCGATCGGTGCCCCCACGGTAGCCTGGTCCGCGATCGGGGCCCACCGATCGGCAGGTGGGC